>NW_023425562.1:71889575-72397075 GCF_014108245.1 Pipistrellus kuhlii
AATAATTTGACCTCTTCTTCAGATTTTGTTTTAAGGTTGTGGGATATCCCAGTGAAAGGCTACTTGGCTACATGTTCTCATCTCTTTGAGGCTGAGGGGTGTGGCAGCGTTGGGTTCTGAGTGACAATTCTGATCCTGTCATTCCTTCTCCAAGGTAAATGGTTCCAGGTAGAGGCTGGAGTGGCACTGACCCTGAGCAGAACAAATCAGCAGGAAACGAGAGAGGCTGGCACTTGTAGTGGATTCTACATCTTGAGATGGACAGGAGGTGAGTCCCAAAGGCCCTCTGTTTTTCCGTCTTGTTTTAAGCCAGGAAAGGGCAAAGGGGACTGTTTATCAGTCTTGTGACAGGCTGGTTACATGAAGACCCTGTTTTCTCCTCAAAGTTGACATCAGAATTAAGAGTGTGTGATACTGCTCAGGCAGTATCAAGTATTGTAGAATATATTGGAGAGACACAATGCCAGCTCAGAGAAAGGGGAGCCGCCAGGCCAGATGGGACCTCATTCTAGGAATTCGGAAGTCATCAGGGTCCCCAACAGCGATTTTTGCTTCGTCTCAACTTATTGGCCTTTCTTTACCTATTTGGCTGTCCGCCTCTTTTCTAGAGCCACGTGGCATCTCTTTTCTCTCCTTGACAGCTCTGGCTCTCTGTCTCTGTCCACTGATGGATCTTCTTTGCTTGTTTGTGAAAGAACATGGCTGGAATTGGCCACCCTAAGTCCTGGGTAATCTTTCCATGTGAGAGCTTGCCTGTTACAGCTGAGGTTATCTTTTCATTTCTGTTCTCAAAAGAGAGCAACTAATTGGTTGATTAATTCATGAAATACAAACCTCTTCTTGTAACCCACTCTATTTAGAGGATGAAGGAGCAAGGCATGTGATATAAACATAACTCCCTAGACACGTGCACCTTGCAGAGGCTGAGAGAGGTAGTTCCAAGAGAAGCTACAGGCAGTTGGTCCTCCCCAGTGTCTTCTAAAAGGTGCTCTCCTTGAGCTGGGATTCTTGTGATTGCTTGACCCTGAGGCATTGCTGATATGCATTTCAATGCTGAAAGGGCGTTACACATCATCTTGGCCCAAATGATCCAATTAGAAAAATTGTATTGCTACATTTTAGAACTCTTAGGAACTTTTCATGCATTCTCTCATTTAATTCTCATAACATCCCAGTTGGAAGGTACCATTATTACCCCCATTTTCATATAAGGAAACTGAAGCATGAGGAGGCAAAAAACTCACCAAGGACATACAGTGAATGCAGAGTTGGGATCCAAACCCAGAAGCTCTGCTGCAGAGCCTGCACTCAACCGCTGCCATGCACTGTCTGTGGTCATGTGAGGGGGTGGTCCAGCTGTGTGAGAAATTCAGCCATCTGACTCCTCGTGCTACTTCTCCCACTTTGGAGAACTCCAAAATTCTCGGGTTCCCCTGGTGAGTGGTCTGACTTGCTTAGCCAGACATTGAATGAAATGGTGAGTCCATGTGAGGGGACTGTCCAGGAGGCAGGACGAGAAGGGATTGGTTAGGAGTAAATGCCCTACTCATTGGATGCAGGCATGGGAAATGATAGGCCAGAGATGAGACCAAGAAGAAAATAAACTAGAAATGAGATGAAAATCTGAGAGAGACACAGCCAAGAAGTAGATTCAAGGGCTATTATTTTGTCTCATTGTTAAGAATGCCTGATCAGATGATAGAGCTAATGCTTTCTATTCTTGTTTATGTTGGTCAAAACCAGGCATCAAGGGACTTATTTTTATTTATTAAAATGATGGGACTCATGTGGCCCAGAGAGGTGGGTCTGTGCCTGGCTGGCTCATTAGGAGGTGCCTGTCTCTTCTCCCAGCAGTATCTCAGGTCTCTCCTAATTCTGCAGAGGATGATGACCTGGGTTTCCACTGTCTCTTGTTCTGAATGACATCATCCCACAAGGAAACATAGCCCCTTGCTCTGCACCTTGCCTTTTATTCATAATTTCTTTGGAAGAAATGAAACTTATGTGGAATTTTCTATTTAGTCATCCAAATATTGATATTTTCTTTCAATAAACAATCAAATAAATATTAATCAAATGTCCACTAGAACCTCCATGGTGCCAGTCTCCATGAGATGCTAAAAAAAAAAAAAAAAAAAAAAAGGGCCCTGATTTTATCAACAAAGACTTATAGGTCAATATCTGCCAATAGAATCACAATATAAAATGTCCTGTATGGTTGTTTTGGGGGTTAAACAAGGTAGTCCATATGTAACCCTACATCAAGGCCTACCACATAGTAAGTGCTCCATAATGTGAATGCAATGATTTTGGTTATTATTATCATACATTGAGTATTTATGCATAAGAATAGTTGCTTACTGAGCTGGTTACAGACCATAATTTTTCCTGCACACCTTGTTTATTTCATGGTTCCTCATTTTGGTGCCATTTTATGACTTACTCAGATTTTTGATTGCCTGAAAGTAAAGCTTGATACACAGACACAGTGCGGAGAATTACTTGGCCATTGGTCCCAGGCTGGAAGCAGGAGGGAGGGAGTGGGGAGACTGAGGCAGGGCAGGAGGAATAACCAAATAGGAGTACATTGTTGCAATTGCTGCTGTGATAGTCAGGTAGTCAGGGCCTCATGGTTTTCTGCCTGAGGGACTGGGGAGACTGGAACACTTACCCAATGGCTAAAGGTTGCCTCAGGGGCCTTCCTTCTGGGTGCTCCTGGCTGTGACCCAGTGAACAGAGAGGCCCCTGAGCAGAAGGCACAGGCAGGGGAGCTGGATTGCTAGCTCTGGGAGCTGAGGCTGGGCTCCTCCAGAGCTGTGCAGCAACAGCTTCAGCTAAAACCAGTGGCGGGCAGAGGGAATGCTGACACCAAAGGCCTCTGCTACTGAGCTAGGTGATGTGAAGGAAACTCCTGGATTGTGAGATTGACTAAGTTTCTTTTACTATATTTTATTGCTTTCAGAGAAGGGAGAGGGAGAGAGAGAGATAGAAACATCAATGATGAGAATCATTGATCGGCTGCCTCCAGCACCTTCCCCCCGACTGGGGATCGAGCCCACAACCCAGGCTTATGCCCTGACCAAAACTTGAACTGTGACCTGAGTCACATTGGCTGGACTATATTGGTTTCTCTTAAACACTTGATTAAGGGAATAACTCAGGTTGACATTGCACACCTCGCACTGGGATGTGCCTGCAACCAAGGTACATGCCCTTGACCGGAATCGAACCCGGGACCTTTCAGTCCGCAGGCCGATGCTCTGTGCACTGAGCCAAACCGATTTCGGCCACCAGGAGTTATTATAGTTCATGCAGTACATGATATGACGTAAAGGTTTCTTTTTCTCTGTGTATGTGAGCATGGATGTGAGTGCATGAGTGTGCATGTGTGTACGTGTATGTGTGTATGTAAGGGGGTTTTTAATGGATGTTTGTCCACTTAGTGGGAATGGACCCAGCCAGGAGCCATGATTAAATATTCACATCTTGTGACGTTTGCCCTTTAATTATCTGTAAACTGATTTTAATTTCTACCCCAAAAGTTGGCCAGCCTTTTCTTTAACAGGGAAAACTGATACCTGGCATCTTGGAAGGCCTTTTGAATTATTTGCTTTAAATCCTTTCAGTAAACAGATTAAACTTCTGTTTGAAATGAAGGCAGCTTTTTACTCATGTTAATGTATTGTTTTTTTCCTCCAATGGTTAAAGGCAAAGAGATAAAGGGAGATAAAGAGTCTTAAAGAGGCTTTTGTAAAGAGAGCATGTTGAAATTCCTTTTTTTTTTTTTTTTGTCTATTGCATCCCACCCCCAACTCATTTAGGCTTTCTCTAGCTTTTAAAAATCAGAAGCAAGAAAAGTTTTCTTTCCTAATCAGCCAGGTCTCACAAGCAGGCAGTATTACTCTTCATATTAAAAAAGAAAAAAAAAGAAAGAAAGAAAGCTGTGACATATCGAGGCCTGGCTGGTAACCGGTAGGCTGGGCAGGAAGATATGAAACAGACACCGTCAGGACCTGCCAGGCTGCCTCTGTCACTGAGAGACTTATGTGAATATATTACTTTATAAATAGAACAATAAGACATCATTGGACTCTCTGACACCATGTTGGTGTTTCAGTGTAAAACAGCAGGATGAGCTGGCATAGAGGTCTCCCGGAGGTGGTTCTAAAGTTTTTCACGGGAGTCAAGAGGATTCTAGATAGTGTCGTCACAAACTTAATAAAGGCCATTTTCATCATTCTTAATTGAGCAGTGAAGACATTTCTCCCTTCTTCCACCACATACTCCACAAATACAAAAGTGAACTTTAAAGAAATCTGCCTGCTCACTCTGAGTTCTGGAGCAACAAGTTTTATGCTGACAGAGAAACAACCTCTGCTCATCCCCTCCCTCCCCCCATGGCCTTAACCCTCCATAGCCCAGAAGTTGCTTGCAATCCTCAGGGACCACCTCTTGGCCATTTCTGGGCTTTTCCAGCAGGTGGATGTGGCAGCACTTCCCAGTGCATCCGAAGTTGTCAAGGCCTCGTGTTCATAACCACTTTTATGGACATTCTTAACTCTGTTCCCAGACCAGGTCATTTGCCACTTCAGAGGTGTGACAGACTCCTGGGATCAAGTGATGCATTTATCGTCTCGGCAGACCCATGGCACAGTTGAGGCAGCTTTAGGTTTGAAATGTGAAAACCTGGACTTGAGTGCCACCTGTATCCCTTGTTCACTGATTCAGTCAATAGATACTGGGAGCCACCTGGGAGCCAGGCACTGTTCTCACTGCTGAGAGTACTGTGGGGAGTCAGGCATTGCTTCTTTTGTCTACAAAACACTTAGCATAGTGGAGACACAAGAATCCATAGTAGAGAACCAGGTTTGTTTTTTTTTTTTAAAATGTTTTTATCTGTTTTTGTTAATCTCTGAGAGAGGAAGGGAGAAGGAGAGAGAGATGGAAACATCAATGATGAGAGAGAATCATTGATTGGCTGCCTCTTTCATGCCCCCCAGTGGGGATTGAGCCTGCAACCTGGGCATGTACCCTGACTAGGAACTGAACCATGACCTCCTGGTTCATAGGTTGATGCTCAATCACTGGGCTACCACTGGCTAAGCAAGGACCAGCTTTTAAATAAAGATAAATCCATCATGCACTAACACTTTTGAAATGTACAATAAAGCTAAATTACTAGAAAATAAAAATTTAAAAAGACTTGCAAAATGCAAGCCCCATGGGAGTCCAAGATGGTGATGGTTTAGGTCAGTGGTCGGCAAACTCATTAGTCAACAGAGTCAAATATCCACAGTACAATGACTGAAATTTCTTTTGAGAGCCAAAATTTTAAACTTAAACTTCTCCTAATGCCACTTCTTCAAAATATATTCGCCCAGGCCGTGGTATTTTGTGAACGAGCCACACTCAAGGGGCCAAAGAGCCGCAGTTTGCTGACCACGGGTTTAGGTTAAGGTGACCAGATCGTCCAGGTGTTGGTGGGACAGTCCTGATTTCTAACAATTTTTCCTGCGTCCTGCAGCATTTTTAAAAAGTCCTGATTTTTGGAAAGAATCTTTCCAATGTTTCCAATCTTTCAAAAAATTGAGATTTTTTTTAAATGCCGCGGGACATGGGAAAAATTGTTAGAAATCAGGATTGTCCCGTCAGCACCTGGACGATCTGGTCACCTTAGTTTAGGTTGAAGCTACAATGACCCTTCTCCCAGGGCTAAACTGTAATTACAACTACAATATAGAACAATCATCCTGAATAAGTGAAGACTAGCTTAAGAGAAGCCTATAACCAAGGACATAAAGTTTGGAGACCTGAGAGGCCTGTCTGGGTTCCCACAGGCAGCAGCTAAAGTTTGGGAGGAATATCTCAGCTGTGGGAGCTTCCCCCTGAGAAGTCTGGAGTCTAAACCTCAAACCTGGCTCCCCAGCCCAGAGCACCAGAACCAGGAAAAAGGCCCATATAATAGCTGGCTGTGAAAAGCAGTAGGGTTTCTGTCTGGCAAGGGGAGATGGCTAGAAATGCAGGCACTGTGTTAAAAGGCCAATGCACAAAATTTATTTTGCAGCCACTCACCTTGGGCACTCGCAGAGGGAGAACAGAGTAGACCAAAGCTGTGTGAGGAAATTGCAGGGTTGGTGGCTCTGGGGAGAAAGCTGAGAAGACAACTATCAGGATCCCTGTGCTGTCATTCCCTCATACTGCAGATTCCATCCTTCTCAGCAAGACCTTTCCCATCCACTCAGCATTAGCCTTTGGGGAAGCAATAGTTCCACTCTTTGAATCCTTCTCACCTAACACTGTGGAGCTTACACCCTGACTATAGTCAGAGGCTTGGTAAGTGACTGAGACTAACAGACAGTCTGCAGGAAGAAGTGGATCTCTGGGTGCTTTGTCTTTGCCTGACCTGCTCCTGGACATGGGGCTAATAAGAGCTTGGAACTTTCCACACACACATGGAAGCACAGCTGAGGGAGTAAAAAACGATGGATCACTGATAGCTCTGAACAGGTTGCTCAGGGCCAAGTGTCTGACATTTGTCTGCACCAGAGTCCCTCTGAAAAGGTGCAGAGCCAGTACACCCAGTGGCTACCTTTAGATAAGAACAGAACAGGGTCCAATAAGTTTCACAAGCAGCTTATCTACAGTGAGATATTGGCCTGCACCAAACCCTGTTAAGGCAAATTTTGTTTCATGTAATCAGCACCTGCAAAGCAGCCTGCACACTGTGTTGGGAGTTGGCAGGCAGCCTGAGGGTGGAGTCCATGCACGAATGGGCCAATAGCAATCAAGACTCAATTGCAACAGGAGGCCCCACAAAACATTCACTAGGGAGATTCTTAGAGCACCAAGTTATGGTGATCATATAAGGAGATTGTGCTGCAGGTCACCTACTAAGATTGGGTGTTGTAGCAGATCTACCTAATACATAGAAACAAACACAAACAGGCAGCCAAAATGGGGAGACAAAGAAACAGATACCAAATGAAGGAATAAGATAATTCTCCAAAAGAAGAGCTATTGGAAGTGGAGGTAAGCAATTTATCAGATATAGAGTTCAGAGTAATGATTATAAGAGTTCCCAACAGCATGAAAAAGGAAATAGCAAACATAAAGAAAGACCTGTCAGAAATAAAGAATGCTATATCTGAAATAAAGAACACACTGGAAAGAATAAATGACAGGCTTGATGAAGCAGAGGATCAAATCAGTGATTTGGAAGACAAGGCAGAAAAAAAACACCCCAGTCAGAGCAGCAAAAAGAAAAGAAAAACGAATTTAAAAAAATGAGGATAACTTAAGGAACCTTTGGGACAACATGAGACATAACAACATCTGTATAATAGAGGTACTAGAAGGAGAAGAGAGAGAGAGAGAGAGAGAGAGAGAGAGAGAGAGAGAGAGAGAGAGAGAGAGAGAGAGAGAGAGAGAGAGATACTGAGATACTATTTGAAGAAATAATATCTGAAAACTTCCCTAACCTGGTGAAGGAAGAGACATACAAGTCCAGGAATACAAATAGTCTCAAAGAATATGGACACAAAGAAGTCCATACCAAGACACATCATAATTTAAATATCAAAAGTTAATGACAAGGATAGAATCTTTTTTATTTATTTATTTATTTATTTATTTTTATTTATTTTTTTAATATATTTTATTGATTTTTTTTTTTTGCCCCCCTCCCTCCCTTGGATAGAATCTTAAAAGCTGCAAGGAAAGGCAGTTAGTTACCTAGATGGGAGTTTCCATAGGACTGTCAACTGATTTTTTAACAGAAACATTTCAGGTCAAAAGGAATTGGCATGAAATATTTAAAGTGATGAAAAAGGATCTACATTACTAAGCAAGAATATCATTAAATAGAAGAAGAAAGAGCTTCCAATAGAAGAAAGAGTGAAAGGAGTTTGTTACTTCCAAACCAATATAACCAGAAATGTTAAAGGGCTTGTGTTAAGTGGAAGAAAAAGAAAAAATAAATAGAAGAACATAGTTACAAAATAAAATGGCAATAAATACAAATCTTTCAAAAATCACTTTAAAGGTAAATGGCTTAAGTGCTCTAATCAAAAGACATAGGATAGCAGAATGGATAAGGAAACAAGGTCCATGTATGTCCTCCTCCTAGAGACTCATCTCAGAATGAAAGATACATGCAGACTAAATTAAAGGGATGAAAAAGATATATCATGCAACAGGAAATCAAATAAAAGCTGGGGTAGCAATACGTATATCTGACAAAATAGACTTTAAAACTAAGGAGATAGCAAGAAACAAAGAAGGAAACTACATAATGATAAAGGGATTAAACAAACAAGAGGATATTACCATTGTAAATATTTAAGTATCCAACATAGGAACACCTAAATATGTAAAGTGACCACTCTGTGAGTATCACTGGTCTAGTAAGTGGTATAATCCTGAGGGAGTGACTTCACCCAGACCCCAGGAAGTGGTGTACTGGAACTACAGCAGGTAGTAGACATTGCTGGGTGTCTACTCAACAGAATCCCCTCATTCCCCTCCCAGCAGACCCCTGCCTACCGAGCTATGCACCCACCACTCTCCCTGCCTTGGCAGCTGGCACCACTTCCATGTCTGTGGCAAGCCTGACTACCTAAGTATAATTCCATAGCCCCTACTCCTAAATGGTCCAAGAGAAGGCATCTGATGAGGTCCAAACTCATGATTTGCTAAGCAAGCTTTGCTATGACTTCCTGGGAAGGTTCTTTTTGTCCTTTTGAGAGAGCTTCCAAAAGCAATTCTAGTCTGTCTCCTACCAGATATAGACAGGAAGCATGCATTCCAGATGGCTGGACCATAAGCAGAAACAGCCTTAAGGTGGAGTTGATGCTGGATGTCCAGGTGGAGAGGCGAAAAAAAGTGGGCTCTTGATATATTGTTAATTCATTCTGAAGCCCTTCAATCACATGAGGCAACCTGGTTCCTTTTAGTTTACATGAACTTTAGCTGTGTTTTTTCTTTTTTGCAGCCTAAAAGGTATTCCAATGACTACACCATTGTGCAGGGTTTTCTTTAAGGCCATATCTGAACTGGAGTGATGCTAAAAATCCTTAAAACGGAATACAGCCAGGCCAAGGAAGGACTCACTGCAAATTATTGGTTTGGCGAGGCAGGTGAGTATTGGCTAATCACCAGCCCTGCCCACAGCAGAATTTCAGTTGATATCATTGCCAGAGTTTTTATTTTTCTTTCTTTTCTCCTTCCTAGAATAGCAGCAGCTCATGTACATCTGGATTGCTCCCTGTTCTCACCTCCTTTCTCTAACAAGATGTTAGAATTCACTAAACTATTTTTAATGCCTTTTCTAATTTGTTAGGATCCCTGCAGAGGAATTGAGTTGCCATTCTTTGTTGTAAGGGGAAATAGCAAGCCCCAGGCTGGAACTGGAGGTGGGCTTGGTTTATTTTTAAGCCTCTACCTTCTTGCTCCTTACTTGTCATGAGCATTCCACCCCCCATGAGCATTCCACCTCCCCATTCATCCCATATGAGAGCTTTGAAAACTTTAATTTAACGTCCTTTAGAGGAGAGAGGTTTTGCACGTTAAGGTGGTCCAAAGAAAAGGACTTTGCTGTACCCAAGAATGGTATTTAGATGGCAAGAACGCATCCATGACAGATGGTAGATGCCTTAGATGTGTCTGTCCACCCAGAATTTGACTCCAAGTCTTTTTCAGAAACATGAGACAGTGAAAGCTCAGAAGAAAGAATGAGTGAAGAAGAGGTAGAGGAAAGCAAGGAATAGACAGAAACACAAAGGAGAGGGACAGGAAGCAGACCGAGAAGGGAACAGATTGCTGTAAAAAATGCTTTCAAAAGGCACTGAACAGCCCTGCTCCAATCTCGGCCTTCTGCTGGGCCAGGTTGAGAGAGAACCATGATTTTGTTCAAAATGCACATAGTAAATTTCACTTGTGCAAATTTATCCTTACAGAGCTGAAACCAGTTTCATTTACTCTTCGTTTACAGCAGGAGAAGTTGTTCAGCGTGGGTCACATATCGTCCCTCTGGTCACCAAGTTCTGTCATATACATTTGGGTTTCCAATTAACCAACAGATGTGGAATAGGGAAACAGCTGGACCAGGCAGAGCTGTCCCACATGGCTAGATGTGTGCAAATAATGAAGCTCACAAGTTATTCAGGGGAGCTCAGCTGTAACTCATGTGAATCCCTCTGATACCCCCTGTCCGGGAGATTTTGTGATGGAGATGAGGCCAGGTCAGGCAGGAGAGGTAGGAGAGTTGACTACAGAGGTGAGCTTGATCATCTTACACCTTAAATTTCTCTTTCTGGCAAATGTTGAGGAATGGGAATGTTGTCAGGGAGAATATTGCAAAAAATAATTTTCTACAAAAATTAATATTGGCATAATAAGTAACTAATAGCAGATAGGAATCCTCAGTTGAAATATTGTTGGGCAGAAGGTGGTTTATCTGCATATAAACATAGTCCTTCTTTCTCTGTGTAGACTTTTTTCAAAATTTCAAAAGAGCAAGTAAAAAGTTCATGAGTTTCTCAGACATCAAAAAGCTCTCAAAAATGTCAACAACATCAATGTAAAACTAATAAAAATATGGCACAGATTTAGCACTTGCACTTAAAGGAAATATAAAAAAGAGGAAAGAGAAGCATATGGAAAAGCCTATTTAGGGTTTGAGCAGATGAACCAAACATAAAAAAAAAAAAAAAAAAAAAAAAGACAGAAGAAAGGGTTTTGATGGGAATGAATGCTAGGAAAAAAGACTTACTTTAGAAAAAAAAAAAATGGTAATGTCCCACCCCCTTTCCTTTTTTTTCAACATTTATATTGAAAGTGGCCCTTGGTTTCAACCATTACCTTTGACAGTCCTAATAGGAGTGGCTTTCAGACCTTATTTTCTTTTCCAGCCCACAGTGAGTGTGAAAGTCCGCCTTGCCATGGAGATTCTCTATCAATGTAGACCCATCAGAGAAGAGTGGATGTACTTTTAGGAGCAGATGACTGGGAGACTGGAGAGCTATTGAACACCTTTGAACTTCAGTTTCTGCATTTATCATATGGGGCCAGTAAACCTTCCTCACAGGTTTCTTGTGAGAATTAAGTGACATAGCATGTGGAAAGGGCCTGTACATAGTAGACATTGAGATCAACACTCTCCAACAGAACTTCCTGTGATGATGGAAGTATTCTATGTTCTCTGCTGTCCAATAGAACAGCTACCAGCCATATGTGTCAACTGAATATCTTAAATGCTACTAATGTTACCAAAGAAATAAATTTTAAATGAAATTAATTTAAATTAATTTACATTAAAGAGCCACATGTGGCTAGTGGCTGTTATGTTGGACAGCGCAGGTCTGACAATGTGGCTAATATTGATGATAATGATGATCATATGGGTATTGTTTTCTCAGGTTGTGAGTCAAATTTTCTTGCTTGGGGGGCTGTTAACATATTAGGAACTCGTGCCTCTTGGATGATGTTGGAGGCCTAACTTTTTCCATGGCAAGTTATGTCATGGTCAGGTCTCTGTGAATGTGGTCATCTGTGACCAGATAAGCTTTGTGAAAATTTCCTCAAATATTGGCAAATGGAATTAATAAGGATGAATATTAGTTCTCTTCTCCCATATATTCTAATATTCTAAATGTATAAAATGACATTAGCATATTAACATCTAATTGATATCATTATTATTTATTAATAAATGTATGAAGTGCCACTCTCAGTTGCACAATACATACATATAGGGAACATGTCTTAAATTAATTACAACAGCATTATTGCTTTATGTAACCTCTACTCTCCAGAATGCTGCTAAATCTTGTCCTTACAAATAAATATTGAGGAGAGGACCTCTGAACAACAACATAATAAACCCAAGATCAGTCATTGAAGATGGAGAAAAGCACTCTTGCTGGCCAATGTTGTTGCAAGATACTATAAAGATTAATGGAGGTGTTAAGTAGCAGGTCAGATTTCAACCAAAAACAGGGCAATGGAAGTTAGTGATACAATGCATAGAGGTTAGCATCCTGGAACACAAAGCTGAGGAGAGAAGGTTGGGCAGGGGATCTAAAAGAGCAAACAAAGCATATCCAAAGCAAGTTAGTATATCCAGGGGCCTGACTAGTGGTTGGTGGTTGTAATTGTTGGAAAATAGAAAGTATTAAGAAGTGTTTGGGTAGGGGATTCAGGAGAAGTGGGTGGAATATTTTAGTACATTTTTTGAAGATTAGCCATGAATTAAAGTTATGTAAAAACTTTATCAAATTTTGTAAGTGATGTTATATCATGAGTGAAGAAAAAATAATACTAATTGGGTATTTATATTTATGTAAAATGTATATAAATATAAAAGTATTTAAACTATGGAAGTGATATATACCTCTACCTTCGTCCAATCCTCCTAAAAGTTCTGCCAGGGAGAAACCACTATTACCCATTTCTCAGATGAGGAATCTAAACAAGATTATACTGGCTCAGGGTAATAGTTGATGGAATTGGATGTACATCCTAGAAGGGTCATTCATGTACCACCAATATTAACCATAATTATGCTACCTGTCTTCCCTAATCCCTTGCTTATCTCTGATAAGACTTGAAGTTGAACATATTTATTAAGCAGCTGTTATTACACCCAGGAAGCCATCTTCCAGGCTGTGAGAAAACTCAAGTTAGCCATACAAACAAACCATACATTTAAGTGCTTCAGCTGCAAGCTCCAAGGGGGTCCCAACAGGTAGCTAATATCAGCTGGCAGACTTTAAGATGGGTCTCCATTATTTGAGCTCCCAACTGTTAAGGCACTCCACCCCCATCAGCCTTTGCATCTTCTCAGCTAAGGAGCCCAGACACTGTAGAGCAGAAAAATGCCACCTATTGTGGTTTGCTCTCCAAATTTGTGATCCATATCATCTGTAGCATAATAAAATGGTGGCTTTATATCATTACATTCTGGGTGTGGTGTGCAACAGTAACCTGAATATTCTTTTTCTACACCATGTTTTCTATTCTCTTGCCTTTGTATCTTCATCTGATTGGATCAGGTAATTGCTATCAACCCTATTGCGTTGAGTCTTTTGAGCTAGATAATCTCATTGGTCCTTGGCTAGCCTCTGCAAGGATGCCTTTGGTCATGTGACAACTGCAATCCAGCCAATAAACAGCCTTACACAATCAGAAACTGAGCAAGGTGTTGTGGGTAAGAAAATAACATTGATAGGCTCACAGGTATTTAAAAATAAAAATAAAATGATTTAAAAATATATAAAAGCATGAAGTGAATACAATCCCATATATAGATCAGTAGTTAGTTATCACAAAATGACTATGCTGTGGTCATTTAAAAATACATTTGTGTAACATAAAAAGAGACCCAAAGCATGATATCCTGTGTTTCCTCTGTTTGTAATAGCATGTATCACCATGTTGGAAATGTAATAGGCCCTTCGTTTCTGGTTGGTATTTTCCATCTTCAGGAAAACTGAGATGCTTTGAGCAACTAGCCTAAAATTTGTCAATGGATTTCATGTTTTGCTAATAGATGGTGAGTTACTAATGTCATGCACTGGGCCTCTAATAAATAAATGAGAAGGAAACCAAATATATAGTTCTAGCCTGTCTTTGGATTTCTTCAGAAGCAGATGATGAGACAAGGATTGACATACAAGTTGTTTACTTGCAAGTATCAGGATATACTGGTAATAAGCGAGACAGAAAGGGAAGAAGATAGTCAAGGCATGATGCATTATTTAACAAGTTGCCTGAGGAAATTCCCAAGAGCCACTGTAGAACACAGCTCAGTGTAACTCTATTCAAGATGAGAGGTAAGAGAGTTAAATTATTTGTGCCCCAACTCCCTTCAGTCTTTGGCAGAGGGATCTTGCCAAGGGAAAATAATTCCTGGTCCTTCTAACCTGGCAGGAGAGAAAAGCAGGCTCAACAGCCACGGAAATTGTCATGTGTGTCTGAATATGAAAAAAAAAAAAAAATGGGGAAAAGAAGAGCAGTGGAAATCTGGCTCCATGCTTTCAAGATCAAAAGAGAGGCTCTGGCTCTCTTATAGTGCCACCAATTACATAGCATGCCTGGGGCTCCCTAGTGAAGTCTACTTCATAGTTCTGTGAATGAAGTCAATCTTTTGGGGAGAGTTTTGTGCCTTTTAAAAAAATATATTTTACTAGAGGCCCAGTGCATGAAAACTGTTGGTGCCTTTTCATAACCCCTCAGTGGACCCTGAAGGGTACCTAGAGAATGGAGTCCATGATCTCTTTCTATTGCCTAGATGAAGGAGTACTCTTAGCCCTTAAACTGGGCAGGGCAGAAGTGATTAGCTGTTACAGCATCGGGAACACTCCTCAACCACTGAGGGGTGGACATTGATGATACGTACCCCACTTGTCCACTCAAGGTGACCATTCTGAGAAGTGCTCTCAGAGGGTCCCCAATTGGACCTAACCCCACTCGCCCATAATGGTAGCCTGCTTATTGCATCTTCATTGCTTCCTTTCCTGTCTCGCTTCTCACACCCCCACCAAGTCTCCTGTTACTTCCTACCTCCATCCAATTGAATACCTCCATCCAAGGCCTGCTCTGGGAAGGGACCCAAACAAAGACATAGGATTTGTTTATTACACAGTCAAGACACTAATAGAAACACAAGCTTGGACTTTTTGAATATAAATGAAAACAATCAATATAAATAGACTACACATCATATACACTCCTTAACTTAACCTGGCCTATTTCAGACTAATGGGTTTGGGGTTAGTTTCCTGCGAAGTGCTTATTGCTCTTTAAATTCTTGGATTTCCGGATGTGGAATATTAACACTCATCTAATAAGTTGAACTACTTGTTATTTATTAGAGAACTACAAGAACTGAGCCCATATGTTTGATGGCAACTTGACAAAGCTCAGTTAAGCACTCACACCTATGAATACGAGGTGGTTTGCCAGAAAGCAGGCATTTAGTTAACCAGCCAAAGACATACACTGGAGCACTAAGAAAGGCGAACTGAATTTTGACCTGCTGGTATGCAGACTTTTCAAAGTTCTTAAATTTGAAGACAGGTTGGACATTTTTCTTGTGGAGTTCCTGGACCCAGAGTTATTTTTCATGAAGCAATTTGTAAAATTTATGAGGTGAGGATACAAAACGCCTTTTTCTCGAGCTTCATCCTGCTTACAGGCATCTCTGTAGCAAGCTGGCAAAGGGCAGTGGAAGGGCTTCTGTGGACAGTCCTGTCATTTGCTGCGGTCTTTTCATGAACCCTATGAAGAGGACGTATTCTATAACCCCTTAGCCCGATTGGAGAGAAGCACCCTTTTATAGATGAACTTTCTCTACCAACCAGGGGAATAAAAATAAGTTATTAAAATAAGGAGATTATTTGAACTTTACACATTAAAAATTACTCATTTTGACTGATCTTCCAGTTAAAAATTACATAATTTAGACTTTTGTTTTATGGATAGTGAATCTGAGGCCCAGGAAAATGAATGGATTTGCCCAAGATGACACAACCTAGCTATTATAGTACAGTACTTGCAGATTTGTCTTGCAGAACTATTTATAATTTAAAAATAAAATATAAATTTATTAAGTTATAATTGACAAAAATAAATAGCATTTAGTTAAAGTGCACAATTTGATAAGCTTTGACATGTGTATGTCTAAGCCTGTGAAACTACCACCATCAATATAACACATCCATTGTCCCTTGTGGGCCTTTGTAAATCCTTCTGCACTTCTTCCTAGGCAACCACTGATCAGCTCAGTTTGCATTTTCTAGAGTTTTACGTAAATAGAACCATAAAGGCTGTATTTCTTTGGCACAGCTTCTTTCATTTTGCATAATAATTTTTATATTCATTCATAGTATTGAGTGTATCAATATTAATACAATTCTTTTCTTAAATATTTTTATTGATTTCAGAGAGGAAGAGAGAGAGAGAGGGTGAGCAAGAGAAACATCAATCATGAGAAAGAATCATTGGTCAACTGACTCATGCACACCCAACATGGGGATCAAGCCCTCAACCCAGGCATGTGACCTGACTGCAAATTGAACCATGACCTCCTGTTTCATAGGTCACCACTCAATCACTGAGCCACACCAGCTGAGTTACACTCTTTTATTTAAGTAGGGTTTCACTCTTTTATTTAAGTATGGTGTGGATACCATAAACTGTTTATCCATTTAGCTGTTGGAAGACATGAAGTTGCTTAAGTTTTGAGCTATTATGAATAAAACTGTACAAGTATTCATGTGCAAGACTTGTGTGGACATATGCTTTTATTTCTCTCTGGTAAAATTCTAGGAATGGAACGGCTGCACCATAGGTAAGTATATTTTTAACTTTATAAGAGACCAACAAACTATTTTCCAAAGTGGTTATTCATTTTGCATTTTCACCCTCAGTAAGAGCCCTAGGAGCAAGGTTAGGACCATCGGGCAGGGACTGCAGGACTCTGGTGCCCTGAACAGGTCTAGAAGAGGAGCACAGCTCCGAGGAGGCGAGGCACGTACCTGAGGGGAGGAGCACAGCTGGATGAGGCCCAAAGTCAGGCTATTACAGCACAGAGCTCAAGGTAGGACCCCTCTTGCCCTCATGTAAGGCATCAGTAACTTATCTTGCCATCAAGAATCCATTTATTGCCCTAACCTGTTTGGCTCAGTGGATAGAGCATCGGGCTGCAGACTGAAGGGTCCCAGGTTTTGATTCTGGTCAAGGGCTGGTATCTTGGTTGCAGGCACATTCCCTGTAAGGGGCAGCTAATCGATGTTTCCAACTCTCTATACATTTCCCTTCCTCTCTGTAAAAAAGTTAAAAAAATATATCTATTTTTTTTAAAAAAAGAATCCATTTATTGCCCTGGTCCCAGCTGCTCAGTTGGTGAAAGTGTCATTTCCATATGCCAAGGTTGTGAGTTCAATTCTGGTCAAGGCACATATAGGAAGCAACTAAATCAATGTTTCTCTTTCTCTCTCTTTCTCTTTCATCTCTCTTTCCCTCTCTCCTCCCTCCCTACCTTTTCCTATCTCCCTTGCTCTCTCTTTTAAATCAATTTAAAAATTGTTTTTTAAAAGAATCAGTTTATTGCTTCACCTTTTAATAGCTATCTCCCTGTTAAAATGAGGACTGTGAGAGCAAGACCGAGCTCACAAGTATATTCCAAGTATCTAGTGGAGAGCCTCATTAGCTGTTATTAAATGACTGGTGGTTAACTAAGTGCCAGGTGGCTTACCACTCCATGTGTTAGCTCAGGGCTCACCAACAAGCCTTGAAGGTGAACATCATCATCCATAGTTTAGTGATCATCTTAGTCCATTCAGGCTGCAATAACAAAATACTGGAGACTGTGTTGTTCATAAACAGCAGAATGTTTTTCTCTGGAGATTGAAAATCTGAGGTAAGGGCATCAGTATGGTCAGATAAAGACATTCTGGATTGAAGACTTCTTGTATCTTCACATGGAGGAAGGGACAATTCAGATCTCTGGGGCCTCTTTCATAAGGTCACTAATTCTGTTCCTAAAAGCTTCATCCTCATGACTTAATCACTTTCCAAGGACAACCCCCCCCCTCCCCTCCCCGTACACACACACCTTCTAATACCATTATCTTGAGACTAGAGGCCCAATGCATGAAATTCATGCACTGGGGGTGGGAAAGAGGGGTCTCTCTGCCCAGCCTGCACCCTCTCGAAGTCTGGGACCTCTCAGGGGATGTCTGACTGCTGGCTTAGGCCCGCCCCTGGATCTAAGTCAGCAGGCAGACATTCCTCTCACAGTCTGAGACCCCTCACTCCTTACCACCAGCCTGCTCGCTGCTCCTTAGTACTGCCGCAGAGGTGGGAGAGGCTCCCATCACCACTGTTGTGTTCGCCACCCATGAGCCCAGCTTCTGGCTGAGCAGCACTCTTCCTGTGGAGCGCACTGATCATCAAGGGGCAGCTCCTGTGTTGAGCGTCTGCCCCTGGTGGTCAGTGCGCATCATAGTGACCAGTCGTTCTGCTGGTCATTCCACTGTTTGGTCGATTTGCATATTAGGTTTTTATTATATAGGATTTGGTTTTCAACATATGAATTTGGGGGGAACACAAACATTCAGACCAAAGCATTAAGGAAGAGACTGAGGTTCAGAGAAGCCCAGCTTGCCAAAGCTTACACAGTCAATAAATGGTGAGACTCAAATGCAAATCCAGGCTTTCCATTTCCAAAGCTATGTTCCTTCCACTACAGTTCATGAGAAAGCATTATGCAGAACCAAAACCAGTGATTAGATGACCTCACTTATAAATGGCCGCTTTCATTTTGTCTGTGTTATAATAAACTGAGGCTGAGTTCCCATTTCCTCTCACCACTAAAACCTTTTGAGTAATTTTTTATCTCCTGAAGTAACTGAAAAATTAAGTCTGCTCCACTCCCTCTCTTGGCAGCCTCAGCAGGAGGGCCAGTGCCCAGCCATCAACATTTAGAGTTCCAGAGTCAACACCAGGATGCTCACATGCAAAGACAAATGATAGTCCTTCCTTCTTTAGGAAACTAAAAACTTCTTCAGACAAAAATGCATGTTGGGTTTGCCCTAAGAATGGAAAGCACTTCCTGGTATGAGTATGTAAAGATACAATGCGGAGCGCAATGAAAAAAAGTATTCATTTACATAATGTGTAATGAACTGTTTAGAGACAACCAAGAATTAGTAGTCATTGGCAAGTACTTTGTGTTAAATATTTATCAGATAAAATTAAAAATTTCAAAATATTTCCAATTTAGGAGTATAATAAAAGTGTCTTAAAAATCAGAAGATAAAAGTAAAGGGATTAAGATTTATTTGTGTGTGTTTTTTAGGATTTTTACCATTTATTTGTAAGTCCTTATGTTTTCATTCCAAGCTGCAGATGATGCCTGGAATTTCTTTAACTGTCAGTGATGCTATAATCTCATTTTAGAAATGAGAAAACCTTGCTCCTATGCCCACCTTGTTCTGTGCATACATGCTATTTATGTTTTGAATAAGACCAAGTGCAAAATGCCTCTCAGTTTTCTTATTTACTTTTAAGTTCTATTTTCTCAGCCTAGTTTACACTTCAGCTGCTGGAATCGGTGCACATTCTGTCTCTGTATCATCTGCCCCAAGGCCACCAATGCTATGTTTAGTTAAGCAGAGGCCTGGCCTTGTTAGACTGCCACCCAAAATCTGTAATGGCGCCCCATTGCCTGGGTTATATCTTATTAGGGCATTTGAGACCTCTAGCCTTGGCCCCAATCCTCTTCCTGTCCACTATCTGCCACAACGCTCTAGTCCACCATGTCTGCCATCCACACCTGAGTCCCTGGGGGTTTCCATGCATTCCCTGCCCATCCTCCAACTCTAACGTGTGTCCTGTTCTCTTGCTCATAATACCCATTTCCTCTCCAACCCTCTCCTGCCTGTTGCTAGCCTTCTCCTTTGCAGAAGTTCAATTCAAATGCCACTTTCTATTCCAACCTCCAATCCTCCCTACATATGCTTCTTGCTTTTCATTCTATGGAATAGGGTTCTACCCCACTCCACACCTTGTTTAATCTCATCTATGTGTATATTTCTTCTCTCTAATTGTCTGTTCTTACAGATCTGGCAGCTGCACCTCACTCATCTTTGTGCCTAGCACAGATAAGTGTTCAGTAAATGTTTATCTGATAAATGTATTGAAATGATGCTGAGTGAAATTCTCACTAATGTGTTAATGATTGATAGCCCTTTTTGAAAAATACTGTTAGTTTCAGATACAAAGAAATTAAAGTTTAAGAGATTTGAAGGTCCAAATCAAGTAAAAGAGAGGACCCCCCAAAAAATAAAACCACCCACACACTTTTCCAACTTCAAAATAAAACTGGACTATGGAATCAGTAGCATTTTAATTCATTAAACAAAAACACTAATTTCTCTCAACTCTGTTAATCAGATGAAAGAATAAAGTTAATTTTTCCTATTGGAGATGTTTGTCAAGGCTGTGATTTTAAGGATTTTCTAAGGCTTTTATTTGCAATTCAGTTTAACTGCTTTCTAGGGCCCGAGATTCACCTGCTGGGTTTCCCAGTCCCCAAAGAGTTTTGGAACACAACGTTAGTAATAAAAATTAATGTGCCAGGGGAGAAGGTCAGTTAGTGTGGAGCCGCCTTCGATACTTTAGGTATGAAATGGGGTTAGTCAGTGATTAATGAGATCTTAACTGGCAGGACAAGATACAGTGTCCCTTCTGATTTAAGTTTGTTTTTGCAATGTGGCCCTCGTGAAAGCAAGAGCAGAAGCTATGCTGTGTGCCACGCATTGAGTGGGAGAGGTGTCCTTGCACAGCTCCGCTGTGCCACTCATTTCTGGCCCGGAGGCCCTCACAGGTCTCTCCCTTGCCAGAGCCTGCCCATGTTTTTGAATTGTATGGTGGTTTCATGTTGTGGCTAAACATCCAATGTTTACTGGGACGAAGACACTGATTCATTTTGCTCCGAGTCCTGCTTCAGTTTACAACTTACTTCTTCAGAGTAAAAAAAGGCATATACTAGCTCTCTTTTCCCACCACCTCATCTTCAGAGCATCTTTTCAGGCTGCGGTTGAAAAAGCCAGTGTCCTCCCAAGGCTGGACACAGGCACTTGTTATGACTAGTGCAGCCAGAGTCACTGAGGTCCAGCCAAGTGAGAGGACAGGGCTCCAAGAGTAAAGCCACGATGAGTTCGGGAGGGCTGAGAAGCCCAAGTCTGAGACATCAGTTAAGAAACAAGGAAGTGCCTGTTCTCTTCCATGATGTAACAGTTTTCTAAAATAATTTAAATACTGTTATCTTCTCAAGCTGGGAAATTAGGAAAAGAATTAAAATTAAAAAAAATTAAAAACTCAATAATGTTGTTAGATTTCCCATTTTCTTTGGTGATGCAATATAGCCTTGCTACTTTACTAAAAATTTTTTTTAAATTAGTATAAGTTTTTTTTTAATTTTTTAAAATATTTTTTTAAATTAAATTATTATCTGTGTACATATTTTAACATTGCCCCCCCCCCCCCATACATACCCTCCCTCCCAGAGTTTTGTGTTCATTGGTGTACTTATATGCATGTATACAAGTCCTTCGGTAAGTTATGGCCTTGTAAACATGCACTGGGGGAGGGGAGGAGGTTCCCGCAGCCCAGCCTCTGCTCTCTCACAGTCGGACATCACACAGGGGTCCTTAGAACTACCTTGGAGATGAGAGAAGCTCCTGCCACCGCTGCTGAGCTTTTATGAGCCCGGCTTCTGGCTGAATGGCACTCCCTCTGAGGGAGCACACTGGCCACCAGGGGGCAGCTCCTGCATTGAGTGTCTGCCCCCTGGTGGTCAGTGTGTGTCATAGCAGCCGGTTGTTCCACCGTTCCGTTGATTTACAAATTAGGGTTTTAAAAATATATATCCCTGCCAAAACCAGTTTGGCTCAGTGGATAGAGCGTCGGCTGAAAGGTCCCAGATTCGATTCTGGTGAAGGGCATATACCTTAGTTGCGGGCACATCCCCAGTAGGGGGTGTGCAGGAGGAAGCTGATCTATGATTCTCTCTCATCAATGTTTCTAACTCTCTATCCCTCCCTCTTCCTTTCTGTAAAAAATTAATAAAATATATTAAAAAATATATATATCCCTAACTGTAAACCAATTTTGAGCATATACTCCAGCATGTTTCATTCATCAGTGATATAAGTTCTATTGTTTTAAGATTTTATGGATATCAAACATATAGAAAAATTGGAATTAAAAAAGATGAGGAAAGTACATAAAAAATTAAAGTCTTGCAAATTGTGATGGCCCCAGGTGGACTTTCAGGCCAAAGGATACCTTATTCAATGGGAGTAGTTGCTCTGGGAGTTGTGAGGGTTGTCGATTTTACCTTGCCTTTGCCGAGGGGTGTGTGGCAGGGGTAAGAGGAGCATGTCAGCCTGACTTCGTCTCGCTCTTTGGTGTGCCTTCATTACTAGTGTTAACTTTGATCCATGTATACTTCTCAGGAATTTTTGTTTAAGCCACCTAGCCATTTTTCATAAGGGTTAGTGTAGTTAAAACCAGATAATATAATCCATAAATCCTCCAAATTGAGCACATGTGAACTGCAGCGTCACAAGGCAGAAAACCAAGGCAGGCTTGAGGGCAACACTGCCTCCAGCCTCTGGCTCCTGCCTGGAACACGACATGTGATCACCAGCCATGCAGGCCACAAAGGGCACCTCTTCCATCTGCACCTCTGATAGGACTAAGACCTGGTTTCTTATTCATGTAGAAAACCAAATGCACATAGAAGTTCTGGTGCTTTCTTCCTGTTCCATGTCTGATTGCCTCATGACTTGCCTGGGGCTGTGATGCCAGGGTTTTAGGCTGTGAAGATGGTAGGGACTGTCAGAGAGGCTCTGGGCCCTTTGAGGTACAGATGAGTGGAGAGACACAGATGGAGACTGGGGGGAAGACACAGATGGAGACTTGGAGGAACTGTAAGTGGGGAGAGAGGAAAACTTTCTAAGCTTTGAATCCAAAGGATATTGGGATCATTTCAGTGATCAAAGTGAGAATTATTGTTTGCTAATCAGGCTCCCTTACCATCTTACCTGGCACTTCAATGGAGATTTTATACCACTTCCCTTCACCACATCTGGTGGAGGAAAAGTCCCTCCATTTTAATGTTTGTCCTTTGAGATGTAAAAATAAAAACCAAAAGGTGTGTGTGTAGACACTTGGGCTAGAAAACTAGGGAATGGTTGGTCCTTTAATGTGTATATTCTGTTTACTGCAAGAATGATAAAAAGTATGAACAACAAAAAGACATTAAATACATACCTACCAACAAGTGAGTCTAAAAATCAAGTGAATAAAAAATCTGAAGAACAAAATGAATTGGTGATATATAATAGAATCAGGAACATAGAGGGAGTGGACTAACAATTCTCAGGGAGAAGGAGGTCTGAGGGGTGAGGGAAGAGATTGGACAAAAATCTTACACCTATGGATGAAGACAGTGGTGGGGGTAAGGGCATGGGGTTGGTGGGGGATCAGGTGGAGGGGAGCTATGGGGGGGTGGGAGAGGGACACCTGTAATAATCTGAACAGTAAAGATTTATTATTAAAAAAAGAATGATTTTGCTCTGAAATTTCAAAGCATTTTGCAATTTTTATCATAATGTAAAATTCAGGTTGTCTCATAGTTTATTTATAGTAATATCTCTTAGTTTATAACCTTAGGGATGATTTCTTTTTCCTTTTGAAATTGAGAAATGAGCAATGAGAGTTTACTTAGACACAGTTACAGAAATAATGGAGACATGATTTTTATTAAACTTTAGGGGGGAAAAAATTAAGCTTTTTCTTTTTTTTCTTTTTTTTGTCTCAGACCAGTAGAGGTCAAACTCACCATCTGAAGTTAGTTTGTGTTTTCTTTTTTCTTTCCTTTTCATTTTTTTAAAAAAGATCTCATTTAAAAAACGTGTGGGTCATCAGACTCCACTCAATAAAATTTGCTTCATTGATCCTAAAAAATGGCATATTAAGAAGCAGGAGCTGTATGATGGCATACATATCTCCTGGGTTTCTCTAGGCTGATTTTGCAAATAAAAGCTCAGCAGATGGACTGGACAATCTTGAGGCGACTCTCCCTCAGAAGTGGTCTGCCTGGCTGGTGTAACAAAGGTGTTCTATAAAGTTGTCAGCCATGAGGCCTTATTACAGAAAAGATGAAATGATGGTTTCAGGAATCCTTTCCCCATAAATCACACTTTGTCATGGATGTTTCTGTATTCATTAGAGGAGTAAAAGGCAGCGATAAGAGCAGGTTCATTTTTTTTTTTTTTTATAGGCTTCTGAGATGAAGGGTTAGCACACTGGCAAACAAGCCAAGTCCCTATTTCTGTATTTTGAGCTTCGTGTCGTCATCCTAGAAACTCATAGTAAAATTAAAGAGTTAATAATAATTTATAGGCTCTGCCCTGCTTTCCTATGTCAGCCCTAGTTAGTGAACTCAGGAAGGGCAAGGGGGTGAGGCACAATAATTCAAGGTTGGCCTTGAAGCTATGGCCTAATTTACAAGGCACTTAAAATCTGAACATGGCATGGCGTATTCCCTTTTGTGCTTTATGAAGAGGCTCTTTAGCCTGCTAAGTCATCTGGGAGACTCTCAGATACACAACATTGCAAACAGAACCTCCCTAGTCCATGTAGAAAGCTGTTAAGTGCCCAAGTGCTGGAACAAATTCATTCTTAGAATAAATAGTGGGTTAAATGTATGTATAGAGGTGTTTTTCTCACCACCAAAGATAAGACAATAACTGGAAGGTTGAGAAAGGATGAACGGGCCTCTTTGGATGTTGGCATTAAAAATCAGTTATATTTCTCATTTTTGAAAGCCAAACATGCCCCACGGTGTTGGGCTGAGGCTACCCAATCTGCTGCTGGAAGCCACACTGATGAGCTCTTGGCCCGGTGCCTCCTGTCCTTGCCTGGCATCCACTCTTTATCTCAACTCCAAGGTAAGTGAGAGAAGAATGACGTCAGATGCTCAAACCTTGGGATGCTGACCTAAGAGAATAACTAAAAATCCAATATTTCCCATCTGAGGAAGAATCAGTTTTTACAGCACAGGGGCAGAAAGCTGCTCTGTCCTTATCAGAGCTGCTCTAGCACTAAGCAGATTGGAAAAGGTTTGTCATAAGGGCTTCTGCCACTTACCTACCTATTTCACTCTTCTAAAGAGGTTATTGGGGCTCCACAAGGCAGCCCTGCTAGGGGCCTGCTTAAAATTTCGCTGCTGAATAAGACAGTGATTAACATTGCTCAGTGCTCAGTTATAGTCATTTATGTGCTTTGTCTCAGTTAATCTTCATTTGGTCTAACAGCAAATGACTGATATTAGCCCATTTCATAGGTGAGGAAACAGATCTAGAGAAGCTTACAGGTACATCTATACACCCAGCTTGTGAAAAGGTGAGTTAAGATTTGAGCTCAGAACTGCTCTCACTTGGTAGCCAGGGCTTACTGTCACAATGATACGCTACATGTAGATGGATTTGTGCTCAAGAGAGTTCTTTGTCCTTCACTTTACAACTCCCATGTTCTGTGTGGCATGCAGTGGTGAAAAGCTTGGTCCTGAGTCAGATCACAATATTTTAAACTTCAAGCACATTGCTTTTGGATGACCTTGGGCAAGTTCTTTGTCTTCCATATACTGTTGTTGCTGCGTATAAAAGTTGGGATAACAGCACCTGTTCTTAGGGTTGTTGGAAATTAATAATATAAATTAAATGGTGTAAAATGCTGAAAGCCTTGCCCATGCACACAGTAAGAGCTTTATAAATAGGAACTATTTTATAACCCTGTTATTAACCTTAATGTGTTCTTCCTGGGATGATAAATAGTGGTAACAGCTGGGACTTCTCTTCACTTGGGTAGATCCCACAAGAGGGGAAGCTGAAGCCACATAGCACATTATGACATTGGCATTGAGTCACTTCTTCCAGTATCCCATTGGCCAGATCTAGTCACACAGCCGATCTATCATTGATGTACTACCACCAACTGGCATAGCAGAGGAAGGGAGAGAAGGATGGCAACCATAACCTCACCTGCCACAAAGGGTACTGCCTTCTTCAAATATCACAACAGCATTCTGACAGAGGTGATGCTGGTGAGCCATCATCATCTCCATTTGGGAATACTTTTCCCAGTGGGAAATATGAGGGTGAAGGAAATCCCTGGCTCCTAATAGAGTAGATGCTGGGGCTGGTCCTTGCATTCAAGATTTTTTCACTTTACTCAGATGTTATGGTGAATCCCATCTTTGGGAGAAGCTGTATGGTAAGGCTCTTGAATCATAGCATTACGATATGACACACTTACTGTGCCAGGCACACAGGTTATCTAATTTACATTTCTCTCAGACATGTCAATATCTAGTCTTCCTGTTACTTGGCTTGTCGTATAGAAGACCAAGGCCTGTTGCTCCCATGCAGCAATGAGCCTCTATGACAGCCACTTCCCATGGTGGTCCTTGGTTTTTCTAGGTAAGACATGAGGGAAACATGTTTCCCCCCTTTTCCTTCACATGGGAATTTCCCTGTGTTTAAAATCATGTGATGATAGAGATGGTTTATTTAGAAGAGCTTTGGCCTCCTTGGAAGAAAGTTCCTGCATAAATTTGGAGTGTTATGGTGAGATGGTATCCTGGAAACGTATGTGTGAATAATAAAAATGTCAGCACCTGCCGCTGAGAACCACTGAATGAAAGGAAAGGCAAATACCAGACATCAAAGACAGTCAGAAGTTTATTTAGAGTCTAAGTCCCCTGGGTCAGGACCACACCTAGTACATTGTCACATCCAATAAATGTTGAAAAACAATTGTCTGGCACATGATCCACAGTTGTGACATCCTCGACCACCTCTTTTATAGACTCAGAATATGGTCCAGCCCCCGTGGAAATCCTCTCTGCTTACGTGCTGTTTCCTAAGCATTTGCTTATTCGTGCAGGCTCTGCTAAGGGACCAGGGCCAGTGAATTGATGTCCAGAGCAGAGAAGAGGCACTGCGAGGAACAGTGAGGGTTGGCTAAAGGGCTAAACTAGTTAAGACAGAACTGGATGAACTTATATCACATAAAACTTCAAGTGGGGAATTAGTCCAGGTACAATGTCATCAGATCCAGTCCTTACCTATCTCTTGCCTTCAGGGTAGATACAAGTGGTCCTCTGTTCACATACTCCTTGGGCTTCTGGCGAAAGCACTTGTGGCTCATTTGTTCCAGGGCTTTCTGGAGCCACAGGAACATAGTTTGCTTGCACGGTGTTGGGTGCAGGCTGGCATTGTGAAAGCCCCCAGGAGTGACTCACAACCAATCTCAGATGGGGAATTGATGTGTCAAAGCTCAGGTTTCTTTGCCCCTCAATGGGAAAATGCATAAGCATGTTCTATAGTCTTTCCCAGAGGCCTCTGACAGGACTGAACCTCAGAGGTAACCTGCTCATTTACTTTCCTCATTTATTTGCTACCATGATCTCTCTCCTGCCTCATTCCCCTAGTTCCCCATTCTGTCCAGTATAGTTTGGGATCCTCATCCAAAGAAAGCCTCTTGTCTCCAGATTTGCATCTAAGAAAATGCAATCGGAGACAACTTTGTAAAATCTAGCATACCCTCTTCTCCCACAAGTTCTGTGGGAGAGTTGCAAACCATGTGAAGTTGTACAATACTACTCTTCTGATTACCAGTTCTATGGAGGAGAGGCAGGGAAGGCCAACTCCTCAAAGAAAGAGAAAATATGACATGACTGGTCAAGTGGGTGAGCAGATGGGAAGGTGGGAAAGGGTCAAGTGGGAGGTCTAGAGGCCCTCAAAGCTTTAGGGAAATGGACCATGGACACATGGAAATAGGTACTCTGGCACTTAGATTTATTTTCAGGCAAGCAGTTCACCACAAGCCCAAAGTTCCCCTAAACAATTCCTAAAAAAAGCTTCCAGAAGTTTTGCGAATCTGGTGACCATATTTCCTGAATAAAAAATTAAGAATCGGTCTGCCAAAGAATGTTTTGTTTATGATTTGTGAATATATCTGCACAGAGAAAGTCAGAGCAAATATTGGAAATGGATTCTCCTCCAGAAGTTCTGAGATTGGTGGTCAGCACACTCAGGAGTCACCTGATTTAGTGTTTTCTCCATATCCTGCATATGTCATCGTGGGGGGTAGAGAATAAGACCAAAAATAGAAATGAGGACATTCAAAATTTTAAGAGATTTTTTTTTACAACAAAGCTTATTTTCAACAATGGTACTATAACTTTATTTCCTTATATTTTTCTCATAAGTGAAATTAAATGCTTATAAACATAATAATAATGTTTATAACAAAGAAACTAGTATTTTATATCTTAGGTGATGAAAATCAGATTCTCTGAATAATTGACAGAGCGTCAGCTCTGAACGGTTTGTTCACTAATTTAACTCATATTTACTTATGACTTATGCAAGGCCTAGTGATATAATGACAAATAAAACAGACAAACCTCTTCACTCTCATATGATTTACAGCATCACAGACAAGTAAAGACACAATTGCAAATGGCAAAGACACTGAGAAGGGTGCATCGAGCATTCCTGTGATATTTCTTAACAGAGGGAGATCTAGAGGTCCCCAGGGACATATCCAAGATGGAACAGTAACTTAATGGTGAAACTAATGCTCCACGCAGAGCTGCCGCAGCTCTGTATGGGGCCACCTGTGCCTGAGGACTGCCCATTGCACACACTGAGACTTTTCCTTTCCTCTTGTCTTTCACGGGTTTCATACCAAATAATAGTTTGAAAGCTCTCCCACCTTCTCCTGCTCCCTCCCTCATCTAATTTCACAAGAAATTTTCTCATTTATCTTCTGTATTCTATTCTCATATTTGTTCTTAGAAGAGCCAAACTGCACAGCATAATAAAGCATCATGGGCCCAGGACACATACTTCAGTCTAACATAGGTCCATCTTGCGTGCCACTAAAAGCAGCTCCATTTTTCAAAATCTCTAAAGCACCTTATTATTCAGGATCCTGTCTCTTGTGTGCAACTGGGAACACAAAATGAAGCTGTCACAAATGTTCTTTATTGAGAATACTAGAGGCCCATTGCACAAAGAATTCATGCAATAGGCCTTCCTTCCCCTGGCTGCTGGCACCCATTTTCCTCTAGCACCCAGGACCCGGGCCTTCCCTCTGGCCACCACCTTCAGGCTTTGCTCTGGGTGAAGTGCTGCTTCTGTAGCTTCCTCCACCTGCCACCCTCTGCAGCCCCTCCACCTCCCCGCCCTGGCCTCTCCCTCATAGCAGGCATCCCATTCTGCCAGACTACTCTGTGCCTGCATGTGTGCTGCCCAGAGGTCCCGAGTGGCTGGGGGTGGGGCCTACACCATCTTTGTTGGGTTGATTTGCATACCCACTCCTGATTGGCTGGTGGGTGTAGTGAAGTGATGGTCAATTTGCATGTTTCTCTTTTATTGGTATAGATTCCTGATTGAGATTCCAAGGTCACTTCTCTTAGATAACTGCCTACTTGCTAAAGTAGAAATTTCTACTTTGCCACCACCATATTGCATCCATACTTATTCGCTTCTTTTTATACTCTGATGAAATACAAAACCGATTATTTCTGTACATTGTGAAGAGGGTTGGAGATGAAGCAGGAGGCAAGCATATGGCTCTTATAGCACAGAAATGGGATGAAAGAGTCATTATTCTTATTGAGTTGGCATTATAGATTTCAGCATGACTCAGCAGGTGTTTACCTTCTGGGCCCTGATAATTATTGTATTCACATTTCCAATGTAAACATGCTTCTCTTCAGAGGTTGGTCAGAGAGTTAACTTTTTTGGGGGGTCATAAATGCACCATTGTTTTTCAAACTATGGCTCTCTATCTACAACTCTTTCAAGAATATTGGTGTTCTAGTTGCTCCTCATATGTGTCAGCATTTAGTATCGTCTGTCTTTTTCATTTTAGCCATTCAGGCCATTCTGGTTGATGTCTAGTGCTATCACATGTGGTTTAATTTGCATTTACCCAATGACTAATGATGTGGAGTACCTTTTTGGCCAGTTGTACATCCTCTTTTGTGAAGTGCTGGTTCAAATCCACTGATAATTTTCATGTTGGGTTGTCTGGCTTGTCCTTATTGATAAACATCTTTATATATTGTGGCAAGTCCTCTGTCAATTGTACATTCTGATAAAACTGCTCTCATTTTGTGGCTTGCCTTCTTTTCATTCTCATAGTGATGTTTTCCAATGTAGTCCAGTTTGTACAGTTTTTCCTTTGTGCTTATTGGTTTTTGTCCTATTAAGAAGAAATGTTTGCCTTTTTAAGGTCATAATGTCAAACTTACAAGTTGTGTACTCCTTCCCTCTTTCTCTATATTATAGCTAAAGAAAAATTTTGCCTAGAGTCAGGCTGACATAATTTCAAATTCCTCATAATAACCTCATGAGGTGGCTATTATCTACATTTTACTGAGAAAACTGAGGTTGAGATAGATTAAGTAGCATGTCCATAGTCTCATAGTTAGTGGGTGAGAGATGTGAATGAATTCAGTCTGACTGCAGAGTTCAAGTTTATGGTCTTCATCTTAATCTGGACCTCACAAAGTCTATTTGCACATTTGTTTTCTCATCAGCAAAATAAAATCAATTAAATCCACTATACAAGGCTATTTTAAAGACTAAGGAGCTATTAAAATTATCTAGCATGGTTTCTAGGACACAGTAGGCACTCATAACCATTTTTCCTTTCTGTTACTATTAATACTCCCTAGGTAAAATAAGTATTGCAAGAGGCCCAATGCTGATGCCTCATTTTTCTTTTTATGTGGAGAAAAATGAGATTGAGTTTCTGCAATGGCTGGACTGACTGTCAATGCTGAGAAACCCCACACACATCCAAAACTAATCAAGTGTTGGTGCATTATCTCTTCACACAATAAAGGCTTCCAGATGCATATCATGTATCTGTGCATAAGGATCAGATGGGGCTGGGGCAGATATGAGGATGAACAGAGTGAGAGATGTGAAAGCTTACAGCGGGATTCTTGCCACATTCACCCTTCTGTATTATCCGTGCTACAACAACCCAACTACATCATAGGGAATTAATGAGCAGATCACAAACCTGAAGGTTTTGAAAAGGCAGAATGGTTGAAGTAGTTCAAAAGTTCAGAGCTAAATGCTAAAAGACTTTTAGTTGCAACTGGAAGGTTGTTTTTATTTTCCTTGGAAATGTAATATTCAGGGAAGACTGCTAGTTTTGAGTTTCATGCATCCAACACAATTTCTTTTAAAACTTTCTATTAACTAGGAAATAAACAAGATAGTTGCAGAATAGTAGGATTCTTTGATATAATAATCCTAATTCTCCCAAGGAGAAGAAAAGTGTGGTGAGGGAAGAAAGAAGGAAAGGAGAGAGTGGGAGTAGGAAAAGGACAAGGAGGGCATAGGAAAATGCCAGGAGTTTAGTCAGACAATAAGGAATCAAATTGTTAGTTCCATCCCTTTCGAGAGCTGATTGCTCTTACAAGATATTCACATTTTCTAAGCTCTGATTTTTCCACCTGTAAAGTGGGTATAGCAATGCTTGCTCACTGGGTGGTCCTGGTGATGATTTAATTAAGATAAGACACAGTAGGACTCAACACATTTGTACAGAGTATTCACTGAAAGCTCTTCCCCAGTTTCCCTAATTTTTCAACTTTATTTTTTTCTTTGTTCATGACAGTAGCTCTTGGCAAACAAATTCACTGGCTGGAGCCAGCAGGCACAGAATTTAATATCATGGATGTGTCCTACAAATGCACATCTGCAGTCTGATTTATTGTGAGAACTTGGAGTGAGAAACTGCTCTGTAATTTCCAGGTTGGGTGGTCTTTGAGAAGTCACTCAGCTGTTCTAGGGGAGATATCTAATCTGTCAGGTGAAGATGTTCCTCCCCAGTCTTCATACTCAGTTACAGGAGTAAAATGTGATCAAACACACAAGTGCTTTGCACAGCAGAGGTCAATGTGAGATATTAGGGCTTTGTTTTTCCTTCTGAATGCACATTTATTAGTTGTTTTATGGATTGAATGGATCTTTACAATAGCATAGATACTGATGAGTTTTTCCCACAACAAAATTTTTTTTAGCTTAAGCTATTTTCTTGCACATTTGGCAAATCATTGCAGGTTTATAATTGATATGTCTCTCAACAGTTGCACTCAGCTGAGAGTATGTGACATGTGCACATAAAAACAGCCAAGGGAAAATAACAATTTAAATGAAAAACAAACAAACAAACAAAAAGACACCCCCTTTAAAAATTGCATTACATTTCTTAAAAGATTCCCGAAAATAGAATGGGAAAAAAGCAGTTAATTCAATATTCCATTTTGTCTCTTCAACATTGCAGATTTACAGGTTGGAACATGAATTCAATGAAAACCAAGAACAACATCAGAAATTAAAAAGAAAGCCAAAAACTACCCAATCTCAGACTGTTCACTCTCTAGTGGGATTGCAGACCTATTTAGAATCTGGAAAAAGGTGGGCAGTTTGGTAAAATGCATTGAATTTCAACCATAAAGATGATTTTATTAACTATTCAGAAAACTTCTGTTTGTGTTTATATCTCCATCAAGATACCTACAAGAAATTATCATGGTCATGATAATGCTGCCCAAACTCCTCTTCATAGAAAGACTTGCTTCCAGCTGTGGAGGTGTGGGCATTGGGGGTCTCCAGCTTCTTCAGTGCTGGCCTCAGCTGCAGAAAGCACCCTTGCCTGAGCTCACCCCCTTCTCAGGGAAGTCTCATCTAGTGACAATGCAAAAAAAAAAAAAAAAAAAAAAAAAAGTCTGGCAATTTCTCCCTGATGCTTGAAGACTAGAGCTCCTTGTCCAGGTGGTCAAGCTTTATCATACCTGTACCACAATCAACAATTTGACTTTTCCTCTGCCCAATCCTTTCTATGCTTTTCTACTCTTTTCTTTCCCAGTTTTGGATCTCTAATAACATCTTTCATCTAAAACTCTGTCTTAGTATTCACTTTTAGCAACCCAACTGGCCTCATATGCTACTCTATAGATAGGAGGAGAAATTCCAGTTCTCACTGAACGTTAACTCCCACATAGGAATTCTGACTTAGGTGGCGATGATGAAAGCCAGTAGTTAGGCCTATAGGTTTCCACAAGGGAGTGTTCATCCTCATCACTCATCAGCATCACTGTTAGAAATGGTGACAAATGTTCCAGAGAAGGGACAGGCTATCCTGATTGACAAGAAAGGAAGATGATCCCAACTTCCATTAAAGGGCCACAGCTTTACATATATATAGGTCTGGTTAAAGCAAGCATAATGCTAAATGAAACTATAATCCATCTAACTCATACTTATGTTTAGCTCTCCAACATCCCACTATAGCCACCTTCTTATGTTGAAAATGAATATTCAATTGCACTTGTATCAGGTATTTTTCACAGATCAACATTGAGCAGGCTGCCCAATATTCAGCCATTCACATCTTTCCTACAATACTGTAACTTAGCTTTGTTCTATTTCTGGGGATGCAAATGACTGCAGTGTTCTCAAACCCATGGCATCTAAAGCATTATCATTTTTGTTAAAAATCAAAGTTAATAAATACGATTTACAATATAAACTACTGGAGAATTGGGGCAGACACAATTCATTGTCCAACATCAGGCCTTTTTCTCCTTCATTTTGCTAATGTAACTCCTAGATGAGAAGGGATGAATTGTGATTTTGCTAAACCCACATTGTTCAATAAATTGCCACGTGGAATCATTTAAATGTAAATAAATGAAAGTTAAGCAAAATTAAAAATTTAGTTCTTTAGTCACGCTAGCCATATTTTAGGTGCTTAATGGATATGTCATTAGCAGTGATAGTATTGGAGCATGAGGACATGGAGTTGTTCCTTTATCATGAAAAATTTCATCACAAGTCTGGTCTAAACTAATCATGGAACTTTCTTCTACATTGTCAGTAGAATTTTTCCAAGGATGATGACAGAACATCCGATTCTGGCTATTGGTATGTAAGAGAACATGTTTTGGAAGATTCAGAGAAATATTGCTTTCCTTGAAGCAATCAACTTAAGCAAGCACTCTTTAGGAAGAGTAAATGCTTTGTTTCTTCCTTTCCCTCCTGCTTAAGAAGGTGACATGGGATGTGGAGATGTGGTGCACAGGTGTGGATCCTGATGGCATCACTTAGAGCTGAAGAACCTGCCTACATACAAACTTCTTGCTAACTCAAGATTTTATGTCCATAGGATTTAAGCCTCAGTTCTTTGGTTTTTCTTTTACTTGTAGTTTAAAACATTCCTAGCTTAAATAAGAAGTTTGGAAAAAGAAAAGCAGAAGAGAAAAAAAATTATTCATAATCTTCCTGCTTCTCTCCCTACCCCCAAGTGATGATATTTTTACCTATGCATATATTTTACATGGACATGGTCATATGGTATATGTACAATCATATTTTTTATTTTTAAATCTTTTTTCTCTTAACATTAAAGGAATTGTGTTCCTTGAAGAAAAACTAAAGAATATAAACAGGTGTAAAGAAGAATATTAAATCACCTTGCTACTCACCATGACAGAAAACCAACAATAACATATTAAGGTTTATCCTTAAAATTTCCATACATCTGATGCACTTTATACTCTGACTTTTTAAGAATTATTATCACAGGGATTTCTACTTATCTTAGACTGAGGAAGATGACAGATAATGCTACCATAGTGTGGTTTACTAGCATTATTTTTAATTAAAAGAACAAGTATGGATTTTAGAGATGCAAAAAATCGTGACTCAGTTCTTTTATAATGAATACTAGAGGCCTGGTGCATGAAAATTCGTGCACTCAGGGGAGGAGGGGAGTTCAGCCCTGCCTGGACCCTCTCACAATCCAGGACCCCTCAGGTAGGGTCCCTAGGCCTGGATTGAGATCAGGGCTTATTGGGGCTTTCCTTCTTTGGACTGCAGGCAGCTGACCCCACCACCCCTGCTACTGCCACTGCTTGCCATCCGTGCAGCGCTGACTCCCTCCCCTGTCACTTGTGGCCTCCCTCTATAGGCGACAGGCTGGGGTGCAATGGCTTAGGCCTTTCATTTCTTTGTTGGGGGGTGGGGCAAGCCCTGTAAGGGGCCATCTGCCTACCTGATCTCCCCTAACTGCTGGTCTGCCTGATCACCCCTAATTGCTGGTCTACCTACCTGATCATCCTTAATCCCTCTGCCTGCCTGCCAGATTGCCCCTAACCACTTGCTTGGGGGTGGGTCCAGCCTGGCAAGGGGCCTTCTGCCTACCTGCTCTCCCCTCAACACTTGCCTGCCTACCTGATCACCTTTAACCTCTGGTCTGCCTATCTAATCACCCCTAAACCCTTTGCCTGCCTGCCAGATTGCTCCTTACTACTTGCTTGAGGGCAGGGTCAGCACTGACTTCCGGTTGGTCAGCCTCTGGTCATTACAGGTCATTATGACTCAGAGTTGTTATCAAGATGGAACATTAGATTCTTTATGAAACTCTGTAAAACCATAATTAAATATATAATCTAGACCAGTGATTTTCAACCTTTCCAGTGCTGCTACTCTCTAATACACTTCTTCATGTTGTGGTGACCCCCAAACATAAAATTATTTTTGTTGCTACTTCACAACTGTAATTTTGCTACTGTTAATGAATTGTAATGTAAATATCTGTGTTTTCCAATGGTCTTAGGTGACCCACAGGTTGAGAACCGCTGCTGTAGAGCCTAAGACCATCAGAACAATTTTAGGAAGCATGCAAACATTTTTGACAGTTACTACTGTGGTAGGCAGTCAGACAGACATGAACAGAGCAAGGACAATGGGCCGGGCACAGAAGGTCACCAGGAGGTAGGGAAGCCTTGGGTATCTAGCAATGGGCAAAACTGGGAAAGCAAAGACCTTGCCCCTAAGGTGACTTTCCCTTTTCTAGCATATCACTAGTCATGTGGTTTCAGAGCCCTTAGACGAGGTACAAGGGGTGGAGAAGAGCCTCATATGACTCTCATGCAAGCCTGGCAGGACTACTCCCTTTAGAATTGGGCCCTAAAGACAATGAGGTTCTGACCTGCATCAGATAATCTTAGGAACAAAGCTTCAGGTCTGCTGACCACGGAGACAGAGTTTTGGTCAAAACTAAAGATGACATTTAGGACTCAGTTGTGTTTCAGCTTCAGGCCCAGAAAAGCAGCAAAACCAGGAGTGAGGCCATAACTGACAACAGGGCCAACTTCGATGACCAGTTCCCCTAGTACCGACCAATCAGTAGAAAGGACAAATATTCCACTGAGATCCTCCTTCTGGGCCTCCCTTCAGAACCTTGCCTTTAGAGAGGTAATATAACCTCTAAGACAAAGGACTCAGCATGTTCTCCTTGGAGCATGCCTCCTTTTCTCTGGCTAAACCCCGAACCTGTCCCCAAGGCCTCCTCTTCTCTGTCTTTAGTAGCTGACAGCAGCGCCCCCCCCCCCCCCCCCCCCCCCCCTTGGCTCACTGCTTTCCCATAACGTTTCTAAGGAGACCAAGCAGCACTGCCTAGGCTCTCCTGTTGCTACTTCTATCCTAAGCCCCTCCTTTGTTTCGCTGTCCCCAGCTTTAATAAACATATTCTCACAGCCACCTGGACTCAGACTGTGAAATCTTTCCTGCAAGAAGTCAATAACCCACACACTCCAGGCTGACCTGAGGCAGACCCACCCGGGGCCAGTCCCTTTCCAGTGATACTGCAACCCTAAAAAAGTATGACTTTTCCTCCTCTAGATGCTTTATGCTTTAGCTTTTCTCTAAGGTTCTTTTTTTTTTTTTTTTTTTTTTTTGTAGCTTCTATGCCTATTAAAAACATCAGAACCAGCCTACTTCACAAAAGTTACATGGACGTACTCTCCCTATTTATTTATTTATTTATTTATTTATTTATTAAACAACAATAACAACAATAGGGACTGAAAAAGCCCCTGTTTTGTTCATCACTGTATCCCCAGGGTCTTCCTGGCACAGGGACTGCCATACAACAGCACTAAACAGGGGTGGGAGCACTGGGGACAAGCAGGAGAAGCATCATTTCAGTGGGTTAATTACTTTAAGTAAGGAAAGGCCTTCGAGGAGAAATCTATTATTTATTTATTTACTTATTATTATTATTATTACTATTATTTTGTTTTGTTTGTTGTTTTTTAATATATTTTTTATTGATTTTTTTTTTACAGAGAGGAAGGAAGAGGGATAGAGAGCTAGAAATGTCGATGAGAGAGAAACATCAACCAGCTGCCTCCTGCACACCTCCAACCGGGGATGTGCCCGCAACCAATGTACATGCCCTTGACTGGAATCGAACCTGGGACCTTTCAGTCCACAGGCCAACGCCTTATCAACTGAGCCAAATTGGTTTCAGCTTACTTATTATTTTTAAACATTATGTGAAAGAACTACACACAAAAACTAAAAAAAACTAAGATTTCCAAAATGCTGTGGGATGAGGAGATGCAAGGCTATTAGAGATGAGTAACACATATTTCCATAACATTCTCATTCAATCTTCTGCCTTACAATGTGAAAAAGAAGTAATTTTCTTTCTAACATTTGCTAGTATTTTTTCTTTACCTCTGCCTCGCTTAGTGGCCAGAAGTCATCTGAACTTCCCTTTGTTTTTCCAGCAGTAAGTCTTTGTTTTGTGCTAAGACTCACGTGACTTAATAGCTCCTGGCTTCATATGCAGCCTCAGTGTTGGCTCTGCCTGTGTGTAATGGGAGGGGAACGGCTACCCCCCCCCCCCCCCATTCTTCATTCCCACCTCCTGGGCTCCACTTAACTGAGTCACCCTGAGGGTCCTGGAGGGTAAGGTTCTGAAAGAGGAGTCTTGCCAGCAGAATCCTAGAGTGACAGCTGTGGGAGCCTCTGCTATTTGAAAAACAATAGCTTAATTTAAGAAACAAAAATTATGCCATTTTTAGCTTTTGCAAAGAAAAAAAATGTTTCAAATGCTTTAAAAAGCTCTCAGGGCTCCCAAGTCCAGGAGAGTTTTGCATAAAGATGAATACCTCAGAACTGAGACTTTGATGCTGTGCTACCCTCTGCCTCAGCCCTCTGATCTGGGACCAGATTTGGCTGTGGTTGACAACAGACCACCAAGTCTTGTCCACGGATTTCCCTGAGGATGGGGAGCCTCACACTAGAACTATGAGGGAGCGTCTTAGATGGGTTCCTGGGGAACAAACTGTGAAATGCAGAATTGTGTATGGAAGGATTTTGGGGAAATGTTCTCAGGAGATATGCCTGTCAGGGAATACAGAGGGCAGAACTAGGCAGAAGGAGAAACTGATCCATAATTAGGGTGCAACTGAGCCATCAGTCAATCTCTGGGAGCAGACCTGAGACCATAATTTATGAGGTCAATTGCAAAATGAAAGTGAGCCTCTTGTTCAAAAGCAGATAAAGGCACCATCACGACAGTGAAGTACACTTTTCCTTTCTCCTATGCTCTCTCAAATTGTCATGGTGATTTTTATTTTTTATTTAAGTAAAACATTTTTTAAATTATTAGCATGAATTTTACCATTCATTGTTATATTATGCACAGCCGTTTTTAAATGCAAATATGAGAGCATCTAACTCATATAGAGAATCATTAAAATGCACATTTTGTATTTCACAGCTTAGGCTTGCATATGTATTTTGTTCTTACCTAACAGTGGAAATGCTGCACAAAATTAACTCTAACTTTTTAAATTTTGATTTTATTTCACTTTCTTTAAAACAACAAACTAATTTATTATGTCATCTTTTCTTTTTCTGATCTTTGATAAAATGTTAAGTTCTTTTTTTTTAATTTATCTTTATTGTTGAAGTATTACAGGTGTCTGTCCCCCCTTCCCTTCCCCCCCACTGAAACCTTCCCCACACTCTCTCCCCCAGACCTTCACCAAACTATTGTCTCTGTATATGGGTTATGCATATACATTAGTTGGTTAATGTCTCCCCACCCACAGCCCAAACCCTGCCTTCCCTCTGAGATTTGTTAGTCTGTTCCATGCTTCTACTCTGTTTCCCCGAAAATAAGACAGTGTCTTATATTAATTTTTGCTCCCAAAGATGCACTAGGTCTTATTTTCAGGGGATGTCTTATTTTTCCATGAAGAAGAATACGGTACACATTTATTGTTAAATGAAAATAAAGGAAATTTATTACCTGTATATGGTACGGTAGTACGGTAGTTGTCAACACAAACCAGACAAACTGTGAATCCTACAGTATCAAGAATTTACTCATTTATTCAATGACAATCATGTCATCATCCTCTGGAACATCATCATAACAATCCAATTCCTGAATTTCCTGGTGAATTTCTTGTGACTCCATTTCTTTCAGAATCAGTGGACCAAATCTCTCATGGTTAGCAATAGCATTGTCTTTAAATGAGTACTTCTTGTCAAGGTAGCCTGCTCGCAGTGCATTTGCAATGCAACTGTCAGTGATTTTTCTCCCATGAATTCTTCACCCAAGTCACAACTTCTTGCAGTTTAGGTTTCACAAAGTTTCCACGCTGATTTCTCTCCATTCTATTTTAAATGTAGTCATTAATTTCCATATGCAAATTGTCTTTGAATGGCTTGTTTATTGTAATATCAAGAGTCTGGAGATAGGCCATCATTCCTGTGGGAATCATTATCTGATCTATTTTTCTTTCGTGAAGAAATGTCTTCATGTCTTTAGTGCAGTGAGTGCTGGCTGCATCCCAGACTAGCAGACCTCTTTGGCTCTCTCGCATAACAAGCGGCAGCATTAAATCGACTCACTTCCTTATAATTGCTTGTGTGGCCCAGGCTTTTTCAGTTTCAAGAATAAAAATGCCCCAAACACGTTCAATCTTTTTCTTCTTGCCCTTAGAAATGATTAAAGGTGGGATTTTAGTGCCATCCAGACGAATTGCCAAAATACAGGAAACACATGCACTTTTGTAAGAAGTGGAGGGAATGTACACTAAGGAGGCACCCTGCTGTTCATTTGTTGTTTGAGATGATTGGCCCATAAACACTGCAGTTTCATCCCTAGCAATCATGTTGGAAAGATTGTACAATATTTAGAGAAGTCAGCATCATCAATAAAGGACTTGATTGCAAGTGCTAGCTTAATAACTTGAGTGTCTTCCAACCTAAACAATGTTGTAGATCATCTTAAAGACAGTTCACTTCGCTGAAGGAAATTATCCAGCCAGTGTTGTGATGCTTTTAAGTCTTCGGGGGCTATGTCAAACTGTGGTGCCATTGCAAGGGCAAATTCTTGAATCTGAGCCCTATTCACAACCAAAGCCTCTGCTCTCCTGACAACAATCCATTCACAGATCAGGTCTTCCAGCTCGGAAAATAATGGTTGCCGACCTGATCCACACTTGTGCTTTTTAGCATTTCCCTTGTCCACTTGTTCAATGAGGTTACCATACTCTGCTTGCCATTTTCGGACCAATCGGATACTCAACGTCTTTTCTTTGCAGAAAGCAGTAAGATTTTGGCCCCAAGAGTCTTCCACAATTCCTTTTTTGTACCCCACGGAGTAGCTTTTTCTTTTTGCGCTCATTTCTAGGGGTAAAAAAAAGGAATTGGGGTATCAAGTTGGGGGGAGGGGGATCACTTAAAATTACACACGGGGGATCAGAGGGGGGAATCAAAATGGCTCAGGAGAATCAGAGGGGGGATTACTATTTTAGTAACCCTTTTTGATCCTCCTGTGTTATTTTGATTGCCCCCTCTGATCCTCCTGTGTCATTTTAAGTGATCCCCCTCCCCCCATCCCTGTGCCACTGAACACCTTCACCAGATATCCCTCCTACCCCTTTATCAGACATTTACACCCTGGGGCCTGCTTGGGGACTGTCATTGGGCTTGCTGGGGCCTGGATCTGGGCTGGAGCAGGGTCTGACAATGACTGAGAACCTTCAGTCATCATGAGGGCGGCGGCGAGCATCAGGTAGTGTCACCAGAGACAGACCAGCACTCAGCACCTTCTCTGCGTACTGTCCACTCTAGTCCTCCTGTTCTACACGCATCTGCAAAAGTCTCCTCCTCTCTCCTGCCCCGCGCTCACTGCTCACTCTGACCTCCACTTCGCCTCCACACAGCATTGATGTCAGGACTCCGCATAATGTCACTGGTTGCTAGATGCCAGTCGGCGTGGCCCTAGCGACCAGTTTAAGGTAAATTAATTTTCATTCTGAGACAGAACCTGGGAGGGGGGGCTTATTTTCAGGGGGATGCCTTATATTTCACTCAAAAAGAAACCTGTAAGTAGGTCTTATTTTCGGAGGATGTTTTATTTTCGGGGAAACACGGTATGTTTCTGGATATATTTTGTTCCTCAGTTCATTAGATTCTACTTCTTAATACATGCATGTTCTGCTAATACTCTTTAACTTTGGATTATGCCAATTAAGGTAGAAAGGAAAGGAAAGGTAGATTTTTTTAAACATGGTTGGCTATATCAGGGAAGTAATGTCAATAAGAAAACATAATAAGATTCATGTTTCTTTTTTAAAATATATTTTTATTGATTTCAGAGAGGAAAGGAGAGGGAGAGAGAGGTGAAAACATCAATGATGAAAGAGAATCATTGATAAGCTGCCTCCTGCAGGTCCCTTGTCAAGCCTGCAACCAAGGCATGTGACCTTGACTAGAATCGAACCCCAAATCCTTCGTTCCCCGGGGCTGATGCTCTATACACTAAGCCTAACCAGCTAGGGCAAGATTCATGTTTCTTATAATGCCATTGTTCTTAGAAAAATATTACATTCTTTCTGTATTTGAAGAAAGTTCTGGTTTGAATGTACCCTTTACTTAGTTACATGTAGATGTGAAATGTTTCATTTGCTTTGAGTCTTGCTGCACACCTGTTCATGGTGGGTCCACTGGACCTCTGTGCTCATGGGGTATTGAGAACACTTTATGCAAATGAGGTGGTAAAGAAAGAAAACCCATATTGTACCTAATATCTCCTTTGCTCACGTGCATGCTCAATAGTCCCAATGGACTTCACTTACAAAACACAAATTCAAAGGTAAGATTATTTAGAATTTCAAGATGCTGGCAGCAGAGTATTATACCAAGCGAGAGGTCCTTCTGCTCAGGTTGCAAGCCCATGAAGTTGGCTTGAGGAACTTTGAGGCTCAGATGGCCCCTCAGAGAAGGGCTGCACTTTATTTTATTATTTTTTTAAAGTCATATTTGTATATATTCGAGGCAGAAAACATATATGTATAACAACAAGGGAAAAGGTCTTAATGGGAAGGATGTATTTTTTCCTTGGCTTTGGGAACCTGTTTCAGCAAAGGAGGTTTTCTATCTCTCTCTTGACTGGAAAGCAAATCTGACCCCACAGAAGACACTCTACCATCTGGGCAGAACAGGACACAGTGACAAAATCAAACCAGAATTCCTAGATTTCCAACAGGAATTCCTACCCATTTCCTCAACCTGCCGCTATTCCCACACCCCGAGGCAGGGAAATCCTGCTGCCTTCCCTGGTCTCTAACTCAGTTGTAAGGTGGTTTAGGAGCCACTCGCAAAATCAGTGGCATTGACCACCCAGTGCCCCAGGGAGGTGGCAAGGGATTTTCTGTGCTTCACTATTGTTTATGGCTAAGCGGAAATCCTATAAACATGAGCAGAAATCAATGGAGGTTGCTTAGCTGCCAGGGGGGAGACACAGCCCACAGAGTGCATCTGTCTGATGAGGGAGAGGAGGCCACCTGGGAGGGATGGAGGAAGGGTAGCTGAAGGTAGGGAAGAGTCACTATGAAAAGAAAAGCCAGGGGACAGGCACAGTGAGCAAAAGAATGAACCTCATTAGGCTCAGAGTTCTCTTCCCTGGCATTGAGGAAGTGGCACTGTGGCCCAGGCTACTGTTAGCATCTCTAATTCCCTGTGGTGCACTTAGTAGGAGCTGATAGTTCTAAAGCCAGAAGCGCTGTAGGTCCAGGATCGGTTTGGCAGGTGCTGTCTCCTGTTCCAGCACAACACACATGCTGCTGAGCTTGTCCATCTTTTCTTAGGGCAGCTGAGACTCAGTCTCCTCATGCACCTGGGCCTCTATTTCACCCACAGAGTAGCCAAAGTCAGCGGTCTCTAGGTCCACCCTGAGCAGAGGCTGCTCTTTATCAGTCCAGTTTTCAGGCTCTACAAATAGTCACAAAACTAGCAATTTCCTGCAGCCCCAGTGGCTCAGCACAGCAGCCACATCCTCAGCCCCCAGCACCTCTTAGGGCTGGGCCACAGTTGGGCTGAGCTGTGAGTTCCATGTATTCAGTGCGGGGTTGAAACACCTGCTGTTCCAGCACATTTGAGCTCCCATCCGCTATGTTTTCACTGTTGCAGGCAGTGATCAGCCCACATGAGGCTCAGCTCAGGGCTGACGTAGTAGCTGTCTCTGAAGGTGCCCAGTGCCCCAGGGTGTCCCCAACTCCTGCAGCCTCTTCTGTTTCAGGCCCAGAAACCAACTTCCACTGCATCTCAATCAAGCCCCGGGCCATACTACCTCAAAGCTCAAAGATCGCCCTCTTACCAAAACTGGTTTGGCTCAGTGGATAGAACGTCGGCCTGTGGACTGAAAGGTCCCGGATTCGATTCCGGTTAAGGTCATGTACATTGGTTGTGGGCACATCCCCGGTTGGGGGTGTGCAAGAGGCAGCTGGTCGATGTTTCTCTCTCATCGACATTTCTATCTCTCTATCTCTCTCCTTTCCTCTCTGTAAAAAAATCAATAAAATATATTAAAGAAAAAAAAAAAAAAGATCGCCTTCTCATGGGACCTGGAGATGGGGGTCAGAGCCTCAGGCCACGCCCAGGAGGAATGCCAGGGACAGTCCCTAGCCCTGGACCTTGGCCCGGCTCTGCGCACAGGGCCAGTACCAGTGGGAGCAGTCATATTAGGTCCAATGTAGTGATGCCCTCTGCCCCGCAGGCTTTAAGGGATGGGACCTCCACAGTGGGCAGGGAGCAAGGCCATCCCCCTGTGCTGTCCTCCTCACACTCAACCTACCCCTGCTCAAGCGCTGTGTTTTGAATCTCCATATCAACTAGTCATTGCCTGGGCCAGCCCCTGAGAGAAGGTAATTAGGAGGTGAATCTACTTTCACCTCCTAGATCACTTTATTCTGGAGCTGTCTACCTCTTGGAGATAGAAAGGAAAGGCTGGGCAAGTTTTTTGTTTTTGTTTTAATTTTTACCCACCAACTCTTGTTTATTGTTAATGGAGGGCTGCTCCTAAGGGGTGTTAATTCCTTGCTCACACAAACTGCCCAGTGAAGGGCTGAGCATGCTCCTGCAGCCAGACCAAGTCCCCAGCAGAGAATTTCGGGGCTGCCAGTGAGGTGGGTTGGCATGCATAGGAGCCCAGTGCCAGAAGAGCCTGGATGGAGCTCTGACAACTGGCAAATGCTACAAACCACTAATGCGTGTAAATGGAACCTGCCCCTCAGCAGACAGCCAGTAAATGGTAGCAATCCTTACCTTGCATTTGGTACTTGTTGATGTTTTTACACACACAAACACACTTTATTTCATGATCTGTATTTAAGCTTCTTTTAAGTACTTGTTTTTAAAATTCTTTTCAAAGGCCAGCATTGTTCCTTTCCATGGGAAGTACTCAATGAAGGGACTACATTAGTTTTCATTATTTTTGTTCTTTTTAATTTTTTAAGTTATTTTTTACACTTTATTGAGACAGTTCCCCATTTTTTCATACTTGACTACCACCCAACAAATTAACTGCTTTATCTTCACAGCACTCTGTTTAGAAAAGATAAATGAGAAAAAATAAGCTTAGAAACAAAAGTGATATTAGCTCCGCATTTCAAGAAGCAGGACAAACCTATCTTGTTTGCTGGCAAACTTTAGTGTTAGTGCTACTTTTAAGGGGACATTTTCAAGGGACTTAGCAGTCAAGATGAGTTGTGTCCATCACACTTAGCATCCTCTTTACAGCAATGATCTAGAAATACCTCGAAGGGGAGTTCACACCCCAAGTCACACAGCATGTTCAACTCTCTCACTTGGCCTAAACCTCCTGTTTAAGAACTGACAGACCAGTGTACATGCCTTCAGAAATTTCATAGTTTTGGCTGCATTTATTTTTCTAAAATTCTTTTTACATAAAATCAGGATAACTTATTCTACTTTTAGGCCTTGGTTGGCCGCCCAACTTATCCTTCAAAATTAGACCCATTTCTTAAATATGTCTGGAGCAGCGTCAAGAAGGCATCTGTCCGAAGCCAAGGCCAGTGTGTTTTTGAAGCTTTACACAGAAAACATCTCTAAGGATTTCAGCTATGTTGAGGCAATATTTCTGCGGAGGAAACTTGTATCACGCCTGACATTTTCCATCCTCGCTTTTCTACCTGCTGTGATGTCCAATGGCCAAGATATGAAATCTCCAACGTTGGGGTTATAGCACGTCTTTACTGGCCTCCAAGGGCTTATTTCTCACAGCCATTGTTCCCGATGCCAGATGATCTAAGAAGATCATGGAAACCTGGCACCACACTGCTTTTTTGGCTAACACCACTAAAGAAAATTAATTGTTATTGTTTTTGGAAACTCTCATCCAGCACACAAAATAGTAATATCAGCAATTATATGTTTTTTTCCTTCTATTTTTGGGAAAAGTTGAAGAGGAGAGGGATGATGAACACTCTGATTTTATTGTAGCTGCCTCAAACGGCCAGTTTTAGGACAAGAGGGTGTTACATTCCTATGTCTGAGAATCTTATAAAGTTGTAAAGCGAGAGGGCTCCTCTAATTTGCCTGAGTTGATGAGATGCAATGAGCTTGTGCTTCTTGTCTGATTCAGCACAGCTTGAATTTCTGGTAACTCCTTGCCTCGTGATTGGTTTTCCCATTATCCTGCTGAGAGCATAGCATTAATTCCACCCAAGCCCTACCTTTCTGCCAACTCACTATTCTTGGAATTGCGACATACCCCCAGTCTCCCACGCCATAGTACACACACCCTTCACTGTGGCCAGCCAACAACTTGAATCTCTTTCTCACCTAAAAATTCCAGCACTAGTTTTTAAGAAGCCCCTGTTGATTCTCCTCCTTTCTTTGTGGGGAATCTAACACCTGCCCTGAACTTGCCTGAATCCTTTTCAATTTGCTTTCTCTGTGTATTTTGTCCAGTTGCCTCTTCCATTCAATGTAAAGCCACAGGCCCACATCTAGTTCCCCAATATGCCATTCTAGTGGTCAGTGTAATGCTCGTTACTCAGGGGATACAAAAGAAGTTCCCATGAACAGCGTTAGCTAGGGAGAGCTGGAGCTCTTTGCTCAGGCTTCGTTAATTGGACGCTAATACTTCATAATGTAGAGTTACCCCTTTACATGGGTATGTGAAGGGCACCTGGAAAGCCTCGTGTCCCGTTCCAGTAGACATATGTCAGTTTTGGATATGATTGTCCACCATGTGTCTCCTTCCTAACAACACCCAGAGTGAATTCCTTCCAAGGAATTACCCACCTTCCATGGTATGTCTTCCTGGAATGAGGGAAGATCTAACTACTTCCTCTTCCTCCATGAAAGCAGATGAGTTCCTTGAAGTCCCTTCTCCCATTTTGTTCTTCCCACCGCCTTATAACAAATCAAGGTGCTGGCCAAGAACCCATCTTGAGCCGGACTCTTTTTTTTTTTTAAATATATTTTTTATTGATTTTATACAGAGAGGAAGGGAGAGAGATAGAGAGTTAGAAACATTGATGAGAGAGAGTCATCGATCAGCTGCCTCCTGCACACCCCCCACTGGGGATATGCTCGCAACCAAGGTACATGCCCTTGACCAGAATCGAACCCGGGACCCTTCAGTCCCCAAGCCGACGCTCTATCCACTGAGCCAAACCGGTTTCGGCTTGAGCTGGACTCTTACTTCTACCATGCTGACTCTAACAGAGATGCACCCAGGGGGAAAATGCTAGAATTTATTCATTATAAAGGCATACAGATGAGGCGATCAATTAATCCCTGCGGTCTCCATTGTCTTTCTCTACATTCTACCCTGAGTCCTGCTTTGTTTCCATCTAATTCTCTAATCTTCCATCCAGGCTGTGAGCTACATGATATGCCCCCAAATAAATTCCTGCTCTTCTCTTAGACATAACTTAGATGTAATTCCTTTTAGTTACTTGTAACCAAAAATCCTCCATGTATACGGTTACCTAGAAACCTCAGCATCAGTCAAGATTTTAGTTTTTCCCTTTTCCAAAGGAGAAAATGGCAGAGTGTGTCATAACAAAAGTGTAAGTGTGATAAAGGCCAATTTTGCTTGAAATCCTCTAAACATACTACATAGAATTTAAGGACCTGGTGACTTTGGAGAAATCATGAATGTTTTTAAAAGTCAGGTTCAAGAACAAATGTGGTGTGCAAGCTTGGAACCAAGGAACCACATGGCAATTACTTGTTCACTTGATCTGCTGGCAGATGGATGTGAGAAACCAAAGGATCCAGACATCATTGGAAAAGCTATCTGAGAGGGAAGGACAGCGGAAAGGACAGGTGGGGCATGAAAGAATGGAAAGAAGTTGGACATGTCTCTGTTACATAACATATTGAAGAAACCCTCAAAGAAGCCAAAAAGTTATTTCTTTCTAGACAGGAGCCATTGGTGGCTCATGCCTGCACAGGCTTCAGAATAGGGCAGGTGCCTTTGTGAGGCTGCCTGGGTGAGCAGGGGGGGGGGGGGTAGTGGGAAGGGAAAGGGCAGAGACCCTGTCTCTCCTCTGCTTCTCTTGGAAGAGGGCACAAAATTACAAGGAGGAAACTATAAAGCACACAGAATTCGGGATCCAAAAATGTACCTGCTCACATATTTTCCAAAAAGCTCACATGTGAATCAGAACTATGTCTACTGCAGCCAAGGGGACTTTGCCAGGGAAAACACTACAGGTCTCAGTGCAAACAGGACCTGACTGGCCTGGGGGATGCAGTTTGGCAGTTAGCAGAGTGGCTCTGGACAAACAGTTCAATGCTGAGACAAATAAAGAACCCACTTGGCTATGTTGACTGCCACAAACAACTGAGAAAGATCCAGGACTTCATGGCTTGAGTTTATAATTTATAGGAGAATTAGAGAAAGGAAGAGACGTTGAACGTGGATGTCTGGCTGATTCAGGTAAATAATCAAATTATCCAGGTACAAATAAAACAACTACAGTGAAATGCAACATTTGGTTGTTCCTCCTAAAAAAATTTTTTTTCTACTGTTTTCTTATAAATAGAAATTGGGGGTAATTCTTAATTGATAAATTGGCTGTGTTCTTTTTGCAAATTTGTACTTTAAATTTTTTTCTTAGCAGCTATTTTGAACAGGAGGGGACATAGCATATTTTGTCTTGTACAAATAAATAATTAATCAAAACTGGAGGTAAACAAACATAATTAGTAGACAAATAGGGACTATGAAAGTGTCTTAATTTTTCCCCCCAAAAAACATCCTCACCTGAAGTTGTTTTTAATTTTTATTGATTTTTAGAGAGAGAGGGAAGAAAAGAGAGAAACATCAATGTCAGAGAGAAACGGATCAGTTGCTTCCCATATGCTTTGTGATAGGAATCAAACCCACCACCTAAGTTCATGTCTTTACCGGGACCCACAACATTTTGGTGCATGGGACGATGCACCTATCAGCTGAGCCACCCAGCCAGAGTGAGTGTCTTGATAACACTTTGGTTTGATGCTTGGAGAGTTCAATGACACAGCACCACTGAGTCATCTTGGTCAACACCCCTGAGTGTCTGGTAGAAAAGAAGGGCAAGGTACTTCTTTGGCAGTGGGTTACTCAGGGGTGGGAATGGACAGAGTGAGACTCAGGTGGAGGTTCTGAGGAATTAGTCCAAGGGCCCATTTTAAGAAGAAAGCAGCAAAAGTATGTTTTATTACATTTTGTATCTTTATTCTGGCTCCCTTTGATAGGCAGGCTCCTTGAAAACAGGGGAAATGCCTGCTTTAAGTAAGTTGCTCCCTTATTTGTGCTTTTTTTTTCTCTTCCCCCCCCCCAAGCTTTGGATGAAAAGATGATCACTGGCCTAGTTCTTAGGGTTGCTCAGAGGTTTGTTTTGAACATCTCCCCACCCCCCACATTTGCTTCTAGAGATCTACTAACTCCCATTTCTTCCCAGGATTCCTAAGTCCCCTTGTAGGAGTTGTTCTTGGCTGAAGGTGAACCCCTCTGCAACACACCAAGAGTCTTTCCTTCCCCATCCATGATTTTCCAGGAAACACAGCAGGACCTAGAAAGCCAATGTCAGAGGTATCTTCCAGGAGCTGATATGGGGCAAGGGTTAGAGCTGGAAGAGAATGTCACTAGATGAAGGATGAGGTGGTGGAAACACAAGACAGGGTCAGGGTCAGTGTTAGTGTGGGCTGGTTAACTGCCTCTCCAGAAACCTCAAATGACAATAACAGCAACGACTACAAAAACAAAGGCCTGATTTGTAGCATTTGCCAACTTTTATGGTGCAAATACTCCTACTTTTGCACCATGGTCAATTTCAAGCTCACAAAATTCCTGAATACTTAGCAATTGGCTACCCAAGTACTCATGAACTCAACTTTGTTCAAAGCACTACATCAAGAATCTTGCAATTGGAAGGATGCCAACTCTAAGATTAATGAAACATAAAAAATGCAATTCAAACTCTTTCCTAAGTGACATGGAAAAGAGAGAACAATGACCCCTTTCTGGGTGATGAGAAAACTCTATGAAGCAGGCAAAATCAGAGCTAGAGAGATGGGACAAAAGAGCCAGGAATGTACTAGAAGGCAAAATACTAGAATTAGTGATATAGTTGTCCAAAATTAATATTTGAAACATGTACTAAGTGCCTTGAGCAATTCTAAGCACTATGACTAACTAGAGATCTGGTGCATGAATTCATGCATGGGTGGGGTGCCTAGGCCTGTCTGGCAATCAGGGCTAATTAGGGCCAGGCCAATTGGGGCATGCTGGCTGAAGGGAGAAACGGGGCACAGGAGGTTGGCCACTGGCTCTGACGAGGGAACCACCACTTGGCCCCCCTGGGAGAGGGGCTGAATCCACCTCCATCCACTCCCAGTTCTCCATTTCAGCCTGGGGCCCAAGGGCTGTGGCAGAATCAGGAGAGGAGGTGATGGTAGCCAGGCCGGGAGTAGAAAGAACAGATGACGATATCAATGCTGCCATCTGGCTGTGGGAGAATGGCTGTGGGAGTCCACTAATCACCATGGGACGTCTCCTGTGTTGAATGTCTACCCCCAGGTGGTCAATGCATGTTATAGTGACTGGTCAACAGGTTGTTCTGATTGTTCTGTCATAATGGTTGCTTAGGCTTTTATACATATAGATTTGATTCCAAAGTGACCATAGGAAGTTATTACTACCAGGTTTCCCCGAAAATAAAACATCCTCCGAAGATAAGACCTACTTACAGGTTTCCTTCTGAGTGAAATATAAGGCATCCCCCCCCCCCCCCCCCCAAAAAAAAATATGACCCCCCTTAGGCTCTGTCTCAGAATGAAAATTAATTTAACTTAAACTGGTTGCTAGGGTTGCCCGGACTGGTGTCTAGCAACCCGTGACGTTACATGGAGTCCTGACGTCACTGCTGTGTGGAGGCGGAGCGGAGGTCGGAAACTAATGACTACATTGAAAATAGAATGGAAAGAAATCAGCGTGGAAACTTTGTGAAACCTAAACTGCAAGAAGTTGTGACTTGGGTGAAGAATTCATGGGAGAAAATCACTGGCAGTTGCATTACAAATGCACTGCGAGCAGGCTGCCTTGACAAGAAGTACTCATTTAAAGACAGTGCTATTGTTAAACATGAGAGATTTGGTCCACTGATTCTGAAGGAAATGGAGTCACAAGAAATTCACCAGGAAATTCAGGAATTGGATTGTTATGATGATGTTCCAGAGGATGATCACATGATTGTCATTGAATAAATGAGTAAATTCTTGATATTGTAGGATTCACAGTTTGTCTGGTTTGTGTTGACAACTACTGTACTACCGTACAGTATACAGGTAATAAATTTCCTTTATTTTCATTTAACAATAAATGTATACAGTATTCTTCTTCTTGGAGAAATAAGACCTAGAGCATCTTTGGGAGCAAAAATTAATATAAGACACTGTCTTATTTTCAGGGAAACAGGGTATTATTATCATGTTGAGGAGTGAGGGAAATTATTTTGGATATTTTGAAGTCACTCCATGTTCATTGTATACCCACTTCTCTGGTCTGGAGAAAGTCCAATCAGTTATTAAAGCTCAGCTTTGTTTCTTTCTAGGAGAGTTTTCTGACTGCCTTAACCTGGTGTGTATATTCAGCTTCCAGTCCTTGAATTGATAGGATTCAGGAAGGAATGAGTAAGGGCCAGAGAAATTAACCTCTAGTTCAGTGTTTTTCAACCTTTTTTGGGCAAAGGCACACTTGTTTTATGAAAAAAATCACGAGGCACACCACCATTAGAAAATGTTAAAAAATTTAACTCTGTGCCTATATTGACTATATATAAAGTAATTCTCTTGAATAGGAATCAAATAAACACAAAGAAAGTATTTTATAATTACTTTATTATGAAATATTAAGTAAACAAAATAGTGAAAAATTATAAAATTCTTGTCTTGTCTGCACCTACGGCACACCAGGCAACATCTCGCGGCACACTAGTGTGCCGTGGAACAGCAGTTGAAAAACGCTGCTCTAGTTTATCCAAATGCTTTTGTCTAGGAAGAAAGACTGAGAAATTTTGCTTTTATTTTATTAATTTGCATCAGTAAGGTCTTGCTTTGAGACATTTCAGTGTGAGTTTCAGATTAAGATACAGGTTGGGTTTTTAGACCTTGCAAGTTGTGCCTGGCCATCAATTTTGCAATTCAAGTTCTCAGCATGGCAATAGTGGTTTGGAAAAATGACAGACTTGAAGAAAGTAGATCTAAGAATGAAGCAGGGACAAAGCCAACAATACAAAATAAATAAGATAATGGGCAGGTGAGTGGATGGGTGGATGGGTAGATAGATGAATAATAGTCATGGTTCCTGCCCTTGTGGAGTTTTTAGTTTTGTGAAGGAGACTATCAATTAAAGAATCATGGGAAGAAAACAACAGTAATAAGAAAATAAAAACAAAACCCTAAAACACCAAATTCCAATAATAACAACACACACTAACACAATACAAAAACATGATAGTAATGGAGTTACTTATCTATCTATCTATTTATAAAAAAAGAGGAAACATGCAAATTAGACTGGGACACCGTAACGGGTCACGACCAGATAGGAGGAGGTTGCATATGCAGATGAGGCCTAGAGCAGAGATGGAGACAGAGGCAGGGAGTCAGCGAGCTGGTGAGCCACCAGACCCAAGATCAGGCCGTCCCCGCCCCACCCCCCTGAGTTGAAGCAGACACAGACAAGGACAGGGAGCCTGGCCTGCAGCCTCTGCAGCTGAGTGCAGGCCCGGAGAGGAGATGGCAGTTCTGCCTCCTACAGATGTGGGGCAGCTCCCTCCCAGATCTTCTGGAAGCAGCACTGCTCCCAGTGGTGCACTGCGGTTTCTTCCAGCTCCTGCAGAAGCTACAGAAGGCCTACTGCATGCGATATCACACAATGGGCTACTAGTGATTTTATAATAATACTAGAGGCCTGGTGCACAAATTTGTGCATGGGTTAGGTCTGGGCAGCCCACCTTGATCAGGGCCAATTGGATGGGACAAGCCTGGGGGAGGGGCTGCCCCCTGGTCAAACTCCTAGTGGAATTCCTGGTGGAAGGGACAATTTGCATATTAGCCTTTTATTATATAGGATAATACAAATATTTGCATACAAGCACACTTTTCTTCTACTTACTTCCAATTGTATTAGTTTGAGTAGTGTTTTGGAGTAAGAAGGGTCTGGGGTCAGCAGGCTATATAGTATGAGTCTTTGAGGTATGTGTATGGGGGCGAGATAGCATCTCTCAGGAGCGGCTCTTCAGTGGGAGAGTGAGACCTCCCTATACTTTCTCACAGAGCATCAAGAGAGTTCAAATGGAGACATAAATCCTACATGCTGAGAGGCAGCAAGATGGAGCTGCTGTTTTCCGTTAATGTCTTTGCAAAATGTGTACATCATTGTCCAAATTACCAACAGAGAACAGAGGTGTGAGTGTGCATGCCTGTGGGCTTTTTAAAACATTCCCCCTTTCCCACCCTGTGCTTTTGTTTATGTTCAAATGCCACATTTTTATTTTCATGGTCTTTCAGCTACTTTTTACTTGTAATATAGGGGAGCCTAACTTCAAAAACGACGCTTACCTGATATTAATATTCTAATCAGTAAAAATGAGCTTTTAAAAAAACAGTGTGGGCAGAGGGTTCTGGACACATCATTGATTTGTAATCCCAAATTCAAACCCACCTGCTTTACAGTGTCTTTGGCCTGACCACTTTCAAATCACTTTCTCTGCCTGCTATGGCCTGTATATTGTTTCCAAAACACCATGAAAAACTTTTCTCATTGTATTTCAAAACGAAAAATGTTCCTTCTACATCTGGAAATACTAAAAATGTGCTTTCTTACAGTATTTTTTTTTTTTTTTTACTAGGTATGGACAAGGTTTTGACCCTTATTATTGGAACTCAAATCCAGATGGAGTTTGGTAAGGTTCTAATCATAGGAGAGGTACTTTTTTTTGAAGATTTGTACATCTTTAGGAGAATTTCTACTTTAAAGAAGTTATCATTTGTGGGAGGTCCGTTATGAAGATTTTAAATAGTTTTGGGTGGGGGGGGTGGTTTGTCTTTCTTTGAAGATGTCTATAATTCAGTGAAAACATTTGCCAACTGAGATGGTCATATTTCCCCACTACAAAAACTTTTCCTTCGAAAATGAATCAAATCCCTCTTTCAATGTATTGGCTGTAAGTTGATGTAAGAGGTTCGCCTCCCTCCCCCTCCCCTTTCTTTTTTCACACTTGAAACACTTGAGAAGAAGAGTCTTGTGTTTGAGTGAAAAGTAAGATATAAAGTGATACCGGAAGACAACCAAAACAGCAACATAATAGATGCATACATAAACAGCAACCACCAAAAAAAGAGTAGCTCAATGTGTGACATTTCTTTGTTGCAACTTGCTATGTTTTTAGGGAAGCCTATTGTCTGAAAAGAAAAGGTTCAAAGGCAGTTTTAAAAAGGCTTATTAAAGGCTAAAGTCAGTACAATTTAAAAGGTAAACTGATGTATAGATGAACTAATAACTATCAACAGCATTATTTTTTTTCGGCCTGTAGTTGACAGACCTTTCTCCATTCTGCCCCCAGAGGAGTGCAGTCTTCCCAATAGCCACAATCTGGAAGAAAGCTGGAGTCAGACCAACATCAGGTCCAGAATTTATCAATCTCTAAACCATGGGTGCCATGGTAACTGGACCCTTTCAGACTTTGGATTTGCACTACTCAAGGGCATCTGGCTTTAGTCACCTGATACTCTGGCTTATTCTTAACATTTTGATACCAATATTTGTAATCTAGTTACATGCTTTAGAATCCATTAAAATATTTATCAAAAAGCTACTATGTGCCGGTTGCTATTCTAGTTGCCTAGGTTACCAAACCAGAAAAGAAAAAAAAGGTCTTCCTTGGACAATCTTAATGTTCAAATGGGAGACTCAAGATGATAAGCAAGTTAGCAATTATTCCCCTTGCTCCCCAGTACTCCTTTGGTCCACCCTTGATTGAAACTGCATCTGGGACAGCAGTCCAAGCAAGCACTGTCTCTCCTCTACCAGGAAGTGTCTCTCTACAAGCGCTTTCCAGATGTTTCTCCACTTTCTTCTTTGCACACTACTTTCTCTGTGAAGGGCTGATTTGAAGAGAAAGGATCTGAGTGACACAAGTGGCTTGGACAACCAGTGGGGGATGAGAATCTGGATATGAGTATTGCAACCTCTCTTCCTTCAGGACATTATTCTAATAGGCATTCTATATCTTATCACAGAAATTCAGCTTCATTAAATTTCTGTTGTCTTTTAGGAATGACTTTGACTATGCCTATTTAATTGGCATTTCTTTTTTCCTTGTCTCTCTCTCCTTCCTTCTTCACCCCGACTCCTGTAATTACTTCCCAGGTAAATGACTATACTCAAGTCTTTGTCTTCTCTACTTTCAGGAAAACCTAACTAAGACACATAACAAGATTGAAATTAAAAATCATTATATGGTATATATTCTATGAAGAAATATGTGCTATGTAAAATAATTGAACAGGGCAAGGAGGCTGGGAATGCAGGTAGCTGGTTGAAATTTTAAATAGAGTGGTCAAGAGAGACACACTAACAAATTGACATTAGAACTAAGAATGGAGAGAGGTGAATGAATTGACCCAAAATATTTCTTTTCTTGATAAGAAAGTTCCAGAGAAATTGGGGTGATAGTGCAAAAACCTTAAGGCAAGGAGCTGCTTGGCATATGGCAGCAGAGGTGAAAGCTAAGGAGAAGGGATGAGATCAGAGAGGTAAGGAGGGTAGGATGAGGTTGTGTAGATCAGCCAGAACATTGTAAGGATTGTGAGGTAGGAGCCTCAAAGGTTATGGACCAAGGAGCTTCCCATACAGAGACTAGGTTGATCAAATGTGGCCACTTTGCTTTTAATTTACCCATATGGCAAGGGTATTAGACTATAATTATACTTCCTTATTTGATTCCTGACTTTATCCATTTATCTGTAAAATGGAAATAGTAATTCTTGTTTTTCCTAAATTTGTGAGAAATTTAAGTCAGTATTCCTGAGAAAAGACTGAATTTTAGAACACTTATTTCTTGGTTACTATGTCCAAGTCTTTTGTTTCCATATCTAAATAAAGTCACCAGATGGAAAAAAAAGAGATTCTTTTTGTTTTTAAAAGCTTTAAGTGCACCTTTTAGAGCATGATAATCTATTAACAGATGCTGGATGATAGTCCCAAATGGACAAGATTGGAATGGCCAGGCAAATTTTACTCTAGAGGTTGAAGATTAGCTTCCCCTTTTTGTACTTTACTGACTAATGGAATACTAGCTTGTATATCTTTTGACGGACACTTAAGTTGTCTTGGCTATCCTATATAATAAAAGGCTAATATGCAAATCAACCAAAAGGCAGAATGACTGGTGGCTATAATGCACATTGACCACCAGGGGACAGATGCTCAATGCAGGAGTTTCCCCCTGGTAGTTAGTATGCTCCCACAGGAAGAGTGCTGCTCAGTCAGAAGCTGGCTAATGGCTAGTGAGTGCAGCTGTGGTGGCAGGAGCCTCTCTCGCCTCTGTGGCAGTGCTAAGGATGTCTGACTGATGACTTAAGCCTGCTGCCCTGCTTCCAATTCATGATAGCCTAGATCAGTCAGGCATCCCTCCCCCCACCCGTGTGCACAAATTTCATGCACTGGGACTCTGCTGTAAATAATGCTGATATGAACTGTTTGAGGGGTGGAGGTGAGATGGATCAGATAACTCTTTGACATAGTAGTTGCATTTTCTTCAGATATATTACCATAAGTGAAATTACTAGATCATAAGGTAATTCTATTTTTAATTTAACAAGAACCCTACATATTATTTTCTCTAATGGTTACACCAGTTTACAATTCTACCAACAGTACACAAATGTTTCCCTTTCTCCAAATCCTTGCCGTATTTGTTATCTTCTGTCTTTTTATGATGGCAATTAACAGGAATGAGATGATACTAGAGTTTTAATTTGCACTTTTCTTATGATTAGTAATGTTGAACACTTTTTCATGTACTTGCTGGCCTTCATACATATATTTTTGAAAAATGTCAGTTCAGTTCCTTTGCTCATTTTAAAAATTGTTTTTTTTGTGTGTGTGTGTGTTTTGTCTTGTTTTGCTATCGACTTGTATATTTTGAATATTAACCCCCTTATCAGATATATGGTTTACAAATGTGTGCCTTGGTAGAGATAATGACTTTCTCCCATTCTGTAGGTTTTATCTTCACTTTTTGTTGTTGTTGTACAACAGTTTTTTTAGTTTGATGTAGTTTGATGTAGTTTTATTTATTTTTGGTCTTATTATTTATGCTTTAGGTCATATCCAAAAAGTTATTACCAAGGCCCATGTCAAGGAGTTTTATTACTGTTTTCTCCTAGGAGTTTCATGGTTTCAGGTCTTACATTTAAGCCTTTAATCCATCTCAAATTAATGTTTGTGCATAGTATAATATAGGGATCCAGTTTCACTCTTTTACATGTGAATATGCAATTATTGCAACACCATTTATTGAAAAGACTGTCCTTTATTCACTAAGTATTCTTGGTTCTCTTGTCAAGTACTGGATGATCATATATGCTTGAATTTATTTCAGGACTCCTGATTCTGTTTCATTGGTCTATATGTCTGGACCATACTGTTGTAATTGCTAGTTTATAGTATAACTTGAAATCAGGGAGTGTTTGTTTTTCTTTCTAAGAATTTCTTTGGCTATTTGGGGTCTTTTGTGGTGCCATATACATTTTAAGAATGTTTTTTTTTTCTGCTTCTGTAAAATAGAGAAGAGATAAACCAAAGAACTTATATACCTATATGCATAGCCCATGGACATGGGCAATAGGGTGGTGAAGACCCGGGTGGGAGTGGGAGGAGAGGAGTAAATGGAGGGAGAGTAAATAATGCTGCTATGAGCATAGGACTGTATATATTTTTTTCTGATTAGTGTTTCCTGATTCTTAGGATACATTCCCAGAAGTGGGATTGCAGGGCAGCAGCATTTTTAATTTTTTAGGGAAACTCTACACTATGTTCCACAGTGGCTGCAGTCTGCATTCTTACCAACAGTGTACTAGGGTTCCCTTTTTCTATATCAAGATTTATTGATGGTAGGCATTCTGGCAGGTATAATACCTCATTGTCATTTTAATTTGCATATCTCTGATGATTGTGACATTGCACATTTTTTTCATATGTCTATTGGCCATGTGTTTGTCTTCCTGGTGTTGAGTTGTATGAGTTCATTGTATATTTTGGAAATTAAGCCCTTATCAGATACATTATTGATGAGTATGGTCTCCCACACAGTTGGTTCCCTTTTCATTTTGCTGGTAGTTTCTTTTGCTTTGCAGAAGCTTTTTAGTATGATGTAGTCCCATTTACTTCTGGTTTCCTTTCCCCACCCTAGCACATATATTGGAGAAAAACTGCTATTCAAGAAGTCTGAGATTTTACTGCCAATGTTTTCTTCTAATATTTTCATGGTTTTGTGACTTACATGTAAGTCTTTTATCCATTTTGAGTTTATTAATGTGCATGGTGTAAATTGGTAGTCTAGTTTTATTTTTTTGGCCTGTACCTCTCCAATTTTCCCAACATAATTTATTGAAGGATCTTTATTGTATGCTTTTGCCTCCTTTATCAAATATTAATTCACCATAATGTCATGGGTCGATTTCTGGGTTCTCTGTTCTGTTCCTTTGGTCTACTTGACTATTTTTTGTGTGAGTACCAGTCTGTTTTAATTACAATGGCTTTATAGCATAGCTTGATATCAATATCTGATATTGTAATCCCTACAACTTTGTTCTTCTTTCTCAAGATTGCTGAGGCTATTTGTTTTTTTTTTCTTTGGTTCCATATAAATTTTTGAAATATTTGTTGTAGCTTTGTGAAATATGCTGTTGGTAATTTAATGAGATTGCATTGAATCTGTAGATTACTTTGAGTACTATGGACATTTAAATAATGTAAATTCTTCCAATCCATGAACATGGTATATTCTTATTTTTATCTTCCTATATTTCTTTTTTCCTTGTCCTATATTTTTCTGGGTACAGTCTTTTACCTCCTTGGTTAAGTTTATTCCCAGGTATCTTATTTTTTGTTTTGTTTGCAATGAATCATTGTTTTGTTTTTTAGTTTCTTTTTCTGGAAGTTCATTATCAGTGTATAACATTTAAATCAATTTCTGGATTTCAGTTTTGTATCCTTTTACATTGTTGAATTAAATTATTAAGTCTAGCAGTTTTTGGTGGCATCTTTAGGTCTTTCTATGGACAATATAATCTCATCTCCAAATAATTACAGTTTTACTTTCTCTTTCCAATTTGAATGTCTTCTTTTTCTTCTTGTCTAATCACTGTGGCTAGGATTTCTAATGCCATCTTGAATAAGAGTGGTGAAACTGGACATTTTTGTCTTGTTCCTGATCTTAAGGGAAACCCTTCTAGTTTTTGACCATTGAGTATACTGTTGACTGTAGGTTTATCATATATAGCCTTTTTTATGTTGAGGTATGATCCCTCAATTTCCACTTTGCTGAGGTTTTTATTGTAGATGAGTGCTGGATTTGAATGCATTTTCTGCAACCATTGATATGATCATTTTATTTATGTGATGAATCATGTTTATTGATTTGTGCAGCCCCCAGAATAAATCCCACCTGGTCATGGAGTATGATCTATTTAATGTATTGCTAGATCCAATTTGCTAATATTTTGTTGAGGATTTTAGAATCTATATTCATCAGCAATAGTGGCCTATAATTTTTTTTGTAGTGTTTTTATATGGTTTTGGAATGAGAATAAGGCTGGCCTTATAAAAAGAGCTTGGACATCTTTCCTCCTCTTGAAATTTTTGGAATAGTTTGAGGAGAATAGGTGTTAGTTCTTTAAATATTTGGTGAAACTCTCTGTGGAGCCATTCAGCCCAGGACTTTTGTTTGCTGGGAGTTTTTTAAATTACAGCTTTAATCTCTTTGAATGTAATTGGCCTATTGCAGTTTTCTTATTCTTCCTGGTTGAGTTTTGGAAGACATTATGTTTCTAGAAATTTGTCCATTTGGCCCTTACTCCATAGTACACTTTGTTGGCATAAAGCTACCCATTATATTTTCTTACAATCCTTTGTATTTTTGTGACATCTGTTGTCACTTCCCCTCTTTCATTTCTGATTTTATTTATTTGAATCTTCCCTCTTTGTTTCTTGATAAGTCTGGCTAAAGGTTCCATCAATCTTGTTTATATTTTTGAAGAACCAGTTCTTTTTTTTTGATCTTTTGTATTTCTTTATAGTTTATTTGTCATTTATTTTTATTCTAATCTTTATTATTTCCTCCCTTCTTAGTCTGGAATTTTCTTGTTCTTTTTCTAGTTCTTTTAGTCTTAGGATTAAATTGTTTATTTGAGTTGTTTTTGTTTGGTTTCTTGGGATGGGCCTGTAATGAAAGAAATTTCCCTCTAAATATTCCTTTCACTGTGCTCCATAAATATTGGGTTGATTACTTTTTGATCTCATTGGCAATCCATTCATTGTTTAAAAACATGACATATAAATATTGATTTCAGAGAGGAAAAGAGAGGGAGAGAGAGATAGAAATGTCAATGGTGAGAGAAAACATTGATTGAATGCCTCCTGCATGCTCCTTCTGCCCTCTACCACTAGAGATCGAGTCTGCAACCCAGGTATTTGCCTTGACCTAATCAAAACATGATCTCCCAGTTCATAGGTTGATGCTCAACCACTGAGCCAAGATGGCTGGGCATAACATGCTATTTAGACTCCAGGAATTATGTTTTTTTAGTGTTTTTAATATTTGCTAGATTTGGTTTCCTAATATTTCTTTGAGGAACTTAGCATCTATTTTCATCAGGGATATTGGCCAGTAATTTTCTTTTTTTTGTAGTGTCTCTATCTGCTTTTGGAATTAGAATATTGTTAGCCTCATAATAAGAGCTTGGGAGCTTTCCTTCCTTTTGAATTTTTTTTTTTGGCAAGTTTGAGAAAGATAAGTGCTAGTCCTTCTTTGAAAGTTTGGTAAAATTTGCCTTTGATGTCATCTGGTACAGGACTTTTGCTTTCTTAGATTTTTTTTTAATTTTCTTTATTGTAAAGTATGACATATGTCTCCTTTTCTCCCCATTGACCTCTTCCCAGACATTCCCACCCTGAAGCATATACCCTTACCCCCTACTGTCATACATATAAGTTATGCTTATATATATGCATACAAGTCCTTGGTTGATCTTTTACAGTCCTTCCCCTTCCCCTGCCTTTTCTCTGAGGTTGGACAGTATGTTTGGTGCTTCTATGTCTGAATCTATTTTTGTTCATCAGTTTATGGTGTTCATTATATTCCACAAATGAGTGAGATCATGTGATATTTATCTTTCTCTGACTGTCTTATTTCGTTTAGCATAACGCTTTCCAGGCCCATTCATGCTGTTGCAAATGGTAAGAATTCCTTCTTTTTTACAGCAGCATAGTATTCCATTGTATAGATATACCACAAATTTTAATCCAATCATCTGCTCATGGGCACTTAGGTTGTTTCCAAATCTTAGCTATTGTAAATTGTGCTGCTATGAACATAGGGGTGCATATAATCTTTCTGATTGGTGTTTCTGATTCCTTGGATATAGTCCTAGAAGTGGGATGACTAGGTTAAATGGGAGTTCCTTTTTTTAATTTTTGGAGGAAACTCCATACTATTTTCCATAGTGGCTGTACCAGTCTGTGTTCCCACCAGCAGTGCGTGAGGGTTCCTTTTTTCTTTGCATCTGAGCCAGCACTTGTCATTTGTTAATCAGTTGATGCCATTCTGACAGGTGTGAGATGGTACCTCATTGTTGTTTTGATTTGCATTTCTCAGATGACTGTGACTTTGAGCATGTTTCCATATGTTTTTTGGCCTTCTATATGTCCTCTTTGGAAAAGTATCCATTTAGGTCCTTTGCCCACTTTTTGATTGGATTGTTTATCTTCTTTTTGTTAAGTTGTATGAGTTCCCTGTAAATGTTGGAGATTAAACTCTTATCGGATATAACATTGGCAAATATGTTCTCCCATGCAGTGGGCTTTCTTGTTGTTTTGCTGATGATTTCTTTTGCTGTTCAGAAGCTTTTTATTTTGATGTAGTCCCACTTGTTTATTTCCTCCTCAGTTTTCATTGTCCTAAAAGCTGTATTGGTAAAGATATTGCTATGACATATATCTGATATTTTGCTGCCTATGGATTCTTTTAAGATTTTTTATGGTTTCCTCTCTTACATTTAAGTCCTTTATCCACTTTGAGTTTATTTTTGTGAATGGTATAAATTGGTGGTCTAGTTTCATTTCTTTGCATGTATCTGTCCAATTTCCCCCACACTATTTATTAAAGAGACTGTCTTGATTCCATTGTATGCTCTTGCCTCCTTTGTCAAATATTTACTGAGCATAATATCTTGGGTCAATTTCTGGGTTCTTTGTTCTGTTCCATTGGTTTATATGTCTGTTCTTGTGCCAGTACCAGGCAGTTTTAAGAACAGAGGCTTTGTAATATAGCTTGATATCTGGCATTGTGATCCCTCCTACTTTGTTCTTCTTTCTCAGGATTGCTGCAGCTATTTGAAGGTCATTTTTTATTCCATATGAATTTTTGGAGAGTTTGTTCTAGGTCTGTGAAGCATGCTGTTGGTATTTTATTGTTTTTTTTAATTTAATTTTATTACTAATTTAATTTTATTGGCTTAATTGGTCTATTCTGATTTTCTGAATCTTCCTGATTGAGTTTTGGAATATTCATCTTTCTAGAAATTTATACATTTTGCTTAGGTTTTTCAATTTGTTGGCATTAGTTGTTCATAGAACTTTCTTATAATCCTTTGTATTTTTGCGGTGTCAATTTTTACTTCTATTTCACTTTTGATTTTATAAATTTGCCTCCTCTTTCTTTCTTTTTTTCTTGATGAATCTGTTTAAAGGTTTCTCTATTTTGTTTATCTTTTCAAAGAACCAGCTCTTGATCTCATTATCTTTTGTATTGTTTGTTTCATCTCTACTTCATTTATTTCTGCTCTAATATTTATTATTTCCTTCTTTCTACTTACTCTAGGCTTTATTTATTTTTCTAGTTTTTTTTTTTAAATGAATTGGGTTAGATTATTTGAAATTATTTTTTATTTTATTTTTTGAGGTAAGCTGTAATATTATGCTTGTCTATCTCAGAAGTGCTTTCACTGTATCCCATAGATATCAGGTTGTTGTGTGCCTATTTTCACTTGTTTCCTCTTAGCTTTTGATTTTTTTTTTGATCTCATTATTAGTTAATCCATTTTAAAAATAACATGTTATTTAACGTCTATGTGTTTGAGTGTTTTTCAGATTTTTTATTGTGATTTATTTTTAATTTTACAGTATTATGGTCAGAAAAGTCATTTGTTATAATTTCAATCTTTTAAAAATTTATTGAGACTTATTTTGTACCCTAACATATGGTCTATCCTAGAAAATGTTCCAAGCACACATGAAAATAATGTATATTCTTTTGCTTTGGGGTGAAATGCTTTGAATATGTCAATTAAATCCATCTCAATTAATTTGTTGTGGAAGGCCACCATTTTCTTGTTGTTTTTCTGTCTGGAATATCTATCTACTGATGTCAGTGAAGTGTTAAAATCCACTACTATGACCTGTCAATATTACTGTCAATCTCTACCTTTACGTCATATTTAGGTGCTTTCATGTTGGGTGCATAAATATTTACAAGGGATATATCTTCTTGTTGGGTAATTCCATTTATCATTGTCATGTCCTTCTTTGTATCTTACTGTAGCCTTAAAAAATATATATATTTTATTTGATATAAGTATTGCGACCCTGCTTTTTAAAAATTTCCATTTATATGGAATATCTTTTTCCAACCCTTTAATTTTATTCTTTATGCATCTTTTATGTGTGAGGTGGGTCTCTAGTAGACTATATATATATATATATATATATATATATATATATATACCAGAGACCCACCTCATTTATATATATATATAAAAATTATATATATAATTTTTATTGTCCATCCAGCTACCTTATGTCTTTTGATTGACACATTTAATCCATTTTACATTTAAAGTTATTATTTATCCATACTCATTTATTGCCATTTTATTTATCATTATGTTCCTTTCTTTCTTAATTTCTTTTTTTTTCTTTCTTTTTCTTAAAGCAGGCCCTGTAACAGTTCTTGCAATCATAGTTTGGTACTAATAAAATTCTTTAGTTTTTTTTTGTTTTGTTTTTTTGTCTGAAAAGATCTTTGTTTCACCTTCAACTTTATATGATAGCCTTGCTGGCCAGAATAGTCTTGGTCATAGGTTATTGATTTTTATCACTTTGAATATTTCATGCCAATATCTTCTGGCAAGTTTTCTGTGATAAATTAGCTGATAGCCTCACAAGGGCTCCCTTGTAGGTAAATGACTGTCTCTGTCTCTCTCTTTTTCTTTAACCCTTGCCATTTTAATTATTATGTGTTTTGGTGAAAGCCTCTATGTATTCATCTAAAAACTCTGAGCATCCTGAACATGTGTGACATTTTATTTCACCATAGGAAAGTTTTATGTCATTATTTATTTAAACATGTTCTCATTCCATTGTTCTCTCTCTTCTTCTTTTGGTAGCCCTTTGATGTGAATGTTGTTATGTTTGACATTGACTTTTTTCATGTTTAAATTTTTTTCTTCTTTTTGTTACTCTACTTTAGTAATTACTTGTTATCTTGTCTTCTGTATCATTGATTCAATCCCCTGCTTAATCTAATCTGTTGTTCTTTCTAGTGTATTCTTCATTTCTGAATTTTTTTATGGTTTCTATGTACTTTTTAATGTTCATTATCTCTTTGTGTAAGTTCTCATTTTGATCACCCATTCTTCTCCTAAGGTTCTTGAGTATCCTCTTAATAATTATTTTAAACTTTCACCTTATATTTTGGTTGCTTCCATTTCACTTAAGTCTTTTTCTGATGATTTTTCTTGTTCTCTCATTTTAGGAATACTTCTTTTTCTCCCCATTTTGGCTGTATTTTAGGATTTATCTTTATGTATTAGGCAGATCTGTTATGACTCCCAAGCTTGTTATGTTAGCTTTCTTGTGTACGTGCCTTGTGGGTTTCAGGGGCACATTTTTCTAGATCACTGGAGCTATATGCTCCAGAAATGATTCTTGTGTGGGTTATGTGCCTTCTCCTATTGTAGTTGAGTCTTGAGTGCTGTTGATCTGTTTGTGCATAGAGTTAACCTTCAGGCTGGCTGATTATATGGACAGACCTTCTTCACCATGTATAAATCATTGTTCAGAGACTGCCAATCTAGGCTGAATTTTCCCAGCAGGGTCTGGTTCCTGCTGGTGCTCCCCTTTGGTTCTCCCATTTGTGTGGGTAATGATTTGAAACCCACCACTGGTTGTGTTCTTTCTGGGCCCCCTTGGCCTGGTTACCAGTGCAGATCAATGTCAGATGCTCTATGTAACTGGCCTTAGGCTATGCATCTGGAGCTACCACATTATTCACTGTTTGCCAGCTGCATTTGCTGGGTCTGAGTGTGTGTGTGTGTGTGAGGGGCCAGGATTGGCTTCCTGCAGTTCTGAGCTAGGGGCAGATCAATACAAGTCCATGGCACTGTGATATAGGAGTTCATCTATTGGCTATTCACTGCCCCATCTCCTGAGATTTTTCTGTACCTTCTCCAGAGTCTTGGGAAGAAAGACTGTAGATTGGGCTCAAGCTGGCCATGCCCCACTGACCCTTCCACATTGGCTCAGCTTGGTAGGGTGGGGAGACAAGGTCTGGAGGACAGGGTTAGTGGGTTTCCTACTTGAAGGCCACATGGTCAGGCACTCAATGAGGAGAATATGGCTCCTATTCTATAGTATATTACTCAGTCTCTGCTAGAGACTCCAGCTCTACCTCCACCAGGTTTGGGTTGGGTATGACCAGATCAGCAAGGTAGGCAAACTGATCAAGAAAGCCTTTCATTGGGGGTAGCACCAGCTGAGTTGCAGGATTTGGTTGAGCTGCACTCCTTCCCTTAGTTTTGTAGCCATGCCTGCTGGAGCCCCAGACTGGAACCTCTGAGGGAAATGCACTCCAAATATTTCAGCTGTGAGTGGAGCTGCATTCCCCTGTGGAGCTGAGCCCAGCAAGTATTGAAAAACAAACAAATTGAGGCCGTCTTCTGTTGGGGCTGGCGCCAGTCCGTGGGAGGGGAACAGGCTTCATGCCTCCCCTTAGCTCACAGTGGCACTGTCAGAGAACCCAATGGAGTTGTACTCTGAAGGTCCCATCTCTGAGCTATGTTCCCTTTCCTCCATGATCTCTGCTCTAAAGGACAGGGCCAGTAGAACCCAGGAAAACAGATCAAGGCAGTCCTGTGTTGGGGTTTGTACCTGCCAGTGAGAGAAAAGCAAGCTGTATGCCTCAGCCTAGCTCCACAGTGGCATTGTCAGAAACCCAGATGGTAGGCTCCGAGGGAGTCTTGCCGAAGGTTTTAGTTCTGAGCTATGCTCCCTTCCTCCCAGAAAACTGAGCTCAGCAGGATGGACCAGCAGGACTTGGAAAACAGTTCAAGTCAGCCCTCTGTTGGGGATGGCACCAACCCATGGAAGGGGAGCAAGCTGCATGCCTCCCTTTAATCTCACAGCTATGCACCAGAGTTCCTGACAAGGAAGTCTTCTTTTGGGGTTGGTGCCTCAAAACCACAGAAGTGAGGAAAGTTTGGCCCTTGTTCCAAAGCTACACAATTCAATGACTGAGTGTCTGCCTATAGTTTCTCCAGAAAAAGAATGCACCACAGGTTCCTTATGGGTGTAGCCAACAGTCCTTTTTACTGGACTCGAGCTTGGCTGAGGGATGTCGCCAGTATCTGGAGGATGGGATACTCCCCCAGCTGGTGCTGTAAGAACACTAGCGCCTGATTCTGGGACATGGTGCCAGAGGGCAATGTGAGATTTTGACTCAGAACAGGACCTCAGCAGCTAGTCCTTCAGATATTTCTTGGAGCCACACCACCCTCCTTAAAGATAGTCTCTTTAAGGCTTCCCTATGCTCTAAGTAGCCATCCCTCTACCAGAGCTCTGGCTGAGTCCCCAAGAGCAACCTCTTGTGTGTTGACTCTTTATGTGAGCATCTGGGATTCTAGCAGACTCCCTCCTCTTCCCAGTAGACAGACTCCCCACTGATTTTTGCTGCCATATGTTACACAGATTTCTCCTCCCAGCCCTGGTGCTTTGATTTGTGGAGTTGAGACCCCCATGCTCCTTAGAGGTGACTTTTGCAGCCAAGATATTATCCTGGCTTCTCAGATGCCACACTGGGTGCAGGGTCCAGCCCTCTTCACAACTCTGATCTTCTTACCAGTCTCTGTTCAGCTTCTTATATAAGTTCCTGGATATACTATTCCTCTTCAGGTGTCCTTCAGTTGGTCATTCAGGTTGACTGATCTATAATTAAGCTGTAAATCTGGTTTGGCATTGGGAGGAGTGTATGCAGCTTCCACCTATTTTGCAGCTGCATGGATCTTCCTCAGTGGTAGGTTTTTTGTTTTAGTTTTAATTAAATGGTGTTGAATTTTGTCAAATGCTTTTTCTGCATTACTGAGTTGATTATGTAGCATATTATGTAGCTTTTATTATGTTAATGTAGGGTATTACATAAAATAATTTTTCTATGTTGAACTATCCTTGCATTCTCTACATGAAATAAACTTGGTCATGGGTGTGTAATCATTTTAATATGTTTCTGAATTTGGTATTTTGTTGAGAACTTTTATATCAATGTTTATAAGGCCTATTAGTTTGTTTATTTTTCTTAAAATATCTTGTATGACTTTGGTATCTGACAATGCTGGCCTCCCTTCTTCTCATTGTTTTGGAGAGTTTGAGAAGGTTCATTGTTAGCAGATTTTTTAAAATTACCAATTCAATTTCCTTATTAGTCCTATTTTAATTTTCTATTTCTTCATGTATTTGTCTTGGTAGGTGTGTGTTTCATCTAGGTTACTTACTTTGTTAATGTATAGTTGTTCATACTACTCTCTTATAATCCTTTTTTTTCTACATAATCAATAATAAATTTCCGATTATAGTAATTTGAGTCTTACATTTAATATTTTTAATTCAATCTAAACAATAGCTTGAAAATTTTGTTGCTTATTTTTTAAAAACTTACTCTGAGTTACTTGATTCTTGCCATTCTTTTTTTTTTTTTTTACTCTATGTTATCTATACTTTCATCTTTTTTTTCTTCTCCTAGCTTTGGGTTTAACTTATTTTTCTTTTGCTAATTCCTTATGGTATAAAGTTAAGTTATTGATTTGAGACCTTTTTCTTCTTTTTTAATGTATGTTTTTAGAGCTATAAATTTCCTTTTTATTTCTTTGGCTGCATCTCCTATGTTGATGTATTGTGTGAAGGTATTTTCTAATTTTCCTTGTCACTCCTTCTTTGTCTCACTGGTTGTTTAAACATGTCTTGTATATATATTTTTTGTACTGTGAACATTCTGTTTTTTCCCCCTGTTATTTATTCTAGTTGCATTTCATTCTGATAAAAAAAGATAAAAAAGATTGATATGTATGATTTAGATATTTTATAATTTGTTAAGGTTTATTTTTGTGGCATAGCTTGTGCTCTATTCTGAATAATGTTCTATATGAATTTGGGGGAAAAACCCAGTATTTTGTTGGTTTTGTGAGGGATATCCTTATAAAGGGTGGGCAAAAATAGGTTTATAGTTGTTTGTTTTAAGAATTATATAATAATTAATAAATAATAATACAAGTATAAACTCTGTGTTTTGCATACTCACAACTGTAAATCTACTTTTGCTCACTCCTGTATATCTATTAGTTTATAGTGTTGTTCAACTCCTTTATTTCTTCATTGATCTTTTGTCTGTTTGTTATATATATAGGGTCGGCAACTAAGTAATTGTGGGTTTCACACATTTATGGCTTCAGTTGAATTTTTAGGTTTGCAGACGTAGTACAAATGTAAAACACATTTTGTTATTTGATAGTTGGCTATTCAGCTGTTAATCAGTAAAAAAAGTTTTTTGATCTGTTTTGTAGTTTTCGTTTGGCGTTCATTGAAAAATGGAAAATCAAAAGGAACATTTTCGTCATATTTTGCTTTTTTATTTCCGCAAAGGGAAAAACGCATCGCAAGCTCATAAAAAGTTATGTGCTGTTTATGGTGACGAAGCCTTAAAAGAATGGCAGTGTCAAAATTGGTTTGCCAAATTTCGTTCTGGTGATTTTTCACTCAAAGATGAAAAACGCTCTGGTCGTCCAGTTGAAGTTGATGACGCCCTAATCAAAGCAATAATCAATTCGGACTGTCACAGTACAACACGTGAGATTGCAGAGAAGCTTCATGTATCACATACATGCATTGAAAATCACTTAAAACAACTTGGCTATGTTCAAAAACTCGATACATGGGTTCCTCACGAACTGAAAGAATCACAGTTAACGCAACGCATTAGCAGCTGCGATTTGCTAGAAACGTAATGAAAATGATCCATTTTTAAAACGACTGATAACTGGCGATGAAAAATGGGTTGTTTACAACAATATCAAGCGGAAAAGATCGTGGATCAGGCCAGGTAAACCAACTCAAACAACATTAAAAGCTGATATTCATCAAAAGAAGGTTTTGTTATCAGTTTGGTGGGATTACAAAGGAATTGTCTACTTTGAACTCTTACCACCCAACCGAACAATCAATTCTGATGTCTACATTGAACAACTAACGAAATTAAACAATGCAGTTGAAGAAAAGCGGCCCGAATTGACAAATCGAAAAGGTGTTGTATTCCATCATGACAATGCAAGGCCACACACATCTTTGGTCACTCGGCAAAAATTAATGGAGCTTGGTTGGGATGTTTTGCCACATCCACCATATAGTCCTGACCTTGCACCATCTGATTACTTTTTGTTTCGATCTTTACAAAACTCCTGAATGGTAAAAATTTCAATAATGATGATGATGTCAAATCGTACCTGATTCAGTTTTTTGCTAATAAAAACCAGAAGTTTTTTGAACGTGGGATTATGATGCTGCCTGAAAGATGGCAAAAGGTCATTGATCAAAATGGGCAATACATTACAGAATAAAGTTATTTAGTTCCATGAAAAAATTGTCTTTGATTTTCTTTTAAAAATCCGCAATTACGTAGTTGCCGACCCAATATATTATTAAAAGTAAATTCTATGGGTTTTTCAAGTATTTTTAACAATTGTTTTCAGTAATTTTCCAATAATATCTTGCTCTTATTTCATGGTTACAGTATCCTCTGCTAGAATTCTGAGAATATTTTAAAATGTGTGTGTGTGGGTGTGGGTGAGTGCGCACGTGCATGCACGCATCTACACATGCATGCCTGCTCAAGTGCATATATATTTTTCCATTTATTTATTTACTAGAGGCCTGATGCAGAAAATTCATTCAAGAGTAGGCCTTTGCAGCCCTGGCTGCCTTGGCCCTTGTAGATGTCATCTGGATGGTCATTCCACTGTTCAGCTACTTTTATTATAGATTTACTCTCTTTCTTTGCTTTACACTCTTTGCCTTGCTTCCCTTGCCCAGTTTTCCTTTAATATGTCTGGATTCTTAAGCATACACTCATCATTGTATCCAAAGATCCCTTTCCTGTCTATATTGTATCTGTTTATCACTGCTTACCTCTGGGGGTGGGATGTGTGTTTTGATAAGGAGATTGGAGAGAGAGTGATGTGCTGCTGAGCTGTGTTGTTTTTCCTTGGTGTTCTGTGTTTGGAGAATGCTCCATGTTCTAGCTTTCAATCCAGTGCCAATGCTTGTTGTTCTCATCTCTAGTCGACATCCCTATGTCTGCTATACACAGTGAGAATTGGGGGAAGAAGTAGGCAGTTTACCCCCTGCCTGTACTATTGTTTGACAAATACTTCCCCATCATTGTTCTCTCTTTCTGTCATCCATCTCTGAATTTGAAAACTGTCCCAAAAATATACCTTGTTTACCATCTTGATTCAATCTACATGCACGAATAGAAATCACTTTTAAGTCTTCATTTTCTCTTTTCACACTTTAGGAGAGGGGCCTGCAACTTGTGAATCAAATGCTCATCTCCTCCTTGTAAGTAAAGTTTTATTGGAATGCATCCATGATCATTCGTCTAGGTATTACTGCTTTTATGCTGCAACAGCAGAGTTGCTACACAGATTGTGTGACTTCAAAAGCCTAAAATTGTTATTATTTGGCTTTTTACAGAGAAAATTTGCTGACCCATGCTTTAGGAAGCCTATAATTAGTAGATTTATATCTAAAATCCAATAAAGGTCACATTTATAGGAATAATTACTTTATCTGAGAAGATGGAAAGTTCTCATAGAGTAAAACATTTGCAGATTTTAATACATGCAATTTGTTTGCCATGCTTTGTAATGGCTAACAAGTATGGAGAAGGCCACATGTACTGGTAAGGGAAGGAGGTACTGCGGGTATATCAAAACACTGGAAAGTATATTCCTAACTGTTGAACTACATGTAATTTACTTGGAGAAAAAACATTCCTATTATTTAGAAAATATCTGGCGGCATTTAAACAGGAGCAGTTGGATATATAGTTGTCTAAAGATACCATGAGAAATCCCAGTAGAAAGAAGCATCTAAAAGTCTAATTCAGAAGATTTTTATTTGTACACTGAAAAACGATAGCCTTCATTTTTTTTTTCTCTCAAAATAAGTTAAGGGATTATCTTTAGGTATTGTGTACCATGACTAATAGGCATCTTTTACTTACTTCATTTTTAAAAATATATTTCAAATGTCTTTGCTCAATTAAAATAAACTCTATCATTTCTAGGTTGATAGATAAATAACCTTTTCAAATTCAAACCATATTTCCCCCTTCCCTTTTCTATTCGGCTTGATCTAATTAAAAACTGAAGTCTAAGTCACCAGGTCTATATGAAATGAAGGTCAGACAGTCCAAGTAGACCATTAACTCTGGTTCCATGAGGAGATAATGGCGGTTTTGTGGAAGGTAACGGTAGAGCTTGAGTAGGAATTAGCTACGTAACTAAATCGCTGAATGTTTCTCTTTCTGTAATATAAAGAGTGTAAAAGGCCATTTTAATATTTTCTTGGAAAACATTCCTGAAGATATCATGGAGCAGTGACAACTGCAATATAAAATGTTCTAGAAATCTTGCAATTTACCAGTTTAATGGCACACAAGAGGATTATGTCTTTCCATTCATTCACAGTAGTCCAATGACTGATTTAGCAGAGAGGATAGAAGATGGATAATCCTGACCACCTTCTAACATTTCTCCTATCTTGCTGACTTCAGAGATTTAGGGATACAGCATTTACAGGATCTGTATGTCTTCCTGGCAATATTTTAGAGTCAAACTAAAGAGAGGAGAAAGAAAAATGGTTCTTAGATACTGTATATGTACTTTATTATTTGCAAATGGGGTTACTTTTTAGACATCAAACTCTTTATTGCTCAGCTGTTTTTCATTTCAATGATCTGCTTATAAAGGAGCAAGGGCTTCTTAACACTGTATTTTCTCTCTGCTGACACCACTGACCTGAGAACTGAGGAATATGGAGCAGCAGCATGTATGTTTGAATTCAGGATCCACATTTTAAATTCATTTTCAAACCAGGGTTGTTGTTTTTTTTAATATAAAAATGGGAATAATAATAAGGATACTTTGCTCATAGGGTTATTGTGAGGATTTTCTCATAATGATGTAAGGTGGCAGACATATAATTAGCACTTGATCATAGTCTTTATCATCATATATACACATAATCAGTTATTTCTGGTGTATAGAGTAATTTGAACAAAAACGACTTTTAAGATTCATGTAATGTTCACATACTGAAATAGTAAATAATTTCTTGTGTGTAGAGATTATTGTCAACTGTATGGTTTTAATGATGCCAAAATAGACTTTTCTTTTGATTTAAAAAAAAAAATTAGAGTGTTGCCAAAACCGGTTTGGCTCAATGGATAGAGCATCGGCTTGGGGACTGAAGGGTCCCGGGTTCAATGCCGGTCAAGGGCATGTATCTTGGTTGCGGGCATATCCCCAGTAGGGGATGTGCAAGAGGCAGCTGATCGATGACTCTCTCTCTCATTGATGTTTCTAACTTTCTATCTCTCTCCCTTCCTCTCTGTAAAAAATCAATAAAAATATATTTTTTTTAAAAAATTAGAGTGTTTTGCATTGTTCTCTAATATTTTAATGTATGCATTTCTCTCTCTCTTGTCTTTGTCTTTCTCAGTGCATAAAATTTAGAAGAAATTGATACTGTGGGAATATTTATGTGTTTAAAAGTTGTGATTATCACAGCAGTATCAGCATAAATACAAAAACTGTAAAATGAGAAGTCACTCTTTTTCCTGATTCCAAAATTAATCTCCAGAGCATTTCTGGGTTAACTGACTTAGAGTAAAAATTCAGAATGCTAGGTTTTAAGTGTGATTTTTTTTCTTCAGCACTTGTTGTTTCTTCATAACCTCCTGTTTCACTGAAGTTCATGATTTGGAACCAATTGATCACTGAGATAACTAATGGAAATTTGAAAGTATCTATTGTTCCAATATACCTCTGTTCTCCTTCATTTCAGGTGCAGTTATAGACGCTGGAACCACACCATGATTTTCTCATCTCTATTATTATTATACTCTCTTTCCATACTTCAGATTGAAATTAAATTATATTCCTCAAGTTTATGCAGTTATTCTAGCAAGCAAACTGTATCTGTGTTATCTGAGTATAACTTTGTATCTCTACTTGCATGATGAGGTTCAACAGCTTTTGTGACTATCAACCACCGAAAAGATGCAGGTAAAATGAAGAAGCAATCCAGAAAGAAAAAAATAGAAATGACAAAATAAATAACAATGACATGTATTTCTGCCTGTTGATTTAGTAATTATTCAAATATGTGTGTAACAATTCATGGCAATAAAGTTCAAGGAAATGGGCACCTCTTACACTTGGTGTGAGCTGTAAACTCATATACCTTTTTGGAGAGCAATTGGCAATAGGTATCAAAATCCTAGAAAAACTTCTGGGTGTAAACCATCTCTTAGAAATTTGATCTGTGAAAATAATCTGCAGGAATATGGAGCCATAACAATGCTTATCATACTTCTGTTTAAGATAGAAGAAAAACTCAAATAAGTGATATGTCTAATAAAAGGGAATTATAACCACGCAATAAAATATTGTAAAACCATTAAAATTACATCACAGAAGAATGAAAAATGTTTGTGAAACACGAAGGAGAAAGTAGTACAGGTTACAAAACAGCCTGACAGTTTGAACTCTTTTTGACTAATTTATATTTTAGTTAAATTTACATATTTATATTATATTCTGTTGTAATTACATTGAATTGTTAAGTAGCTGTATTTTAGTGGGAATCTGAATGATGTTAATTTTTTATTTATTTATTTTTTTACCTAACTGTATGTTTGTGTTTTTTTTTTTTTTCTTTCAGATTTCTAAAATAAATATGTAGTTTTTTGCAAGATGGGACTAGAAGGGTGTTTTTATTTTAATTTTAAAAGAGATCAGTTAAGAATACTTTATTTGCCGAAACCGGTTTGGTTCAGTGGATAGAGCATTGGTCTGTGGACTGAAAGGTCCCAGGTTCGATCCCAGTCAAGGGCATGTACATTGGTTGCGGGCACATCCCTGGTGGGGGGTGTGCAAGAGGTAGCTGGTCGATGTTTCTTTCTCATCGATGTTTCTAGCTCTCTATCCTTCTCCCTTCCTCTCTGTGGAAAATCAATAAAATATATATTTTTAAAAAAGAATATTTTTTTTATTCAGAGATTGTTGGTTCTAGGGGGTAGTGGAATATTAGATAAAAAACAATAGATAAATCTAATTATCATTATAGCTAATTTGTTTTCCAGTTATGGTAAGTGGATTATTTTTCTAAAACAATCTGGATGAATATTTGAGTAAAGATCAACTCTTTAAAATTTCATATTTTTCTTTTGTTGAACAAATCCAATAATACTGATGTAATTATAAAGGATAAATAAAAACTATAGAGGAGTAAAGTTGGTTAAGTTTGTTGGGAAAACATGTAGAAATAAGCTATTTTTCAAAAGACTATGAACAACATTGCCTTAAATCCTAAATTGTTCTCATCTTTCTGGGTGTTCTGTTTTGAATGAAAAAACAGAAAGGCTTAAGAAATCCTGTTCACTAAAGCAACGTGCACTTACTGCTTTGTTTTAACTCATATAAATTCCTGGGTTCTACCTGAAAATTGCTTCTTGCCATCATGGAGACCCAAATGATTTCCTCAAAAGGTGTCACCTAAAGGCCTAGTTTTTAAATTAAAAAAAAAAAGTTGATTAATTGCTTGAGATCAGGACAGTATTTTGTATAATTTGGGCATAGAAATCTGGCAAATGAGAATTTGGACAACTAGCCTGAGTTTACTAAAATGTATGGATTAGTTTAGATTTGGAGTAGACAATATTACAATTCTTTTCTAAGGAAATTAAAGAACTTTAACTTTTCATTGATGGGTTTCTGGTTGTCCTCCCAGTTTAGTCCTTGTGCTGTTATGAGGTGGTAGAAAAGTATGTTCTGAGAAATTAACCATTTGTTAAAAGAATCATAGCAATTGTATCTTATTCCTTTCTAGAAAGACTGGAAGTATTTAGGGGCCCAATAGAGAAAGCTCTGCTTATCCTTTTTTTCTAATCTGGAAACCATATGGGTTCCCATTCTACTGTTTTGTCCTGGCGTTCTTAACTTAGTACACATTGCAAACAAGAATTGGTCATTTAAATAATCTGTGTTTGGGAAAAGATGGGGAGAACATCTTCTTTGGTCTTCTTTTCTCTGAAAATAAAATATTGTCTAATCTTTGTATTGAGGATATTGGGGGCTTCTCTTAACTAAATTTCTCTACTTCCTTAAACAGCTCATAGCATGTGATAGCCTTGCAAAGTTCTAGTCTTGCAAAAATGACATAAAGTTGTTAAACTAATTTTTAAAAAGTCAGCACAAGTGGGCATCTTCTTTTTTTGATCCTCATCCAAAGATATGTGTGTTTTTTGTTTGTTTGTTTGTTTTTTGTTTTGTTTTTTGATTTGAGAGAGAGGGGAAGAGAAAGAGAGAGTTAGAGAGAGGAAACATCAATGTGCAAGATAAATATCTATTGGTTTCCTCCTGTATGCACCCCAACCAGGGATTGAACCTGCAACTTAGGTATATGCCCTGACTGGAAACTGAACCTTTTGGAGTACAGGATGATGCTCCAACCCAGCCACTAGCCAGAGCAACAAGTAGGCATCTTTTATTATAAAAATATATTGTGTGTGTGTGTGTGTGTGTGTGTGTGTGTGTGTGTGTGCCTGTCTGTTCATATTCATATGCTGCCTGAAGACCATATGTCCTTTCCTGGATAGAGAAATTTTTAACTCAAGGTAATAAATATCTAACTTTCAAGCTTAAACTGGAAGTGCCATCTCTGACTTAGCCATCATTTCTCTCTCATGCTTCTACAAAATACAAAGCACATATCTTCTAACCACAATTAAAATAATTTTTTAAAAGTGAAAAACTGTTTTAGAGCAGTGAATCTGTTAAACTTCTTTAAGATCTTTTTTTAAACACCCTCAACATTAAACATATTATTGTCCTCCCCTCTCCCCATCTTAATAGGGGTCTTTTTTAGGTTAATGTCACCGAAAATTGGGAATTTATTATTTGAGCAATAATGAAATAGTTAAATGAGAGACCACATATTAGCCCAAACAATGTGGGTCTTCTGAGGGAGGGAGAAACTGGAAAGTCTTATATTATTCTATTTCCCTGAGAAAACCCATAGAACACAGCCTCCCAAACTGTCCAGGAAAGCCTTCGGTTTTGAGGAGACCACCAAAGAAACAGCTCTTTCCTGGATCCCACTTCTTACGTGATTCACTAAGATTAACAGCCCCTCCATGAATTGCTGTCTGTAGATCGGGATTCAAACATGTGCTAAAACCCAGGCCCAGGTCCTCACTCTCAGAGACTACTGTGTGAGTCATTCTGAAAGTCCAGGTGTGGAAGGAAAAGGCACATGGAAGAAAAAGCTAAGATTCCAAATTTATGTTTGTCTAATGCCACATGCTCCCAAATGATTTCTGGGATATTTCAAAAGGGCTCTGCACAGATATTAATCTCTGTGGCCATGTCTGAGACATTTCATCACTGGAGAACAGCTGAAAGTCGTTGGTGATGCTTCGTGGCAGCCACGTTTGGTGCTGCAGGATGGTCAGAAGAGGAATATTTGTCAGGGGCTCATAGGACCGTGAGGAGAAGTGCCTGCACCTTCTCTTACTTAATTTTGAGCTTGGCTGCATGATGGCAATTAGCCCCAGGTTACTTTATTCCCCAAAAAGTAAGGGTTGGGACCATGGTGGCAATAAGTTCAGGCAGGGAGTAAAGACAGATGCAGTTTTGATGGGACCATCCTGTACCATCTGTTTACCAGGAGTACATTTATTACCTGACGTAACATGCATCCAGATTGTGTTTTCTTAAAAGGATAATATCATGTATTATACAAGATCAGCCAAAACAAAGGAGAATTATTGTACTGTGCCTACGGGAGAGATCTTGGTTGTTGAATTTCATACAGATCCAAGTATCTCTCTACAGGAGAAAAACTCCTTCTTTTATATAATTAGGACTAGCAGTTAGCTGGTTAATTCAAATATCTGATTTTGGGGGGGGGGCTGCACGTAAAATTGATACATACATACCTCTAATATTTTCATTTAACTTAAAGCATACAACCATGCGCTCATTTACCGGTCTTTTGATGTAGGGCCAAGCCTTTGCTTTGAATGTGAGGTAGTTGGTTGGCATTCCATCTTGCCTTTCTTGCAAAATCTACACCCATATCTTCTGAAATTTCAGGTTTAAATATTTCTAAAGAAGAGCAGAAATTGAAATAAGTTTGGGTGCAGAATAATTTTGTATGATCCATACTCCAGCCAAGCTTCAATTGTTTCAGGCACACCTAATTCAACCCACCTTTATTTAGTACTAGTAGCCCTGCACATGAATCTGTGTGCCAGTAGCTCACTGCCACCCTCCAGTAGCTCTCCACCTGCTGACCAACCCTCCTGTAGTTCCCCCAGCCTCCCCACCCCAACCTCCCTCATAGCTCACTGCCCATGGTGATCCATGATCCAGTTGTTACGGGGTGGGTTGTTAAACTTCATGACATAACAACCATTTGCATATTACATTTTTATTACATAGGATTTTCAAAGCATTCAATTAAGTGTTTATAGATACAATGCTTTCTTTGCCCATCCAACTGTCATCAGCATGTGCAATAGCTAAATTAAAAAATTTTACAATTGGCATGAACTATTTTGAAATAAGCACACCTTTATTTGTGAAGTATACAGATCTGTTGGCGGGTATAGAGGACTTTGGGTATTGGAGAGTAGCTTGCTAGATCTGAGTGTTCTGCTTGTACGGACATCAGTCAGTATGTTTAGAGAAAATAGAAGAAATTAGTTAATCTGCCAAATTCATTAAGCAAGTAGCAATTAAGATAGTGTCTCATGCATGATGAGTTAGGTAATTCCGCAGTAAGTAATCCTTCCCAAATTTCATGGTTTACAATAATCAGTTTTACATTTTTCTCATGTTACGTGTTAATCATGAACCTGCTGGGGTTTTCCCTGGATGCCAGAGTGTTGAACAGCCCCCCTGTGGAGCATGGCTGTTAGCGAGTGCAGAGCTAATTGCGAATCAAGTACTTGCTCTTCAAGTTTCTACCAGGGAGTACACATGGTAACTTCCACTTCCACTTTATTGGTCAAAAGAAGTCAATGACCACATTTAACATTATCAGTGCAAAGAAATACAATCCTATCCTCTGCTTAAAAGGAAGAAAGATGAAAATTGTTTCCATGGGCAGCTTTTAATTCTGAAAAATAGCAGCTCTTTCAAAGTGTTTACAATCACTACATATTCTATTTGCTTCATAGTACAAACTCAATGAATGCACTAAGCTACCACAGGAGGTTGGTATTATTATGCATATTGTACAGACAAGGGTATTAAGTACACAGAAGATACAAACTTGTCAGGGATACAGGAATACAGGCTTTTAGCTCAGGTAGCTTAATGCCAGGCTCCACATTCTGGATCCCTACAGCAGCTCCCTCTCCAGAGAGGGAAACTGACAGTGGACTCAATGCAGAGTATTTGAGGTGGTGATGATGAAGTCAGCTAGAAGACTGGACCTAACTTTGCCATACACAATCCCTCGGATTTTTAAAAATGGGACTGGTATTGTTTTTGCTCCACTTCTTATCTCACAGGTGGTTTAAAGAGCCAATGTCTTCTATTTTCAACTAGCCATAAATCCTAGAACTGCACTGTCCAACACAGTAGCCATGATCCACATTACAAATGAGCACTTGATATGTGGCTGGTTTGAATTGAAACGTGTTTTAACTATAACATACAAACAGAATTTCAAAGACATAATATAAAAAAATATATATATTTCACTAACAATTTTTCATTTTGCTCATATAAATGACAATGGTTTGAAACATATATTACTTATACTTATTTCCCCTGTTTTAAAAACACTTTTTGAATGTGTATTAACAAATATAAAATGACAATGTTGCTCACATTATATTTCCATGGGACAGTGATGCCTTAGGTTTTCAGTGGATGAGAGATGGGTTGGATTGACATATGTCATTACTTTATATTTTCTACATAGTTTGGAAACATAAAACTTAAAACTTGAACAAGTAAGAACTTTAATAAAAATGCTCAAAACTGCTCTAAAAGCCCAAAATTTATGTGGGGCTGGAATGCTATGTCTTAGTGAATTATGCATTAGAAATAGAAAGTTACTGGCTAGCCCTGCCCAGGTTGCTCAGTTGCTTGGAGTGTTGTCCTAAACACCAAGAGGGTTGCGAGCTCGATCCCCTGTCAAGGCATGTATGGGAAAAAACCTATTGGTGTATCTCTCTCACATTGATGTTTCTCTCTCTTTTCCTCTTTAATATAAAAAACAAAAACAACAAAAATAAACATATTTTAGGATAAGGATTAAAAAGATTACTGGCTAATACATAAGAAGATGCTGTTCATATGGTCTAACACACACAACACAAAGCACTGCTCTCTAACTTTAAAAATGTTTCATACTTAAATTCTGTTAGGTTTTTATGCACAGAAGTCTGTTCCTGCCTGACAGGCCCCCAGAGGTTATAAACAGCCTGTTAATTTCTTAGTGCGCTTCAGTGAGTCTTGAGCCTCTAACTGTTCAGCATACACTGCTGTAGCTTTACATCCTCTATTTTAAAAAATGTATATATTTTATTGATTTTTTACAGAGAGGAAAGGAGAGGGATTGAGAGCCAGAAACACTGATGAGAGAGAGACATCGATCAGCTGCCTCCTGCACACTCCCCACTGGGTATGTGCCCACAACCAAGGTTCATGCCCTTGACCAGAACCAAACCTGGGACCCTTCAGTCCTCAGGCCGATGCTCTATCCACTAAGCCAAACTGGCCAGGGCAGCATCCTCTATTTCTTTACAAGACTAACTAGTTGGCACACCAAATTGAGAATAGAGAATTTTTCAATAAAGCTTCTCTCTTGCTTTGTCCATGCTTCCCATTCAAGACATATGTAGTCAGTAGTGGTTCTACTGACATGCTGTGTAGTATTAGGGAACTCACCCTCTCTGGGTTTCAGGTGCCTTTGGGCTATACAGGCCCTATCTCCTGGTCTTTGAACTGACAGCATCAGAATCACCTAGGGAGTTCCAGGGCTCTACTTACTTCTAGACAGTTAGAAATGAGGCTTGTGTCAGGCCTGGGGAATATGTATTTTATATGTATCTGAATGCTTCAGATACCTTCCTCTAAGGTTTATATCTATAATATGAAAGCGTAATATGCTAATTAGTCCAAACAGCCGAAGGACCTTCTGGACCACCTTCCCAACAAAGCTGGGGCTGTAAGAGCTGAGGCAAGCTGTTGTGGCTGCAAGGGCTGAGTCCCTGGCTCGAATTTCATGCATTGGGCTTCTAGTCTATATGTATAAAAGCCTAAGCAACCATCACAACTGAATGAATGACCGAACAGGCTGCGTGGGGAGACCAGGTTGGCAGGGGGGTTAGTGAGGGGTAATCAAACGACTGAGTAGCAGGCTGCATGGGGCAACCAGGCCAGCAAGAGGCGGAGGTTAGTGAGGAGTGACCAAATGACCAAACAGCAGGCTGCGTGAGGCAACCAGGCCTGTGGGGGAGGGTAGTTGGGGGTGACCAGGCCAGCAGGGGGGTGGCAGTGAGGAGCAACCAGGCCAGTAGAGGGGGACTATAGGGGGTGACTAGGCTGGTGGGGAAGGCAGTAAGGGCAACCAGGTCAGCAGGTGGGCAGATAGGGGCAACCAGGCTGTCAGGGGGGCAGTTAAGGGTGATCAGGCAGACAGGCAGGTGAGCAGTTTGGGAGAGGAATATCTGACTGTCAGTTTAGGCCTGATCCCCAGTATTGGGCCTAAACTGGCAGTAGGACATCCCCCAAGGGTCCGAGATTGGAGAGAGTGCAGGTTGGGCTGAGGGGACACCCCATCCATAAATTTTATGCACTGGGTCTCTATATATTTAATTAGAGAGAGATAGAGATAGATAGATAGATAGATAGATAGATAGATAGATAAACAATGATGAGAGAGAATAATCAATTGGCTGTCTTCTGCACACCCCACACTGGGGATCAAGCCTGTAACCTGGGCATATGCTCTGACCAGGAATCGAACCATGACCTTCTGGCTCATAGGTAGACACTCAGCCACTTGAGTCATGCTGGTTGGGCCCTCTAAGGTTTTTGAACTGAATTAGTAGTTTTCATTTTTTTGTGTGTGTATGTCTATGACTCACATCATGAAATACATGCTACACCAAGATCTAGTACCCAGAAACACAACTAAAACAAATGTGTCACAAACAATGGTTATTTTTTTACTATGGGCAATGTTCTCTGATATGTTCTATTCCATTATTTCTACCATCTTATTTAAAAATTGTTGTTTTCTGTGACTCATAGGTAGATCCCACAGCTTATTAATGGTTTTTAACTTGCCAATTGAGAAGGACTGGACTATATGACCTTTTTGCAGCATTCCTGGATTATATCAAACTTGGAAATCAGAGACTGAAAACTTTAATAGAGATGATTCTATTAAACCATAATTTCAAGTTTTCCTTCTCTTAGACCATGATGCATAATCTCTCCTAGATCATAATGCATAAAATATGGATGTCAACTTATTTTGGGTAAGAAAGGATGAAAGCTATGAAAAATTCAGTAGGCACTCTAGGTAAAATGCATTGACTTTGGGGAGGCGCCTTGTCTTACCCTGAATTCTTCTCCTTTCATTCAATTCCTTTGTACTCTCCCTCTTTATCTCAAACCAGCCATCTCTTCTTTTAGGTAAATAAATCTGGACAAACCTTTCAGATCCATCAGTGCTGGACCCACCAGATGGTCAGAGAGTTTGCTGCAGTAATTAAGGACCCCAGGTGCCCACTCTGCCCTCTCCCTTCTTCACCAGAGCAGACACAGGGGTCCTGTGGGTCCCCAGTATGGGAGGAAAAGGACCCCATTCTTTATCACAGGGGTTTGTTGCCTTAAAAAGATGTCGAAGGTCTCCTTGGGCTGTCAGTCAACACAATGAGAGCAAGATTGCTTTTTGGAGTGGGACTTGCCCCTGTGAAGCCAATGGTAAGTCTGCTCATTATCTTTGTGTTTTGTGGGTTGAGCTGAATGTCGAATTAACCAGCTGCTTCTGCAACCCTGCTCGTACTGTCCATCTTTTGGATAAATCTGTTGGTTTTCCAGACCACACAAGTGCAAAGGGTACTTGCAAATAACTCTTCTGCCCTCTGACTTCGCTTTAACAGCCCTCCAAGGAAACAAGGTCGCAAGTTCACTGATGGCAGGAAATGCCCACTGGTGGCCTGAGCGATCCCACACGTTTACTGTACCATTCCTAATTCATAGAGAAACCCCGGTGCCTTGCGAGCCCAACGACTTTTCCATGTGTTTGGTATTTTTAGTTCTACGCTCCGTCTTCAGAGCTTCTCTTACATGTGTTGGAGAAAGACCCAGCGGTCCCATATTAAGGTAATTATTTTCACTGCTGTTCCGAAAAACCAGGGCGGTGCACCAAGAAGCTTCCTACCGGAACCTGGTAACCTGCACAGTTGGTGAAACAAAAATGGATCCCTAGTCAATCAAATGAATCTAATAAGTTGTAGATAAATACATGATTTCATCACCTACAGTACGAGCACCCAAAGGGAAATATGTAACTTCATGGGAGGCGTTGATTCCTTTCATAATAAATGGATGGGACTTCTGAGTGTGCTGAGCAATCAGTGATCTCACAAGGCATGCTGCTACAATAAACTAAAACAGATAGAGGATGCGGGAGAGAAATGCTACCCATCCAGAGCAGGACTACCTGGAATATGCCTTAACAGGCTCAAACATAAATTAGCCTCTATAAATCTCATTGCTTGTTGCTTTAATGACATTATGTCCAGCCACAATATGACATTCTTGAAAGAACTGTATGAGCAGATTAAGCGGTTTCTTGTGCTTGAGAATGTGGAAACCTTTATTTGTTTTGTTAAGAGGCTTTTAAATATCCTTAGGTTATGCCTCAAACAGATGTCCAGAGTAAATGGTTCTGACACATTTAAACATTGCTGAGCTTGAATGCAGATCCAGGGTCCCAGCTTGTGTAGAGTTCGACTCGCTGGGCAGCACCTGACAAAACTGTGAGGCTGGTAATGCTATGTTTGATGGCTCTGCGGTGTGACTTTTAATGGCAGGGCTGAGGAAACTAAGATAAATTAAAAGCTAATTGGGCACGTTAACAGGTTTAGCAGTCTGCCATATGGATCCCATGAGGACACTTTCAAAGATGTTACAGTTTAGCTCCCGTTGCAAGGCTGAGCTGCAGAATGTGACCTGGACAGTTGTCTTTTCAATCCATTTTCTCAAAGTTGCGTTTCCTTTTATTTTTGAACATTACATTCTCTGAGAGTAAAGGTTGTGTTCACTCCTCCACCCGAGGGTAGTCCACTACATGATGAGGGACTTAGAAGATAGATATCAATGTCCCAAGATGGAAGTCACAGAATGTTCATCAGAGAGAAGAAATTCCTTAGGGTGGCTGCTTTGTGCTGGCCATATTCTTCAAGCAGGAATTTTCAGGAGTCCCCATTGCCTTTGTGTCTGTTGTCCAGTAGCCATAACCTACAGACTGTTTGTTTTGTAACCTGAGATCATCTGTCAGGAAAAAACTCCCCACATGCCCTACAATGTAAACAAAATTAATTTTACTTAGGTCTTCCACCAACTCAAGCCCTCATGGTTTTTCTCTCTTTGTACATGTCCCTGGCTACTGACTTGGAGCCAGCCAGCAGGAGAGAGTCAATGCTAGGACACAGCTTTTTGTCAGGGTCTTCGAAAGGAATCACTCCCAATCTTTGAGTAAGAGTTCAATAGCAATAGGGTGATAGTGAATCCAGACAGGGCTTGAGAAAGCCCACGAAGAGATGCCCTTTGTTCTTGCCATGAGAGAGGACCCAGAAAGTTACTTACTGGTGGGTTTGGCGATGTTTCCTAAATGTAAATTTTTTTTCATGGCTGATAGAATTCATTCACAAATATTGTTTCTGTTAAGAGACTTCTTGAGGCTGGTTGATGTAGAGTTTTGAAATTTTTTTATGGCTGCTAGTTAAAGACTTGAGTTTGCCTTACCCCCAAAATGTGAAGACAGGAGTGAAATTATTTCTTAACCAGTTTTAATCCACTTAGGGCTCTGTACATGACATTGCAATACTAATGTGCACTTAAAGGTTTTAAAAGCTCCTTTAGAAAATACCAATTAAGGTCAAGTTTCTGCAAATGAGTTGAATAGCTTATAGTGTGAATAAAGTTACTATGGCCACTTCCCATTACCAAGTTTTTTGGCAAAATTAAAGTCCTTTAGTTGGATAGCTGGGTGTGCAATTCTCCAAACTACTATATCTTTGATTTTTAGAATGTATAAATTGTTCATAAACTTATACATTTGGCTCTAGAGATGAGAAAGTATTATATTAAGCTAGTTAAAATAACAGGTTTTATTTCAAATCTGAATAGTTTACATAACTGTATTGAATATCAAAGCATTAACTTGGACATGCCTGAAAATGTCTTCATCTTTTTCTCCTCCCTAATGCATTCTTGACCAGTGTGCATTAAAACATAAAAGAAAACAGGGCATGCAAGCAGAAGAATGTGTGCAATTCACACATTATTATCTAATTTTGGCTCAAGTAGATACTATATCTATGGTTGGAAAATTACCACTGAATATTGGGGCAAGGTACAGATGCTATAATCATTGGTTTGCATTTCACCAAAGTGTTTCTGAAATGTAAACTCTTCAGTCAGCACACTCTGAGAAATCCTGTATTGGAGCCCAATGGATCTGCTTCTTTTAGGCTTAATCATTGCATGATAATAGGAGATTTCTGTCTCAATGTAAAAGCCAGCTCTTCCAAGTTAGAATAAATATCCTTATTGAAAAAGGTAACTGAAATGATCAGCCTCAACTATCTTGTGTTCTCTTTACAAAAGGGAAGGGAAATTGTTTTCCCCTGAAAAATGGACCAATTGTGAATTCCCTTCCTTTCCACTAAGACTCAGAAGCAATGCTGAGGCAGTCTGATATGCTTACACAGGGCCACTACAATGAGGGGCTATGAGGGAAGTCAATGTAGAGAATAATCTCAACCAGACAAACCTGTCTCAAAAGATATGACTTGTTCTCAGCCCTGTTACCTTTTTGTAGGATTCCAGGAAAAGAGAAGAGCCTTATGAGCCTTCCTTTTAAAATCCTCTGCTTGCCCCTCTCCCACTTTTTCCGGACTCTTCTCCTTTCTAAAGAGGAGCCCCAAAGGATGCCTATCAGATGCCTGTTTCTGCCTAGCTGTGGCTATGTTTGTGTGGCCAGCTTATGAGAAAGTTCACTTAAGGGGTTGATTTAATCTCTCCAGTTTTGAAACATGGAATGCCTTGATGTGAATAGGTCTGAATTAGAATAAGGCGTAAACTAGTTTGGAAGAAATTTCTGGATTTAAAGTAGAGAGTCATAAAATCAAAGAATGTCAGAAACAAATTGACATTAGAGCTTTAATTGAGATTGTACACACTTCCTCATATATGCACGCGCACTCACATATGTGTGTGTGTGTGTGTGTGTGTGTGTGTGTGTGTGTGTGTTGGGGAAGGAGGTGGAATGAAGAGGATAAGAATTTCATGCAGACTTCCTAAGTCATAGTTCCCCCCCAAATTCTCACTTATCTGCTCTTCTACACATCACTTGGTTGAGAATTACTGCTAAAATGAGGTGGTTTCTAATGGGATTGTGTTATGTGTAATGGAGAATAAAAAGGGCTGGGGATCGCTGCATGTAATCACCTCAAGGAAAGGCCAGAGAAATTAAGTGACTTTTCCAAAGTCATGCAATAAACTCCTATTCCACTCCATCACAGGATCACAATATGCTACCTTGGGTCTCAGCCCATAGACACATCTATAGCCAGATATGAATTCTGACATTAAAGCATTAACTTTTATGTCCCTCCATACCAAAGGAAACTCACATCAAAATTAAACACTTTTCCCTTAAATGCATACTTCCCTTAGGGTTCCAGTGAGCTCTGTGTGGTGACAGTGTCTAATAAAATTCCCCTGCAGCTCCTCAGATGAGAATGTCTAGAAACGTTGACCTTTTAGTCACTGGGCAATTGTGCTGTTTACTCTGGCCTTGGACATACTTGGGTGTAGATCCATTCTCTTCCCTTGGCGCTAGCCTATGAAGGGGTGGGGTTATTTGGAGGCAGTGACTCAGAGTTCTGTGGGGACTTATGTGCTAGAACAACTTTTTGGGGCTAGGAAGACCACTTATAATATTTTTCAGAAAACGAAAGGTTCATGGGACATTTTAAGAGCAGAAGTTCTGAACATTGGAAAACTATGTACAAAACAGCATCCATTAGTTTTCTATTTCCTTTTTTTGTCATAGGAAACAAATGTAACAATTCATTGACTGAGATGTTGGTGGCCTCTTCTATGAACAACTTCTTCTATTTTTCTTTTTGGAATTAAGAGCCCATGTCTACCCACTCTGGGGACTGGGTTGGCCGGTGAAGGATCAGTGGGTGATCTGCTTCCTTGTTCTCTGCATCATAGCACTGGGCCTCCTACTCGCCTCTCCACCTCCTGTCTTGCCTTCTCCAGTTCACTCTTTCCATGAAGCTGGAAGCATCTTTCTGAAATAAGAATATGATCAACTTTTAATCTTGCTTTATCCTATCATTTGCTCTCCTTTGGTTTTGGGAGCAGGCATAAGTTCTTTGTCATTTCTCACTAAGGACTTGTGGGATCCAACTGCTGACCTCATCTCCAGCCCTGTGTAGCACTATTCTCTCCTTACTTTCTGCAAGCCAGCCTTTCTAGACAACTTTCTGTTCCTTGGACTTGCTGCCTTTTCTTTGGAACTTTGCCTTAATACTATTTTCCCACTGTGCCTGGCTATGGCAGCTTGCTTTTCTGGTCCAAATCTTATTCTTCCATCATCTGCACACCTGCAACAGGCAGAGTGAAATATTGGTCTTGACCAGATGACTTGCTTAGGCCAATTGTATGTGAGTGAAAATAATGGAGGCTGAATCTAGACTTTTCGGAGCCTTGCAGATTTTTACCTGCACTATTGTACCTCTGTATTATCATGAGTAGAATTTCTCCTGGGGGGCTTATGCCCCTCAGAATGAGCCCAAGTGAAACTACTCTGAGCCCAACCTCAGCAAGAGCCCAGGCCAACTTACCACAGCACAAAGCAGTGCTGCCCAGGAGAACCCAGACTATTTCAGCTGATTCTCCAGCCAATATGAGGGCACATGAGCAATAATGAGTATTGCCGTTGTCTTAAACCACCGAGTTTGAGGTAGTTCATTATATAGCCAAAGTTAGTAGATATGTTGGCCAATGCAAACTTCAGATCATAGCCAGATCCTCTCACTTCTTCGAGGAAGTCCTTTTGGATCTATCCCTACTCCAGCCCCATGTCTGGGATGGTTGTTGTTCACATGCTCCAACAGAGAACTTGTCCTGCTCTGTTGTGTCCCCCCCCCCCCCACCCCACCCGATGAAGGCACAGACCTCACCTGTCTTATCCACCACTGCATCTCCGAATATAATTCCTCCATTTACTTAGCAAATCTCTCTTGAGTATTTACCAAGTTCCAGACACTGTCCTAGTGACAGAGAAAACCCCTGCTCTAATGGAGCTTCCATTCTACTGGAAGAGAGGAGAGAACAGACACACATAATCAATACACACATATAACCATATACATACCCATATACCCACATACCCACATACACAAACATATAGTAGTTAAAAGGAAAATAAAATAGGCAAAGGGGGTTCTGGAAAAATGTTATTTTGGACAGGGCAGGAAGGAAGACTGACTATGTGAGCATTGATACATTGCTTCATTTGCTTACTGTGAATATATATATATATTTTTTTTTTTCTCATAGCTTATATTTTCTCATTGAAATAAGAAAATAATCAATAACCCTCTGGTTGATACTAGTTAGTAATTAACTGAATGAATAAGTAAATGGATTTCATGTTTAATGTAAACTATATTCATGCAGGTTAGAAAAGAATAAGAAATGAGATAATGGGTAAAAGGTGAATGTATTGATTTAAGAGAGAACCTACAAAAATAACCATGCACTTGCAGCTACTCAGGAAATTCACAGAACAGATGCTTGAAAGAAGCAGAAGGTGAGAAATAAGGAGTAGGAGAAGTTGAAGCTGTGAACTTTTTTTTTTTTTTTTTTTTTTTTTAAATATATTTTATTGATTTTTTACAGAGAGGAAGGGAGAGAGATAGAGAGCTAGAAACGTCAATGAGAGAGAAACATCGACCAGCTGCCTCTTGCACACCCCCCACCGGGGATGTGCCCGCAACCAATGTACATGCCCTTGACCGGAATCGAACCCGGGACCCTTCAGTCCACAGACCGACGCCCTACCACTGAGCCAAACCGGTTTCGGCTGAAGCTGTGAACTTTTTTAAATGAATTTTTTTGGAGCCAGACATTCTAATGTAGAACATCTAGATTTCAAGAAAGAGAAATACCTTTGGATCCATTCAGAAATTCAAGGAGAGGAAAGGTTGAAAGCCGACCCATAAAACTCATGAAAACAGCTGGGCCAGAGGAAGCAGGAGTAGGAGAGCTGTCAGAAACCCAGGCTGATAACATCTCCTCTCTGTCTCTTCTCTGTGCAACTACTATGAGCTCACCTCATCTGTCCTGTTCTCTCTTTTGCAGTTTTTCTTTGCTCACTTGTGAGGCCTGACTGAGAAACCAAACCCCATTTATAAGACTCATGGTATATCATATGTACCACTGACATAGTGCTGCTGTCAAGATCCCCTACTTTTTTTTTATTGTTTGAAGTATTACAAGTAGTAGTACATATGTCTCCTTTTTTCCCCCTTGACCTCTCCCACGCCTCTCCTACCCCCTCCCCCCATATGCCTTCACCTGCCCCCACCCCATGTCTTGTATCCATTGGTTATGTTTATATGCATGCATACAAGTCCTTTGGTTGCTCTCTTACATCTCCGCCACTCAACCTCCCCCGCCTTCCCACTATAGTTTGGCAGTCTGTTCAACGGTTCTTTACCTCTATATCTATTTTTCCCCCCACTTCTTTCTTCCTTTTTGTTATTATATGTTTATTTTTGTTATTATGTGTTTTAAAGAAAAGATCCCCTACTTCTTGATGGATAGAAACACAGTTTGGTCTGAAACACACTCAATCCATTGACCGTTCTTCTCAGGATTGGGTGATCACAGTGGTCATTGGAATGAGCTATTGCGAGGGGCTTAGCTCTGGTCCCACAATCTGTAGAATGCTCCTCTTGAGAGCTATGAGTGGAACAGGTTTGTCTCAGATTGGTGGTCACATCTGGTGGAGGTCACAGGCTCATGACATCCTCACTTTTGTGAACTCTCACAAATTGTAGAAAATATTTATTTTGTAGTAAAGTAAAAACTAGATATTGATTTTCTTTCCATTAAAGTCATCTTACAGAAGTTATGTGTTTTTAATTTTATCCATGTTTTGTCCATGTGCCACTTACGTGCATAAGCCAAAAGAGGGAAGAACTTCAAAAGTTTATATCTAATGCTGACCTGAAATGAGTAGAGACCAGCAGTCATAGTCTCTCCTGATAACAATTGAGGGCTACCTCTACTGTCGTTAGTTTTAGGAAAAAGTCTTGCCAGGTTCTTAAGTGAATGTGTAATGAAACCACAAAGAGGTTCTAATTCCAAAGACTTGCATTCAAGTTTTCGCATGCCAGTTGCAGATTCTGCTATTCTGGCAAGGCCTATTATTTTCTCAGAGCTTTAGTTTCCACGTTGGTGAAAGAGAACACACAGCACCAAATAGAATTCTCTGAGAATTAAATGAAAGTATACACAATGAAAATAAAGGTTTTGTTAAACCTTAAAGGACTGTATATGCTCTTTTGCTTCAAGTGAGTACATATGGTCACTAAGTAGGTTGTTTTTGTCTACAAACTAACAGGATTTGTAGTGTACTAATGGAAAGAGCTTATCATGGGATAGGAATATGTCAATAACAGGATGTGTCTCTATTTTCCCTTAAAATTTTATGCTTGTGAATAAGTCAGAATCCACATAGAACAAATAATCAGTATAGTGAACTATTGAATGGCTAATTGAAGGTCTTTAGTATTTTACAATACTTGAGAAATGTTTTCCATAGCTTGAAAACACTGATGCTCAGGATTAAATACACTTCTTTTATTCTTAAGTTTTCTATGCTCAATAGCTAAATTTATTTTTTCTGTATGTGGAATTCCCAGGGAAAAAAAATTACCCATGTCTCCATTTGGAGTTCAGTTATATTCAGACATGTCTGACCAATGGATGGGAGATGCTAGAGAAGCCAAATCTTAGGAATGGAGAAAATTCATTAGTGGGAAGGAGCTTGGCATGTCCAGGCAGACACAGCTATAGGACATGATGTTAAAGCAGTATATCTGTTCCAAGAACTTTGTTATAGCTAATGTATGGATTGGACCCAAACCAGTGACTCAGGTGGCATATGTGTATTCTAGGAGTAAAGAGACTGTAGATGTGAACTGAAAAATCCTGTTTAGTCAACTCTGCAACATGAAGGGGCCCAATTGATCTTGCTGCAGGATCCTAGTATATTACACATTCCCTCTCCTGCCCCATAGGATGCCACTGAACCATCACAACGCCAGCATCCTGAGTGGTTGGTGGCCATATATATCTTTAGGTATCTACACTGCAATGGGAGATTTTAGGGCCAATTGGACCACTTTGTGAATATAATTGAAGGAAGTTCACCATGGTCATTATGTGGGCTGGTGGGATTTATGCCTATTTGGATTGTATTAAAAGAATTTTAGGGACTCGTTTAGACCAAAAGAAAAAGATCTGAAGAATTAAAGAGTTTTTCTGGACTGAGTGAATAGCATCATCTTATCCTCAAGCTCACATTTCTTATCGGCATGTCAGGATGTGTGGATGCCCAGCACAGTGATGAAGCTACTGTTACTCTCAAGCTGTGGGACAATCTTCAGGTAGTCCCTCTGAAGCCATGGTGGGAAGTTTTTCTGCCACAGAGGAGGGTCCAAGAGGTGGGCAGTAAAGTCAGCACATGCTTGTGTGACAAGAATTAGAAGCAAAGTGAGCAAAAGATCAGAAATTTCACAGCAGGGAAGGTGAGGTGGTTACTATAAGGGTGGCCAATTAAAGGCTTTTCAAGGTTTCCTAAGGCAGAAAAAAGAATCAGACACTATGGATTGGGAGAGGTTAGTTTAGAATAAAGATGGCAGGGAGGAATGTAGAGTGAGGGAGTGAGACTAAGAATGAGAAGATGGGTCTCTAGGGTATCTTTGGGACCAGAATTCAACCAGATCAGATGGGAGCTCTAACTTTAGAACTTTAGGGATTTTCCATGAGATAATAAATTCCTCTTTATTCTTATTAAAACCGGTTTAGTTTGGGTTTCTGTCATTCCCCCCCCAAAAAGAATTCTAAGTAATTTGAACTTGATCTGACTGTAGGTTCTTATGGGGGCCAGTCTACTGATAAAATGCATTTCAGAAAGTGGGTGGGGGTGCATGCATTCTTTTTGATTGGTGTTTTGGGATTCAGAAGTGGGATTGCTGAGTCAGAAAGCAGTTACATTTTAATTTTTTGAGGAAACTCCATACTGTTTTTTATAAGTGACTGCACCAGTCTTCACTCTCACCAGCAGTGTACTAGGGTTTCCTTTTCTCATCTTCACCAGCACTTGTTTGTTGATTTATTGATGGCAGTCATTCTGGCAGGTGTGAAGTGATACTTCATTGTGGTTTTAATTTGCATTTCTCTGATGATTAATGACATTGAGCATGTTTTCATAAGTCTATTGGCCATGTGTATATTCCCTTTGGAAAAGTGTCTATTCAAGTTCTTTGCCCATTTTTCAATTGGATTGTTTGTCTTCCTTTTATTGAGTTGTATTTGTTCTATATTTTATTTACAATAGTTCTAGATCTGAAAACAGTCCAAGTGCCCATCAGCAGATGAGTGGATATAAAAGCTGTGGTACATTTACACAATGGAATATTATAAAGTTGTAAAAATAAAGGTTCTCTTACCCTCAGAGACAGCATGGATGGATGGAGATTATTATGCTAAGTAAACTAAGTCAGTCAGAGAAATATAAATATCACATGATCTCACTTATGTGGAATCTAATGAATAAAAAAACCTGATGAACAAAACAGGTCTAGGGACATGGAAGCATGGAACAGACCAGCAGATCTTAGAGGGAAATAGGTGAGAGTGGGAGTGGGAGTGGGAGGAGATTAACCAGTGAACATATATGCATACCCCATGGTACAGACAATAGTGAGGTAAAGGCCTGGGGTGGGGCAAGAGCCCAGTGGAAGGGGGCAAAGGAGGAAAATGGGAGACACCTAACACTCTAAACAATAAAAAATAAATAAATAAAATTACAAAAGAAAGTGGATGGGATTTAGGATGATTTATTGAGATGAACAGGTTGTGTGCGCTGCAATGTGGCTCTGCTGAGATCAGCAAAGCAAATGGTACACAGAGCTCACCTCTTGTAACAAGAAAGTGAAGGGCAGAGAACTTGGTGTATTCCCAACGTGTGAGGTGCACTTGGGGCTTCACAGCCACAGCACAATGGCTTCTTAGACCACATGTGTCAAACACAAGGCCCGCGGGCCAAATCCGTCCCGCCAGGCCTTGCAATGTGGCCCGCACCGCGCTGTCATCACTGCACTCTGCTGCGTTTCCATCACAATGACAGTTTATGACTGTTCAGTAAACCATTCGGCCCGCGATTTAGGCTGGATTTTAGATTTTGGCCCCTTCTCTGATTGAGTTCGACACCCCTATCTTAGACTATTAAACCTCTTCTGAGGCTTCTTCTGAGGCTGTCTGACTTGATGGGGCAGGAGCAGGAGACAGAAGGAGCAGGCTCATCTCTGCCACTGGAAATCACACGTGCTTAGAGTAGTTTAGGGAAAGCAACACATCCCAGCACTCTAACTTCTGCATTTGCATTCTCAGGGGTTTCAGTGGGACTCTACGCCAGACCCAAGGCCCAGCTCATTGTTTTCAGTGATGATGTGAATCCATTTCATAGCTGATTCTCAGATCTCAACCTGAGTTTTTATTTATCACCGTAAACTGAATTCTTACGTGTGCCCGAAGAAAGCTTTTGGAGATACCATCAATTTACCTACAATTTAAGGATCAAATATGGCAATAAGCATAACTAAACTAATCTAATATTAAGGATAGACCAGAGAAACAATGACTCAAATTACCGCTGACATAAGCAGAAACCATAGAGGCCAGAAGACAATGAAACATCTTTAAGGTGCCAAAAGGAAACACACACACACGCACACACACACACACACACACACACACACACACACAAAACTACCAAAGTAGAATTTTATGTCCGGTGAAAACATTTTTTAAGAATGAAGGTGAAATAAAGACATCTTAAGATAAAAGACTCCACCCTTAGCTGACCTACACTAAAAAGCAGTCTTCAGGCTGCAGGGAAATGATACCAGATGGAAGCGCACATCTGCAGGAAGGAAGGAATAGCTTTGGAGATAATAAATACGTGGGTAAATACAAAAGCCCCCCCCCCTTTTTTTTATTAATTTGTTAAAATATATACTACTGTCTAAAGCAGGGATGGGAAAGCACAGCTCTCAGCCTGTTTTGTAAATAAAGTATTTTTGGAGCATATTCATGCCCATTTCTGTACATATCATCTAGGGCTGCTTCTGTGATACAACAGCATATCTGAGTAGTTGTGACATAAATTGTATGACCCCAGAGCCTAAAATATTTATGATCTGGCCCTTCATAGGAAAAAAAAATGCCAACCCCTGATTTAAAGCAAAAATTGTAACATCGCGGGCTTACAACACATGTAGAGATAATACATATGACAACCAGATGGGACTGTGTGGTCATGAGGCTCCTGCAGTCCATGAAAAGTGGTCCAACATTAGCTCTAATTGACAGGAGAAGTTAGGGATTTGTACTTTAATCTCCAGAGAAGCAGCTAAGTAATAATGCCAAGACATATATCTATAATGCAAAGAGATCAATTAAAATACAATCTTTTAAAAAATATATATTTTATTGATTTTTTACAGAGAGGAAGGGAGAGAGATAGAGAGCTAGAAACGTCAATGAGAGAGAAACATCGACCAGCTGCCTCTTGCACACCCCCCACCAGGGATGTGCCCGCAACCAATGTACATGAATGTAGCCCAGAATAGAACCTGGAACCTTTCAGTCCACAGACCGACGCTCTATCCACTGAGCCAAACCGGCTTGGGCTAAAATGCAATTTTAATTTTAAAGGAAAAAAAAGCCAAAGGACATTTTGTTTAATCACACATCAACAGTTCCTCTGATGTCTTCTTAAGTGCTATTCAGCTTTTGCCCAAACCACCTGTAAATGCTCTCCGTCCCCGGGATAATTATATAGAAAATGATGTTTGGTAATTAATAAAAATGTTTTAATGGAAAAGTGGCACATTGAGAGGACTGATTCCTTAATGTTCAAGAGACTTTGTATTTCTTTCCTTGACACTTGGCAAATCTGATAAAGACATCAGACACCGAGTATCTGCTGGGGTAATTTAGTGTCTTCATGTTTGTTTTGGGTTCAGGCCCCAGATGACCCATACAAAGTTGTGGCTCTCCTGGGAGAACGGAATAATAAAGTTCAGACCTTCCTGAAGGCTTTTTCTTATTTTTCAAATGTGCTTCAGTTATTTATCATCACCTGATTCATGAAATATTTTTTAAAAGGTGTGCTCTAATTCTCATCAAGTTGGAAAACTTGTTTCTTTTTGTAAGAATATATTAGAGCCAGTGCAGTTTATAATTTCAGTTTATGTTTTTAGTCAATTAAATGATATTTTAAATGTTATATAAATTCAGAAGTAGATTAGTTTCCCCCAACATGTTACGTTGTGTTGTATTCTGTTTCTGGATAAACATTCCATAGGATTGAGATGATTCCTTTAGTTAAATGAGTATAGAAATCAAGAGAGAGTTTTCAGCACAAGTGCTTTTTGGAATGACTGACACTGTTTGAATGGCTTTGGATTTTCATTTTAATAAAGCTGAAATAGACACCTGAGAGAAATATGTCTTTATAAACATTTCCTGGCAAACGTTGGCCTGTAGCACCACTGAACTCTTCTCCGTGCCACAGGAGGATGCAGACAGGCTCAGCGAAAAAAAATCCAATGCCTACAACAGAAGGAAAACTCCCCTCTCTACAAGAGACATTGTGCATGGAGTTTGTGCTGCTGTCATATGGTATTCAGCCTAGAAATTTGAATATGTTCAACTGTGCTTCCCTAAAACCAAACCAGACATGCTGCATGGTTGGTGTTAACTGTTGTTTGAGCAGCTGTAGTATTTCTTTCTTTAAAATAACATCCAAAGGTTTCCCAGAATTGTCCAATGACATTGCATATTCATACTAACTAAACCATTTCAGATGATGCCATTTATGTCTAAGCCTTAATAGTGTAATGGGACTATTAGCAAATAAACCAGGTACTTCATAGGGATTATCTAAGTGACTTCTTACTTCCTTCTAGTAGAGATAGTAATATTATCCCTATTTTAAAGTGAAGCATAGAGTAACCAAGTAACTTGTCCAAGATCACAGAACCTGCGACGGTATTGGGATTTAAACCAGAGTCCACCTTCTTACCCATTAAAAAGCTAGCTCAAACGATGAAGGTCTCCATAAGTTTATCTCTAAATATTGTAATATTCACTTGCAATGGATGATTAGTTATAATGCAACTATTAGTGAAGACAGCCTGGATGGGATAAAAGGGAACTGTGTGTCATTAACTTCTCCATGGCCATTGCGCAGTTTGTTAAATGATAATTTAAACTACAATGGTATTTCCTCACAGATTCCCTGAGTTACATCTGCCTCCCAACATCAGAGACTTTTGGGGTGGGGAGGGGGACTTACAGGAATTCTAACAATATTTACGGAGTGCCTCTGATGAATCAAGCACTGTGCTAAGAACTGTAGAAGATTAAAAGATGAATAAGGATAATCCTGCTCCTTCAGGCACATAAGCTTTAGGAGAGAGAGAGTGGGTGTAAGAAAAGTGCAAGGGGAGTGAAAAGAAATGAGATTAGAGTTTTCTGTGGAAATCTAAGGAAGCTATGTCAAGAAGCAAGATTTTCACAAAGCTTTGAACAACAGAACCAGTGGAACCCTGCAAGGCAAACAATGGGCAAGCAGTGCTGGTGAAATAAAACACACCTTGGACTAGGAGTATAAATAGAAATTTTAAAAATATAAGCTAATTTAAATCTGAGTATCAGCTTTACCATCTGAGTATCACCGGTCAAATTATTCTATTTCCTTTTTCTTCAATTTTCCCAGGTGAAAAATGTAGACTATATTTTGGAGTTCTAGTAAGAATTAAATGAGATATGTATTCTGAGAATGATTTGTTAGTAAAGAGGCTATAAAATAATGACTCTTTTTTTTTTAAAATTAATTGTTAAGTTGTAAGGAACAGTGTTTAAGGAAAAGACCAGAATGATCAAAGGTATACAACAAGCACTTTATATTTCACGAATAATTGAACTAGGAAGCCTATTTATTGGAATCCATTATTTGCTGGGGACTTTGCATATAGTATCTTATTTTTTTTATTATTGAAAATATTACAGATGTCCTTCATTTCCCCTCATGACTCCCCTCCTCTATCTAGTTCTCACCCCACCCCAGGTCTTCACCACACTATTATGTGTGTCCTTGAATTAGGCATGTATGCTTATAAATTCTTCTGTTATTCTCTGCCTTCTTCCCCTTCTCCCTTTCCCTCTGAGATCCATCAGTGTGTATCATGCTTCCATGCCTGGGACCTACTTTGTTCACTGGTTTATTTTGTTCATTATATTCCACATACAAGTGAGATTATGTGATACCTGTCTTTCTCTGACTGGCTTATTTCTCTTAGAAGAACACCCTCCATTTAATTCTGACTGTGAACATTCAGGCTTTGGGTGAGTTACTTATCTTTCTCATCTATAAGAAGTGGTTAATATCCCCAATTTTCATGGCTATAATAATGATTAAATGAGATAATATGTACAAAGTGTAAGAGGGTCTGATTTATAGCAGGCATTTGGAAAATGTATGCTCATTATTATTTATTTATCTATCTATTGTCATCTATCTATCCTTGATAAGTATTTCTCCCAGCACTTGATTTATACTCTTAATTTGCTACCCTGTTTCCCCGAAAATAAGCCAGTGTCTTATATTAATTTTTTCTCCCAAAGTTGCGCTAGGTCTTATTTTTGGAGGATGTCTTATTTTCGGTGAAACACAGGTCTTATTAATAATTAAACCTTTTTTTTTTTTTTTTTTCTTTCTAGTTTACTAACTGTCAGGATTTGGTCCAAATCCCAACACCATCACATCCTCATGTGGTCTTGATTATGTTATTAACCTCCTTATTTCAGCTTCTTCATCTGTGAGTTGGCATCAAAATAGGCCCTGTGTCATGTGGCTATGGTGAGAAATAAACAACAGTATAACAGTACTGTAGTTAGAGCAGTACTTAGCACATATCAAGCACTTCATAAATGGTTGTCTAAACTAGTCACTATCACATTAGTCTAAGGTACCTAAGGCCCTCATCACTATATGACTATGTGGTCAGCTCTGCTTCATACTATCTCTTCTGCCAAATTTGTTCCTTTGAATTCCTTTTCATATTAGAAGCTAAAACAATGGTTTAAGAACTTGAAATTACAGAATGTTTATCTCCAGATTAAAATTAAACATCTTTTCAAATTCTTTACCTGTTTCACAAGACTCTACATAACCTAGTTCAGGCTTCCCATCTCCTAGGTCAACAGTTACCCTGCACTTCTTTCTATTCCTCAGACAGGTCAAGTTCATTCTTATTTCAAGGTCTCTGCATCTGCAGTTCCTCCTACCTAGAATGCTCTTCCCCTGGATTTTGGTGAGACAGACTCTTATTGTTCAAGTATCTAAATGTTACTTCCTCTGGGATGCATTTGCTAAACATCCGATCTAAAGCAGCCTTTTAGTCACTTTATATTATCTTCAAGACACACCAGTCTTTTGACATTTTATTTCTATTTGTCAAGCCTGATTCTAAGAATGGTAAAGAAGACAGACAGTCCCTTCTCTCATCAAACTGTCTGTCTTCTTCACTATCCTCAGAATCAGGCTTGGCAAATAAGGGCTCAATAAATATTTTAAAATTAGGAATGACAGTAGGACCTACTTCATAGATGAGCATTAACTGAGGTAACATATATAAACAGCTTATTATTAGCTCATGATGAAATCTCAGTGGATGCCAACTTCATTGGACCGATACTGGAGTATACACCGAGTGGTCAGATTAATATGATCTCTAATCATATATATATTATTATGATCTCTAATCATATATATATATATATATTAGAGGTCTAGTGCATGAATTCATGTATGAGAGGGGTCCAGCCAGCCTGGCCAGGGGAAGGGGACATGGGCAGTTGGCTGGCCTGACTGCTGATCAAACTCCTGCATATTAGCCTTCTATTATATAGGATATACACTGAGTGGCCAGGTTATTATGAATTCAGATATCATAATAATCTGGTCACTCAGTATAGAGCTCCATGTAGCCCAAAGACAAGAGGGAAGAGACAGAAAGCTCACAAATAAATACACTAATAGAGTATTTTTTTCTGGGAGAGGTACATTTAAAGAGTTTTTGGCATGCAAGGAAGGAGCTGAGTCCCCAGGACTGGCTGGAAGGCTGAATGGAGGAGTGAGCTCCCCAGGTACCTCAAGGGTGAAGGTATGCATAGAGGGGGCTGCACATGCCAAGGCTCTTGGGGAGGGAGAAAATATTGACGTGTTGCAAGAAGTTTGATTGGGCTGGAACTTCAGGGTGCATGTAGGGAAGTGATAGCATGAGGCTGGAGAGGCTCAGCTCTGGAGGGATGGTGGAGTTGGTTTTCCAGGAGCTTTAACCTTTTATCCAGGGCGTGTAGTGCACAGGGGCATTAGAAGCAGCACTTTGGGTTCATTTGCCACCAAATTGCTGCTTTGCTGGACAATTCTTTGGGAGGAGTGGGTGGGCTGGAAATCAAAGACTTAACCCCAGGCTTGACCCACAAGTGCAGATATTTTTTCCCCTCTGAGATCTAGAATTTTTGCTGACTGACGTATAAATGACAGAGGATCAAATCTCAGGGTGAATAGGGGAAGTCTCTGACTTGTCCTTACCCTCTTTATCCTACATCAACTTGGATAAGACCAAAAATTTTAGTATACCAAAGAAATAAGCAAGGCTTTAGGGAGCTCCCTTGAGGTACTATTCATTGACTCTTCAACTTGAATGCTCCTTTCTGTTTCCCTTCCTCTAAAATGGGATGGCATTGGGAGTGGAGTGCAGCACCAATTTCTAAGATCAGGGTTCTTGGTACCAGATCTAGCAAGATGCTCTGGGGCTTCCTCTTCCTCTTCCTCTCCCTGCCCTTACCCCCCACCCCTACCTCCTCCTCTCCTCTTCCTCCTCCTCATCACTTGCCTTTATCAAGCTTTGTATGTGCCAAAATTGAACTGAAGTGCTTTAGATTTATTAGCTAATTTGTATTCATGACTATCTTGGCAGCTCTACTGTCCTAGTTTTACAGACAAAGAAACTGTAGTCTCAGGAAGTGTCAGTAATTTGCTGAAAGTCACTCATCTTGAAGATGACAGAGCTGAGATTTCAGTCCCAGATCTGTTTGACTTCAGAATCTGAGGTCCCTACGTACAGCTAGGAAGTCAGGATGGGGGGACCTTTTCTCACCCACCCCCCATTCATATTTTGCCAAGGCTGCCCTGAGTTTGCCATTTTCATGAGGCCAGTAACAACAGGCGTGAGTGAGAAAGTGACCAAGTGAAGATAATGCTCCATGACAGCCTTTAACCTTCAGGTTTTCAAAAGGCTTTTAAGCAAGGAACGAAAGAATGAGAAATGTGGTGCTGAGACCACGGCTCCCAGACAGTTCAAGTCCTGAATTATTTGTCAACACACTCTTTTATCTTTACATGTCAGTGGCAAAGTTCTATTGGACAAGCTTAGAATCCATGGAGGCATAAAAGTTGCAGAACATCTTCGCGGTACCATTCTTTCAACAGCTGTTTGCACAATCTGTACAGAGCTCCTTTCTCGCCCTGTCCAAGTTAGCTGGTTTTCACGTGAAACCACTGGGAGAAGGAGCACTTTCATAGTGATAGATGTTTTAACCATCAGTGGGAAACTATCACACTGATATCATACTGCAAACTTGCCATGGATTATTTTCTTCACATTTTGTTTGTTTCTTCACAACAAACAAAATGTGAAAAAAAATAATTTGATAAATGAAACTTTATTTCACCCTCATAAACAATTTTTATGAGGGTGAAATAAAGTGCAATTGCCAGAAAATGATTGAATAAATTTTTAAATTCTATGATAAATGGAAATAATCTTCCCAATAGCAATCCTATCAGTATTCTTTGTCATGACCAGGTAAAATAACTGAAAACTCTCCTCTGTCTTCCCTCTTAGTACAAAGACCCCTCCAAAAACAGGACTGAGTTTATCAAAATTAGAAATCTCCTTCAAAGGACTTCCATGAAGATCATTCTGGGATGTGTACTAGGTGATTTTTGACAGTCCATTTTAACTGGATGCCTGCTTCTTCATTTACACAATGATGATGGGATGAGATGATTTCAAAGGTCTCCTTGAATAATGCGATCCTTAGCTTCAAGTCCAAGGTTGGTACTGGATAAGCACTGTATGGGGTACAATATAAGGTAGAATAACAGTTCTTTGTGAGAGGAATGGGCCATAAAGTCATAATTTTATGCCAGTCTAACACCCAAATGACAGTTGATTATCACTTTAACAAAAATATCAATCAATTTCATTAGATGTACTGCAGATTTTCTCTATCTCTGAGGGTCCAAGGACCAGGCTTATTACAATATGTTGCCAAGTATTCCAGAGCCCATAAGAATACTTGACACATAATAAGTGCTCCATAAACACTCACTGAATGAAATTTTCAGATATCTGGCACATAGTAGGTGCTTTATATAAAACTTCAAATGTTTCAAACGAACAAGAAAAGGTGGAAAAATGGATAAATGGCTAGAAATGACCTCTATCCTGGATCACAAGCTCAGAACAGAAATAACCTTTAGAGATACTGTTATTCCTTGATACATTGGTGTCCTCTTCTTTGCCTCCTTTGGAGTTTGGATTTCTTGGTGGTTTTTGCATGTTGAAATGGATGTGCCCTGGTACCTTCCACACTGTTCTCTGGCATCGGTGCACCAGACTGACTGCAGCTGCAGTCCTCATCACGCATTGATGTGTACTCTTTGAAAACTTCAAGTTCTTCTTTCTGATTTGTTCTTAATTGCTTTCTCCTGGGGTTGGTGCATCTGCGAGCCACCCGTTTGCACACGTGAGCTCACATAATCTTTAGACATCATGGCTGGCTTCCCTTCCCAAAGCCACAGTTGCAGCCGTGTGAACATGTGAGTCTGTGAGCCCAGATAGGGTTTCTCTGATAGTGTTGCTTCATCCTAGGGATGGAGAAGAGCCAGAGAAAATATGTCTGTTCAAGTGGGTGATGGTATGGAAGGCCATTGTGAGGTTAAGGTCAGATGCTCAACCAATCAACCATTCTACAACGTTGGCATTTGAAAAGTATCTGAGTGTCAGCTAGGAACATCAGAGTGGCACTGAACGGTAAGACCACCTCTCAAAAGCTATATTTCTAGCTTTTCCATGCCCTCTGTGAGGGAGAAAAAACAACAACAGGCAGATATATTAATAATAAATAACAAAACAACAGGGGGAAATACCAACAATGCAAACTACTGGATCCCTCCAGTTTACTTCTGTGTTGCAAGACAAGCAAAAGTACTCCTAACACCACAAATGGACATATACTTGACAAATAAGATGAAAGCTAACCTAAAGCAGCTGAGACTTTTGGGTTTACAGTGAGTGAATAGGGTATTGGTATTTACTTGTCCTTTTCCCCAGATGAAGTGGTATATTGTCTACCACCAAACTGATGCAAAGGAAATCAGTCGCCATGCCTTTCTGCTAAATAGGAATATGCCATTTCATATTCACCACCACTGAAGCAGACAAGATGTATGATAAAAATTACACCCAAAGAGAGAAATGCTTAGTGACCAAGCAAATGCCATGTGATGGGATACCATGTCATAGTGCCATTGTAAACAGGTTCATAATTGATTGGACAAAATTAATCAGTTTTGTTCTTGCTAGTGCAAAGAAAGTTGCTTAATGCTTTTCCTTTAAAATATACATTTTGGGGAATATATTTCTTGGACACGAAAGTAGCTTGTTCACAAAACTTTCCCAATATGTCAGAGTATTGGTATCCAAGGAATAAAAGAATGTGTACCCCTTTGTAACTAGCTATTATAACCATCAAATGCAATCACACTGAGCTGTGGTTGCTGTCACATTTTTTAGTGTATGTGTCAGCATAACCATAAGGATAAGTGGTCTCTTGGCTAAAATATTAGTGTGCATTATTTCTAAAGCATGTAATATCTGTAATTAATCTACATTTTGGCTTACCATGTTGACAGGGCAGTAACATTGTTGCGTTTATGGTGAATTCAAACTTGGGACTGAAGATCCTCACAGCCATGCGAGGGGCATTGCCCGTGTTTCTCTCCTCTACTTGTAGAAGTCTTTAAACAATGCAGCATGTTTTCCCACATCCTGTGAATTGTTTGGCCCAACTAATCTGGCCATTCTGCTAATGAGATGAAGGTCACATGTTCACTGGTCCATTAACTCACTAGTACACAGAGTTGAAGTCTTTGTTACCAGCACATTCAAAATCCCCACCCCTGTCTGGATAAGTGTGCCCTTACTCACAGCAACAGTGGGGGGGGGGGGGGAGGGTAAAAGGGGAGAGTGGGGAGGAGAGGAGTGCCTGAGTGAGTAGGTTGTCATAAACTCAACGAGGCTCCTGGAGGACCAGTGTGATTGGCTGTTTCAGCTGCTGGGGTTTGGGAATATTTGCTGCTGTCACAGCCAATGGCATATGCACAATGCATTTGCACCTGGTATGGATTGTTAGTCATCTGTGCATTATTTATTTCAGTGAATAATAAAAACAGAGAGGCCTTAGGAGGCCAAACAGAGCTTTGTCACTTTGGCAAGCTGTAGCCATCACTCACTGTGGCCACCGTTTTGGATTTCTGCACATGGAGGCGATGCAGGGCATGTCTTACTGCCTCTTTTGCAACTCAGACTCCATCCATGTTACCCAGAAGGCCTTGCTCTGATTCGCTCTGCAGGTGTGAGGAACAGGAAGTGCTTTCGAACTGGGTAAATCAGTAATAATGAAATGAAAACATATGCATTTGTTTTCTAGCAGTGAGAAGGATCCAACAAATTGCCTTATTTCTAGTTCTACCTGGAAGATTGTTGGATTCTAATGACTTAAAAAGTAGAATGAAATTGTTTTCAATCATAGTCTTGAACAAAGTTATATTCTAATTACATCACCACAACTATATCCAATTCTCTGTTTACTATATTTCTGTCATTATGTGCATATATTTTGATTTAATGTTCCATCACCACTGAATGTTGAGACTGCTAATCCATTGCTTTTCAAAGTGGAAAGAGACTAGTTTTTCAAAATTTGCAATTTATTGTGCACCAAAATGTGGCCCTGTTGGACATAATCAGTCTTCATATCACACCACATGCTGTTCTCCATGAGTCTGGTAGCATCTGAACTAGTCAGTATTCATCCCAATGATGAGTCCAGTGATAGTACAGCAATGTCAAGTTGCAATTAAAAACTCTAAATGCATCTTACTCTTAATTGCTTACTTTGTCGCAAACCACTAGCAGGCAGAGAACATATTGGCACTGATCATAGACAATACTGTAAGTAGCATTGTACAATTTAATGCCTACTTGATGTCCTGGAGATGTTGGGGAAGGGAATTGGGAGATCCTAAAATATTACTGGGTAGGGGATGCCATATTTAAAGTGGTGCTTTATGAAGTTTTTTTCATTTTATATTCTGTACTGAGAAGTGATTGAGTTTGATGGAGGCGGGGAATTCTCCAACCTGAAGTAAACCATGTGAGAATTTATAAAGAGCCAAAGGAACACAGCCTGTCATGGGGGAATGTGTGGTGAACATATGTACTGTCTTTTGTGTACCACTTATTCGGGGTATTTTATTAGTAGATGAAGCATTCCAGGACTGCCTATGTGAGTCTGGGCATAATACTGAAAGGCTTCTAGAGGTTTCTCAGGAACCACGGACAGCTATGCAGTAACAGAGTATGACAGAGACCAGGTAAACTGGAGAACAATGCCCATATATAGGCTATAGTGCTCAATTCTAGATAAATCTTCTGAGTTTAAAATTATATAAACAGATACACAATACTCTGTCTTTACATAAGAACTCCTGATTACTTAACTATTAGTACCCTGTTTCCCCAAAAATAAGACAGTGTCTTATATTAATTTTTGCTCCCAAAGATGCGCTAGGTCTTATTTTCAGGGGATGTCTTATTTTTCCATGAAGAAGAATATGGTACACATTTATTGTTAAATGAAAATAAAGGAAATTTATTACCTGTATACGGTACGGTACGGTAGTTGTCAACACAAACCAGACAACCTGTGAATCCTACAGTATCAAGAATTTACTCATTTATTCAATGACAATCATGTCATCATCTTCTGGAACATCATCATAACAATCCAATTTCTGAATTTCCTGCTGAATTTCTTGTGACTCCATTTCTTTAAGAATCAGTGGACCAAATCTCTCATGTTTAGCAATAGCATTCTGAGACAGAGCCTAGGGAGGCCTTATTTTTGGGGGGATGCCTTATATTTCACTCAGGAGGAAACGTGTAAGTAAGTCTTATTTTCGGGGGGGATGCTTTATATTTCACTCAGAAGGAAACATGTAAGTAGATCTTATTTTCGGGGAAACAAGGTAGCTATCAACTAATTAAAATCATTGAAAACCCGGGTACTAGCTAAAAAAAGAATCCCCAAAAGCATGAATAGGCAGTTGTGTGTGACCCTTGAAAACTCTCCTGAGATTTCTACTGATGAAACATATCCTAGCAAGTTCCATGGAATGTTGGAATGTCAACTTATTTGAAGGTAATTCAAAACATAATTTTATATTAACATGAAGAGGGAAATGCATGACAAAGTAAAGAGTGAAAATTCCAGGTATTCTTAAGATACATGAGACTTCAAATAAGTGTTGAGGTTATAGGTGATCTAGTAGCTTCAGTCTGGGCCCCCTCAAACGTGGGGAATTATTCCCTTTCCCTGCAGGGGTTCTTTGGAGAAACATTCTGAGAAGGATTATGTTACTAATTTTGTGAAAAGAGCCTCAAGGTACTGAGTCTATTTAGTGAAATGCCTTTTTTTTACTTAGTTAAAAAACCTACATGGCTATAAATATATTATCTGAGATAATTCATGTCAGAATCAAAACAAGAGTACACATAATATTGAGGAACCGCCTAGCAAAATAAATATTTGTTTAATTAATTCTGTTATCGCAGATACTTTTGATATAATTTTGTTGGGAATATTCATGTTCACATAAGGTGCACTATTCTGATATCAATGCTACCTGGCTTTCTGGGGAAACTTTACTATGTTAAAAATTGCTAAAGATACTTTTGACAGATGTGCTTACATTTCTCTCTAGGACCTTAGATAAATGCTGCATTACCCTGCCTCTGTGGCCGCCAGCTGCCCAATTCTGAGATGATGAGCCTGTAACGGTCACACACTGGACTCATGGCCGTGGGTGCTGTACACACACACTTTTAAGTCCTTTCTAAGGCTCCTCTTGTCGGCAGGCCACCAGCCCATCATGGCCTCTTGAGTACAAAAAAAAATGTTCTTGCATCTGAAATCAAATAATGGATGTGCCAATATGTGAACTAAGGTTCCCTGAGTGGAGAATGCCCATTGTAGCAGCTGGGAGTAGATGAATCTGTATGAGGAGATTCAGGCCAGTGGGAGCCTGAGCCAGGCACTTATCTCTAAAGGCTGCAAATGGACCCAAGGCTCTGAAAAGATCAGGGTGGTCTAACTAAGATTGGGATCCCCCAGAAGCAAACCCTGCAACAAAGGCCTGAATGAAAGGGGTTCATCTGGGCTGTGGAATAAATACCAGCAGGAAGTGGGGGGAGTGAACCAGGGAAGAAAAGGAAGCCCATCCAAAGTGCATCCCAGAACCAGTTATAGCTGTGAGCATACAGAGTGCAAGCCCTTTGGGAAACTGGATGCCATTGTAGAACCTATGCCTCAGGGCTGTTCCACCTGAGGGTTGAGGGACCTGGGGTATCTGTTCAGCCAATGGCTGGAAAGCTGTCAGGCAAAGGAACACGGGTCCTGGCAGAAGTCCAGGAGAGGTACTTTGGAGGGTAAAGACAAGGAGATAAGGGCTACCAGTAGCATCAGCTTCCAGACTTTCAGAGTTCCTGAAGCTAGCCACAATCCTAAAGCATATGGAAATGCAATCAATGATGCAACTGTATGCTTACAGAAATTCTGTATTTTCCAGTTGCAAATTTCTGAATATATTAATTGACATTAACTTTCTTCCATCAGCCCCATCTCTTCCTCCTACGATTTTGTTGTTGTTTGTTTTCTTCTGGTGCCCCTGGTTTTCTGGTGTCCTGGTTTAGTTTTAGTTTACCTCTTACATAGTGGATCACTTTTCATTTCTAATTGAGACTGGTAGGGCTTTACTAATAGTAACCAGAGTCTCCACTGGGTAAGGGCATACTCTTAGCTAGGACCATACATTAATTTCCCCAATTGTCATAGTAACTGCCTGTCTTTCTTGTATCCACACCAAGTCCCTTGATCATATTTGCCAATAGCAAATGCAGATGATAATTTTTTTTTCAGAGCTTACATATACAAGCACTGCTCTAAGCATTTTTGTATGTAACTCATTTTTGTCCATACACAAGCTTTTGAAGTCAGGACTGACTATTACTGTCTTTATTTTGCAGATGAGTAAACTCAATCAACAGGAGGTTAAGTTACACAAAGCCGGCACATGCCAGAATCTGGATCTGAACTCATAATCTCTGTTATTAGAAGCTACCTTCCTAACCATTGCACCATCATGCCTCGGGCTGCTCGTGGTCCAATTGAATCACTAGCTGATGAGGAGAGAAATTGCAAATATGATTTTATTGGCTATAAGTCACATAGGTCTCCTGGCAACAGGGACCTGTTGATGTCACTGCAATCTCCCAGTTTAATATCAGAGAGAACATCACATTTGCAGACATATCCTCAGCAGGCAATTTGCCCAGAAAATGGGGAGCAGATTTCTGGGTCTGGGAGTGGGAATGAGAAAAGCTGCTCTCGTTTGGAAGGTGAGAGGCTTAGGGAACTGATCCAGAGCCGTGTGAAACAGAACACCTTTTAACACCCTGGCTTTGGTTGAACTGGCATCCTGGTGGAAGAGGGGCTGGCGGAGGCCCTGATCATATTTTTTCTTCTTTCACTTGAATAGTGGTCTAGCTATAGGAGTCTGGGTGTCTTGTAGTTTAGAGGAACTTGAGCAGCATTTAAGGGAAAGAATTGCACAAGCTCAGATGGAAAGGGATTCTGGGTCTTTGACAATGGAACAGCCTTCTTCATGTCTGCACTTTACAGTGAAGGTATGTGTACATCTTTACCTTCAAAATGCTGAATATTAATTTTAGGAAAAGGAAACATGATTGACGCTGTGTTATCACAGACCCCAAAGTTTTCACAGGAGATGAGAGCTTTCTCTTCTTGGCAGCTATTTCCAACCAAGACTGGGTTTATTCACTAACTCTTGAAGTTAGCTCTTTACAAGCATCCTTCCCACGAATCGATGCTTTGTTCTTTAAAAAACTATATACTGCATTTTCTGGCATATAAGACGACCCCCTAATTTTACAGTTAAGACATAGGTTTAGGCCTATATTCGCTGTATAAGACGACCCCCCACTTCAGAGGCAACACCAGTTCTTTTTTTAATAGACTGCCTCTCTGACTCAGCCAATCCAAGCAGGCTTTTTATGCATGCAAATTATACATGTTCTGTACCCGAGGCTACACTGTGTTCTAGTAAAGCTGAGTTAGACAGGCAGTCTATTAAAAAAAGAACTGGTGTTGCTCAGAAGTGGGGGGTCGTCTTATACAGCGAATATAGGCCTAAACCTATGTCTTAACTGTAAAATTAGGGGGTCGTCTTATACGCCGGAAAAGACGGTATATATTTTAATTAATTTCAGAGAGGAGGGGAGAGGGAGAGAGAGAGAGATGGAAACATCAACAATGAGAATCATTGATCAGCTGCCTCTTACATGCCCCCTACTGGGGACTGAGTTCACAACAAATCTGACCAGGAATGGAACCACAACCTCCTGGTTCCTAGGTTGACACTCAACCAATGAGCCACACTGGACAGAGGAAGCTTTGGAATTTCAAATTGTGGTTCTCTTTTTTTGCCCCCACTTGCCTCTCTTCTTCCTCTTTGGCTTCATTTCCATGTGATTATCTCTAGCCCGTAAACTTGGAAGGGTTCTTTCTCATTCCTTCCCCCTCAAACTGCCTCAGGCGAAATGTTTATCCTGGAGCACACACTACTTAGAGGGTTGATTTAAAATTCCCAGAAAATGAGTTTCTCTCAGGTTTTGTGTGAGGAAAGAACTTCCATGTGTATTGGTGACCATTTCAAAGTTAACCCCAGCATCACAATTAGTGGGGCCAGACAATGACAGTGCTTCCTTAACACTGAAACAGAAGTGTTCACAACCCATCCTGAGTGTGCATGCTTTTGAATTATTTTTCTTTTTATTGAACAACACAGTGCTCCCTGAGAATTGCTGCTTCACATATGCTGAGCCACAGCCTGAATAAAGGAAAACACAGATGAATTCCTGCTCCACAGTCTTCAAACTTCTCTGAGCATAGCTCCTGCATACATACTTATCAGTTTGTGTGGATGTTCACAAGATGCTGTTGCTTTGAATGGGAGCATTTTAAGACTCAGATAATTTACCAACTCAACACTATACAGGGGTCATTTAAAGCAATTTGTTCTAAATTTGTTATCATTAATGTGCAAGGCAGCTGCAGGAAATTATACAACTGCAAAGCATTTCAAAAAACGTTCTGATGCTGATATCCAGGCTGTTTGGTCCGGAAACAAAGGGAAATCGTGGTCTTGTTGGCTACAGCCTTACAAACACAGATTTTGGCTTTTCTTAACAATCATTTTTAGTCCAAGTTATTTTTATTCCAATAACACTGGTACTCACCAATGATTTGGGTCTCACAATCAGAGGCATGTTCTTGGACTGGAAGTACACAGCCGGGATTAGTGAGGATTGCATAACTGCCTCCCTTCATGTTTGGGATGACCCCTGGAAGTAAGCGTGCCGAAAGCCAGGGTAGAATATCGAAGGAAGAAAGAAATCCTCTCATCTCCAGGGGTGAATAAATGGTAAAATATGAAGGCATGAAATGAATTGGGACTGTTTAATTCCAAAAAACAAAAGTTACATGATCTTTGATGTAAAACAATTACCAGGATGGCTGTGGTACAGCTCAGCGTATTAGCTGATTAAGTTGAATGACCTGACGGAGGAATGTTTTGTGGGGCTTCAGAACTCAGTCCAACTTTATGGGTTTTGAAGTTTTGAATCAACTGTTAAGCTTTGCACAGTGCCAATTTTGGATACGTCTTTCAAAAATTCTTGATGAAAAGATAGTGGGTTTCTGGGAAAGGAGCAGCAGATCAGATAAGCATGGCCCGACCAACAGGATGATCCACTTCTGAGGAGCCCTTCTCTCTCTCACTGGTCTTCTCCACACTCCCAAATGTGCACCAGATGCACAAGCCCAGCGTGTGGGGTTTTTTTTGTTTTGTTTTTTTTTCCTGATGTGGGGCTTTTGCTCATTTTATCTGTATTTTCTGATTCTAAGGCACCCAGCATCATAGGGCGTCAGGTTAACTGCGAGGTCTTAGAGAGCTGTTCATGGGAGATTGAGGAACTAAACAAGCCACTCCTCTGATCTCCTGAAATTGCCTTCATAATTACTTCTCTGTGTTAAAGACTCTGAAACAATAAAAATATATCCATCACTAGTAGACCTGATGGGGGAGGGTTATCTTGGCAGATAAATGCACAGAGCAAATTTGTTTCATGGTTGAGGAGCAAACACCACATCAGAAAACTCTGAGGGGATGGAGTCTGAAGTCTGGGAGTCTATGGAATTGGAGAGAAGTAAGCTTGTTTGGGCAGCAGAGGAAGGAGGGAAAGATCTGGAGCATGGAGGAGTTGATAAAGATTGGGGTGAGAAGGAGGACCCCACCAATGGGAGACTAGGCATTGGGGAGAATATTAGGACAGCAAAACTTGGAATTCAGAGATTATAGGATGGTTCTAAAAGTAATGTGGCTTTACCCCATAATTTTTCTATACCATCTCTAATATTTTATATATATATATATATAAATGAACCGAATGGTGGAACAACTGAACAACTAAACAACTGAACAACTGGTCACTATGGCATGTGCTAACCACCAGGGGGCACATGCAGAACATGGTGGGTATTGGCAGCAGGGGGATGGTGGAGAAGGTGAGCAAGGGCACCAGACCAAGGTGGGGCACCAGTCAGTGTCATTGGGGTGAGCTTCTGGTGGTTACTAAAAATTCTTTGCTCCCATGCACTGCAGTCCTGCCCAGCACTCACACCTGTTGCTGGTACCAGAGCCACAGCTTGCACCTGCTGCTGGCGCCTAATGCTGGTTCCAATCTTTTGGCCCTGATTGTTCCTTAGGGCTTCTCCACGTTCCCCTGCTCCTGAGGGGTGATTGGGGCTGGCAGCTACATCTCATACCTGCTGACAGCGACAGCCATGCTTGCACACATCACTGGCCCCAGAGCCATTGTTCGTACCCTCTGCTGGTGCTCAGTGCCAGTCCTGATCACTTGGTGCCATCAGTGGGCGCAAGTGTTGGCTTCCAGACCCAATCACCCTTCAGGGCTTCTCTACCTCCCCCTGCTCCTAAGGGGTGATCAGGGCAGCAGCTGAGACTCACACCTGCTGATGGCACCGGCCCCCCTTGCACCAGCCCCAATCACTGCACACCATCAATGGGTGAGTGGGGTCAGCGCCATCAGCATGTGGGAGTGGTAGCGGAAGCAGGGCTGCTGGCAGACTGGGGACCAGGGTCCATGGTTAGCAGTGACACAGAGGATGGGCCAAGACACAGAGGCTACTGTACCCACTGCAACCTCATGACCCACAATTCCTTTCAAGGTGCAAAAATTTGTGCACTGGGCCCCTAGTCCTAATATATAAAAACCCAGGGTCCATAATGTCCAAAACGACCAAAGGCTTGACTGACACTGAAAGTCAGTCCTGCAGTCAGTTTTGGGTCGCCATGGCAAAGGGGCTATGAATCAGGTCTGGAGAGAGGCCCAGAGAGAGGCATGTCTGATCTGCAGCCTTCGTGGCAGGTGTTGATCAGCTGTTGTCTCTCTCTTTCTCACCGGGCTTTGCCAGCAGTCATGCCTCTGTTTATCTCTGGGCCTCCACGGGGGCTGCTGATCAGCTCCACCTCTCTGATCAGGCCCAGAGATAGACCCAGAGATGCTAACTGGCATAGAAACTGACCAATAAGAACTAAATCTGGGTGAACTGTGAGGATCCAATGGCTGCCTAGGAGGTGGAGCTTTTGATGCTGACTGGCATAAAAAACTGATGAATTAAAATTGCTATCTACATTTTATTAATAGGATAAAAGTAACTTTTATCCTATTAAAATTCTAAAACAATGAAAATAAATCAGAGGCTTTTAAGCAGGAAACTTTTAAGTATTTCTTAGCATGGCCTTCCAAGGACTGCCCCAAACATGCCAGGGGTATCCATATTCTATATCTTTCTTATAACATCAAAGTAATCTAATAAACTCAGTGTTATTTCTATTCTGATATAGGCAGAACCAAATAGGCCAGCAGGGAAGGGCAGTTAGGGATGTTCAGGCAGGCAGGCAGAGGCAGTTAGGGATGATCAGGCAGGCAGGCAGGTGAACAGTTAGGAGCCAGTGGTCTCAGATTGTGAGAAGGATGTCAGATTGCCAATTTAGGCCCTGTGGGATCAGGCCTAAATTGGCAGCCAGATATCCCCAAGGGGTCCCTGACTGGAGAGGGTGAAGGCTGGGCTGAGGGAACACCCCTGTGTGTACAAATTTCATTCACCGGGCCACTAGTAATATTTATAATAGGCTTACTACCCTGTTTCCCCCAGAATAAAACAGTGTCTTATATTAATTTTTGCTCCCAAAGATGCGCTAGGTCTTATTTTTAGGGGATGTCTTATTTTTCCATGAAGAAGAATACGGTACACATTTATTGTTAAATGAAAATTTATTACCTGTATATGGTACGGTAGTACTGTAGTTGTCAACACAAACCAGACAAACTGTGAATCCTACAGTATCAAGAATTTACTCATTTATTCAATGACAATCATGTCATCATCTTCTGGAACATCATCATAACAATCCAATTCCTGAATTTCCTGGTGAATTTCTTGTGACTCCATTTCTTTCAGAATCAGTGGACCAAATCTCTCATTGTTTAGCAATAGCCCTAGCGACCAGTTTATGGTAAATTAATTTTCATTCTGAGACAGAGCCTAAGGGGAGCCTTATTTTCAGGGGGATGCTTTATATTTTACTCAGAAGGAAACCTGCAAGTAGGTCTTATTTTTGGAGGATGTTTTATTTTCGGGGAAACACGGAGATTGGTCTTTTACCTAGTTGCCTGTGCATTTGTGGATCCCTCTAGTTATTTACTGCTACTTCTTACATTTCTAATGTGAAGAGTTGAAGCTCTTGATTATAAGAGCTGCATTTTACTTACTTGGATGTTCACTAGACCCATGCCTAACACATGTGGGGCCAGGAGGAGTGCAAATGGGAGCTCATACTGATGGGCACAGTATTCACAAGTTATAAATCAAGCTGGCAAGCTGCTAATTAAGACAGTTTCTATTCTTTCACATTGAGAAATATATCTTCACAGTGATAAAACAGAAAATATGTGTAAGCTATAGTTATGTGACAGAAAGTCAGCAAAACATCAAAGAGGACTGCATGTGGTTACTGTGCACATGCAGGTGATATCTAAATGTGTAATAAAACAAAGACATGCACAATATAAATTACAAAGTACTCTAGATTTTCTTGCACTTATTTCAGCAACATCCCCATTTCTATTTTTAAAATGTTTTTATTGATTTTTATAGAGAAAGGAAAGGAGAAGAAGACAGAAATAGAAACATGGATGAGAGAGAAACATCAGCATTGGTCAGTTGCTTGCTGTATTCCCCTGCTGGGGATCAATCCTGCAATCTGGGCATGTATTCTGACTAGGAATTGAACTGGTGACCTTCTCAGGGGTCGATCCTCAATAACTGAGCCACACTGGTCAGACTATTTCTATTTTCTAAAGTAAAAAGTTTTATATAAATTGTATCTTATAGAAAATAATTCTAAATTGCCAAATTTACTCTAGTCACTGTGTTTTATCAATTGGTTCCTAAAAATAATTTTAATTTTGAAAAACTTTCCTTTGCTAAGGCCAAGCAAATACATTTTCAATATAATTATTCAAGTGATATATAGATGGAAATGAGTAAAGCTTGGATGTCCAAATGTTGGTATGCTATTGAATGCTATTATCATTAAAATATTTAATGTTATATAGACTGTTATCACTTATGTAAAATGTTTCACTTCTTTTAGAAAAATATCTAGATTCATGCAGTGACAATACATGGTTCTCAGATTCTTTAAGAATTTTCAATGCTAGAATATTATAAAGAAAACAAATACACAAAAAAGCTACCTATTTTTCAATGTATTGAAATCTTTCTTCAAGCAACACTACAGTGTTCATAAAGTACTCTCTATAGAAATTTATTTTGGGATAACTTATGCTTAAATCTTCTTCATAACTGTAAATACTTCTGCTTCCTTATTCTAATTTCTCTATTTGTTTCTGGGAGGTTACGTTGTTACATAGTCCACATGCACTTTTATTTGATCAAAAAAAAAAAAAGAAAGAAAGAAAAAGAAAATAAATCTTTATAAAGTAAAATAGCCCAACTTGGATCTGTTTCTATAAGCTATTATTAACATTAATAGTAACCACAATTTATACCAAATAACTCTGGATATGAAAATTCAAAATTAATTTTATTTTCTTTCAAAGACCAGGGATCACTTTTTATTTGAGCATCTTTTGCTTTTCACTTAACTTTTCTGACATATTTTGTATCATGTCTAAATTTAATTTGATTTCTTTATCAGCCTTCAGTCAGCATGTCCCTTGGGTGACCAAGAGAAGTCATAAAATCAAAATTGATATTTTTTCATCAAGATGTTCTATTTTGGGACAAGTCCAAAAATGTCATATACAATTTTGAATTGTTCCAAAGAATGTCATTGCTATTGGCTCAGCTGAGACCATGTCTCAAAGTTACAAATTCAAAACATGTGCCACGTATGGCACAAGGACCGCTTCTGGTTCTCAGCCAAATTTATGGCCTTACATCTTTTTCTTTACCAACTATGTCAGCACCATTATCAATAGGTTTGCTCTGCACAATCTTTTAAATTGTGTGAATAAAGCTGACACTTAAAATTTAATTTCGTAAAAATGTAGCCAAATCCTTTGAAATATTTTTATAAAATATAACTAGTCACAATCCTAACATTGGTTATAATGCTCACTTAGTATTATTATTTTGTATGCGCAGCTTTAAAAGTCCTGTGGGCTTTTGTCCAACACTGCAAAATGGTCCTCAGTTGCCATGTGCAACTGTTGTTATGATGCCGGTTTAATGCACCCCTGGAAAGAGCAGTTGGAACACAAGGAGAAGCAAAGAAACAGATGCCTGCTCCCTGGCACCCATTCTGAGGAAGGATTCCACAGATTAATTAATGATTTTTCCCCCCTCCAGTCAAGTGCTTTTGCTACTGAGACGCTCTCCACTACTGACTAGAGTGCGTTTAGGACTTTGGCAGTTACATATTCCAAAAGCTTCCATGGTGTTTGGGCGCAGCCACCTTTTGTTTCAAGCCCTTGGGCAAAAGATGCAAAGTCATCTGATTGTACAGTCTGGCTCCAATCTGATTGTCAGAACTGTCTTGTCTGGGCCAGCTGGCTAGACTGATAATCCATGAGTTTCCTTGTTAATTCACAATTTAAGTACAATATAGTGTCTCTTTTAGAAAGAAGATCTCATGCTCTTCTTCTTCTGGATCAGAGTTTCCCAAACTTCTCTCATGATTTTTGGGAAATGCTAAACTATAATTTTTGGGAACATATAGGTAAAGTTGTATACTATAAATTCGAGTTTAGCACTTCTTAGTTGGGATTCAAGAATCTGTAGTTTAACAACTCCATCAGGTGCTTCTCATCATGAGAGAAGTTTGGGAAACACTGTTCTAGACCATGGGTTAAACCAAGTGATACTCTTTTGTGTGTGTGTGTGTTTCCCCTTTTTTTCTTGTATTTATAGAGGATAGTGCCTGATACATAGTATGCATTAATAAGTATTGGTTAAATAGATGATAATAAGAATAATATGAATTTCACTTCTATATATTTTTAGTAGGAATATTCTGTAGCTGAATCAGATGTATTAAACCTCTGACAATATAGAGAAATTTTCATAAAAACAGTAATAATGAAAGACAAATATATTTCATTTATAAGAGTAATAATGTATTGGTAAGTAATGGACCTATAGACCTAAACCAGTGTCTTCCACTGAATTGAATATACTATAAGTGAAAAATACCTACTATGGTCAATGGCTACTGATTATGATGTGCTCATACATGAATCTAGATTGAAATTCTCTCAATTTTCTGTTATATAGCCACATCTGACAATCTCCCTGGGTTTTATCTATCATTCATGGGTGCAATGATAAAGGTAAGTGAGAAGCTCTTCTAAAACTAAGGAAATGAAACACAATGACAAGGAGAAAAGAGGAAGACCAGAAATCCCTGAGAGAAGCTGAAGCCAGACTTTGTTAGCTCAGCCAAGGTAAAAATGTCTTTCAATATGATGCTACAGAATATTCAGAAAACAAAATGATGGCGACCTTTGTTATTACTTATGAAAGCTGTACATGTCAGGCAATCTTGCAAAAAGATGAATAAAAATTTGTGTTTTACCCTGGCTGATGTGGTTCGGTTGGAGCATCATACTGTACACTGAAAGGTTGAAGGTTTGATCCCTAGTCAGGGCACAGGAAGAAACTGCAAAGAAAACTTTATCTCAGCTAAGATCTGGTGAAATGATCAGATTTTATAAAGAAGAAAAAAACAAATAAGATAATTATTTTAAAGAGGAAGGTAGGGTGCTTTGTTGACATCAATATTGCTAATCCTGATTTTAATGATAGACTTAATGAACTATGAAGCTGATTTCATATTTTAAGATGTAGTCAATTGGTTTCATATTTTATTTCATCTCCAGTATATGATATATAGTGGGTAAAAATAGTAATGTGTTTAAGTAGAAAAATAGAACTATTCTGAGCCTATTGATTTTCAACTGAACTATTAAATACACAGGAAGACAAGGACTACTGACTATCTGTATTCTAAAGGTTATCAGTTATGATGTGAATGTCAAAGCTGTGTGTGTGCAGAATAGGCTCATCTTTCTGGTTTCAGATTACAGCATTTGATATAAATCCCCTTGAGAAATAGCTGCTGATAAGGGAAATAAACATTTTAACTGTTCTTGTAATCAAGCATGAGTGAATGACACTGTAGTCTTGGCTGCAGATGTGAACATTTATAATAGGTCTAAACTCTCACTCACACATGTGCTCTCATATCTATTTCCAAGTGTGCAACCAGGACACCAATATGCTAGTGGTTAAGTGAGCTCTAGCTGCTGGATCTCTGAGCTAATCTGGCGAGATTGTTAGCAGCCTTGAAAGGATAGGAAGAAGGAAGAAGAATGAACAGTTTACATTGAATAGGCATTTTTGTCATCAGTCACCACTGCCACTCTCACAGACTAGTTTATATATGACAAATGTCTATTGCTCAGTTAAAATGGTAATGTGTGCCATCATTAAACCCTTTCACAGGCCCTCCACCGCTGGCCTGGTTGCCCCTAATTGCCGTCTCCTACAAGCCTGGCCCCTCCCGCCCCCCACAACTGCCCTCCTAAGTAGAGAGTCGGTAAAATTCAAATTTGCTCAAGATCCTGCAGCCCTTATAAAGAAAGATGAGACCAGAACTGAGGCCAGTATAACTCCAGAGTTAAAGTTCTAACTAGATTCTGTGTGGATACAGGAAGGCATGAAGATAGACTGAGAAGTGAGAAAAAGGAGTTCATTTGGGGAATGATTTAGGAAAACAAAGAACAGGGGGACGGGTTAAAAAGAAAACTGCAATTGATTATGTTATAAAAAGTAAAAATTAAGCTTTTGAGATTCTTAAAAACTATGAAGACAATTACAAGATGGTGGCAGATTAGATGAAAACTACATTGACCTTCTCCCAAAACCAAACTGGAATTACAACTAAAATGTAGAAAAATCATCCTGATTAGCCAACTAGCTAATATCAAATATAACTAGTCATAAGACTAACTGGAGAGAAGCCTTATAATCAAGGAATTACAGAGGAGGCTATACATCAAAATGGATAGGAAGTGTGGTGGCACTGGAGGGCTGGCTGGACTCCACAGGCAGCAGCTGAAGTTCCAGAAGTATATCTTAGCTGCAGAGGTTTCCTCTGAGAAGTCTGGGGTCTAAACCCCACACTGGACTCCCCAACCCAGAACTGGGAAAGATGCCCAATAACATGTGAAAAGCAATAGATTTATGTCCAAAGAGATGGCTAGAAATGCAGGCACCTTCTTAAAGGGACAATAAAATTTTGTTTGCGGTAACTCAACTTGAGCTCTGGCAGGAGAGCAAGGTGGACTAGAGCTGCATGAGAGGAGTTGGGATTGGTGGCTCTGGGGAGAGAGCTGAGAAGACAGCTGTGAGGATCCCTGTGCTGAGTTATCATACAAGGCATTGTAATCCCTCTTTCCACACCCCATGGATTTTATGCCCTGCTGAGGACTACAGCCAGAGGCTCAACAAGTAACTGAGACTAACAGACAGCCTTCAGGCACAGGTTTCTGGATGCTTTCAGTCTTTGCCTGACCTGACCCTGGGACTAGGGCTAGTAAAAGCAGTAATAAATTCTCAACAAACAAAATGCCTAGGCCATATGGCTTCATAGGTGATTTCCCCCAAACATTCAAAGAAGAACTAATATCCACTCTTCTCAAACTATTAAAAAATAATTAAGATAGGGAAGACTCCAAATCTCATTTTATGAAGCCAGCATTATCCTAGTTCTAAAACCAGGAAAAGACACAACAAAGAAAGAAAATTATAAATCGATATCCCCAATGAACATAGATACTAAAATCCTCAACAATATATTAGCAAACCGAGATCAGCAATACATTAAAAAGGTCATACTCCATGACTTATTCTGCAGATGCAAAGATGGTACAATTAATCTGCAAAACAACAAATGTGATACATCACATAAACAAGTTGAAGGATAACCACATGATCATATGAATAAATGCAGAAAAAGCATTCGATAAAATCGAGCACCCATTTATTAAAAAGAAATTACAGCAAAGTGGTAACAGAGGGAACATATCTCAATGTAATAAAGAACATATATGACAAATTTACAAGCATCCCTCTTAAGATTGAGAAGATAGGGATGTCAGCTTTTATCACTCTTATTCAACATAGTACTAGACATCTTAGCCATAGCAATCAGACATGATGATGAAATAAAAGGCATCCAAATTGGAAAGGAGGAATTAAAACTGTCATCATTTATAGATGGCATGATATTATATATGGAGAACTCTAAAGATTCTACCAAAGCACTGCTAGAACTAATAAATGTAGTTAATAAATTAGCAGGATACAAAATTTACACCCAGAAATTGGTGTCATTTTTATACAGCAATTATGAACTCTAAGAAAGAGAAACAAAACAAAACAAAAACTTCATTTACAATTGCTTCAAAGGAATAAAATACCTAGGAATAAATTTAACTAAGGATGTAAAAGACCTATACTCAGAAAATTATAAGATATTGAAGAAATTGAAGATAATACAAGTAAATGGAAGCAGATATGGTGCTCATGGATAGGATGAATTAACATAATTAAAATGTCCTTACTATCCAAAGCAATCTACAGTTTCATCTCAATTCCTATCAAGATGCCAATGGAGTATTTCATAGAACTAGAACAAATGTTTCAAAATGTTTATGAAACAACAAAAAAGCCTGAATAGCAATAGTGATTTTGAGCAAGAAGAACAAAGTGGAGAAATCATGCTACCTGATATGAAACTATACTACTAGGCCATAGTAATCAAAACAGCATGGTACGGGCATAAAAACAGACATATAGGTCAATAGTACAGAATAGAGGGCTCAGAAATAAATTCATGCCTTTAAGGTCTATTTATATTTGACAAAGGAGGCAAAAATATACAATGGATTAAAGATAATCTATTCAATAAATGATGTTGAAAAAATTGGACAGGTATGTGCAAAAAAATGAAACTAAACCATCTTCTTACACCACACACAAGAATAAACTCAAAATTTTTGAGTTGAAACAAGTTCTAGAAAAAAACATAGACTGTAAAATCTTGTTCATTTCTCATAGCAATATTTTTTTTGGATTGATCTCTTTATGCAGCAGAAACAAAAGAAAATGTACACAAATGGAACTACATCAAACTAGAGTTTTTGCATAGCAAAGGAAAGCAGAGACAAAAAGAGAAGACAGCCCATTAAATGAAAGAATATATTTGCTAATGATACTTATAATAAGGGGTTAATATACAAAATTTATAAAGAACTTATAAAGCTCAACACCAAAAAACCCCCAAATAATCCAATTTAAAAATGGACAAAAGACCTTACTAGACATTTCTCAAAAGAGGATATACAGATGACCAATAGATATATGATAAGATGAGTAAAGTCACTAATCATCAGAGAAATGTAGATTAAAATCACAATAAGATATCACCTCACACCTGTCAGAATGGCTATCATTAATAAACCAACAGATAAGTGTTAGCAAGAATATGGAGAAAAGGGAACCCTCACGTACTGTTGGTGGAAATGCAGACTGGTACAGACACTGGAAAGCTATATGGAGTTACCTCAAAAAACTAAAAATGGAACTGCCTTATGATGCAGTAATTCTACTTCTGGAAATTTATCCAAAGAAAGCTCATATACTAATTTGAAAGAACATATGTACCTCTATGTTCATTGCAGCATTATTTTCTAACTAGAGGCCTGGTGCACAAAATTAGTGCATGGAGGGGTGGGCCCTCAGCCTGGCTTGCACCTTTTCACAATCTGGGACCACTAGCTCCTAACTGCTTGCCTACTTGCCTGTCTGATCATCCCTAACCACTCACCTGCCTGCCTGATCGCCTTTAACTGCTTACCTGCCTGCCTGATCTTCCCTAACTGCCTTTGCTTAGGCCCCTGCTACTGTGGCTTTGTCGAGAAGGACATCTAAAATGATATCCAAAAGGTCATTTGGCTGTCCTGTCTAATTTGCATATTATGCTTTTATTATTATAGATTGCCAAGATTTGTAAGCCACTGTAGTTTCTATGAGTAGATTATTGGATACAAAGCTGTGTTACATTTACACAATAGAATAGTACTATGTGGCTGTAAGAAAGGAAGACATTTTTACTCTCTTTGACAGCATGGATGGACCTAGAGAACATTGTGCTAAGTGAAAGTGAAATAAGCCAGTCAGAGAAAGACAAATATCATGTGCTCTCACTCATATGTGGAATTTAATGAACAATCTGACCTACCAAGCAAAATAAAGACAGGCTCATAGATAAAGAGCAGGTAGACAGCTCTGCTGGAAAGAGAGGTATGTGTGTGGGGGTGCGTCAGGGTGGGGGGTAGGGGAGGGAGGAATTGAGCAATAAACATAAAAAAAAAGAGAACTCACGGACATGGACAACAGTGTGGTGATGGAAGTTGAAGTGGGATGAGGATGGAAGAGGGCATAGAGGGGATAAATGGTGAAGAAAAATAAAATTAAATTAAAAATAAAGAAACAAACAAAAATTACCAAGTTCATAAAGTACACATAAACAAATAAAGAACTTTGGTACAAAATTTTGAAAACAGCAACATGATTTTAGTATTTTTATTGAGATTGTCTTGTCATGACATAATAAACAAGGCAAGCCCAAGGGAAGCTGCAAATGTCGGTGATGACTCTAAGAAGGTTGGCCTCTTGTTGTCAGCCTTCAGTTATAGCAATCACTTATTCAGTTTGCACCATTAGACTTGTGAATTCAGTTTGCACCATTAGACTCGTGAATAATTACTTTCTTTTCCTCCACTTAATCCACCTCAATAAATTTATTTTTTCCAGTTTGTCTTCGCAAACTCCATATACCTGCATATATTTTTTATCTTCTTTATTTCCAAGGTGCTGAGTCATCACATCACACTTTATTCAAGGATCAGGAGTAGATCTGCATGGTGCCTGTACCATCTGGATAGTTCTTCTATTAGATCCGTGGTGCTCACAGTGTCGTCTGTGGACGGTGGCATCAGTGTCCTCAGAGGAAGGTTAGAATTGCAGAACCTTAGGATACAGCCCAGACCTACTGAACCAGAATCTGCATTTCAGCAAAATATCCAATGGATTCATGTGCACATTGCATTTTGAAGAGCTCTGTATTAGCTGAACAATCCCAATCAGTGGGAACTTACTCGTCTTTGTAGTTTTCCATACAAATTATAATTTGTGTGTGTGTAACATATTGTATAGTCGATTAACCTGCAACAAGATAAAGAAGCAATATTCAAGAAGCAGATAGTGCCTATGTTTTCACTGAAATAGATATTAGTCATCAATGCATAACATTCATCCTGACTAATAATTAGCTTGTCAAAACCTATTCCCATTTAGTTACCAGAGAAACATCTCTTTTGGGCAGTGCCACGAACTGGCACCAATTCGCCACTTGAATGAATAGGAAAGTATATGGTAATCTTAGGTGAGGAGAGTTGTTACCAGGCCCCTGTGGTGTGGCGATGGTAACTGGGGCCTGAGTGGACTCCTCCAGAATAAACCTGAACAAGCTTCTGAGTGATTGATAGGGACCATCTGGGTTGAGCCCCATCTGATTTGGATTAACTGAATATAACTGAGCTTTCTGGAAACAAAGGAATTAATTTAGAAGAGAAATACTTGTGATACTGTAGATGAACTTCACATATTTATAAATTCAAGTACTTATATCACTACATACAACATATAGCTTTGATTTTGAGTTTATTATATATCTTTTCTACTTTAAGCAGTGATTCCCAAGATGGAGCAAGCATCAGATTCCCTGCCCCCATTCCCCTCCTCCAGGGCAGGGGGAGATGTTAACATACAGATTCCTAGGCTCCATCCTTAGAGTTTCTGATCTGTAGGTCTGGGATGGAGCCCAAGAATGTGCATTTTTTTAAAAAAATATTTTATTCATTTTTTACAGAGAGAAAGAGAGAGGGATAGAGAGTTAGAAACATCGATGAGAGACAATCATTGATCAGCTGCCTCTTGCACACCTCCTACTGGGGATGTGCCCGCAACCAAGGTACATGCCCTTGACCGGAATCGAACCCGGGACCTTTCAGTCCGCAGGCTGATGCTCTATCCACTGAGCCAAACCGGTTTCGGCAAGAATGCGCATTTTTAACAAACTCCCAGATGAAGCAAATACTGCTGATTCAGGCCCAGTCTTTGAGGCCCACTGCCCCAAGGATTAGTGAGTTAATAGCCAGTAGTGGTAATGGGCAAATTCTCTCTCTCTCTCTCTCTCTCTCTCTCTCTCTCTCTCTCTCTCTCTCTCTCTCTCTCTCTCTCTCTCTCTCTCTCCTTAAAAAGATGCTATTGATGCTTCTCCCACATTGTCTGTACCTGACCTGTTGGTTGTCTTCTCCAGCAGTAAAGCTGCTGAAAGTCACAGATGGGGCAGAGGCTCCGGGAATGCAGCTCTCCTCAGGCTCTCTGTGGTTATTTCGTTTCTGTTTCTAATTTACAAGCCTTTCTTGCCATATGTGATCCTGCACAGCCAAACTGAGGTGTGGTCCAGGAGAGACTATGGTCCTATGTCGGCTGGGAGCCACATCCATCTTAGGGGATGCACAGACACGAGAGTGATCTGAGCCTCAGAGAGGGGAGAAGAGTAAAGAGGTCTGGCTTCCTTCCTGGTTCACCCCAAACAAAATGTGTTTGCTCCTGGTGTGCTCTCCTCTCTGGAGCACACAGTCCCTTTCCTTCCCCCTCTTTTTCCACCAAGGCGCATCACCTATCACCTTTGCCAATCTCTCTCCTAAGCTCCAAGGGTCCTTCTTTGGCTTCTGTAACTTGTTTCTAGAGACTATGCAGCTCAGCAGGCTCATTCTGACTACTCCTGTGACTTTCTAAATAAATTTTCTCTTATAATTAAAACACACACACACACACACACACACACACACACACACACACACACCAAACAAACAAAACACAAAAAAACAAAAAACAAAACAAAACAAAACAACAACAATAAAACTTTTGCCCCTAAGGTTGGTCTCGCGAGTATTTAATTTGTTTGCCCTGAAACTTCTAGGAGAGTCAACTTGGGGAAACAAATGAGGTGTTTCATTTTGGGGTTTTCCAATGAGCGTGGTACCTGGTTCAGAATGCTAACCTCCACTCCTCAAAGGTCAACCCAAAACCATGTCAACCCAAAATTATGTTCATATAGCTGCCACCTCTGGAACACTGATACTAATGCAAGCTGGGGTGAGGGATGGGTCTGATATTACCAATAGAATACTTTAGACATAGCCTAGGATGAGGTCTTAAAACTGATGGTAAAATTGAAGCCAGTCTCTTTTGAATGACCAATTCAAAATGGATCTAGAAAAAATATGCCTATTAACTCAGAAAAATTAGAAAGGATTGGAGTGATGCCTCTTTCAATAACACAAGAGCACTAAGGTTAATGAGAATCAAAGAATCACGTGGTTTCTTCTGACTGCTTCCCACATGTTCAGAGTGGCAGAGAACTCTGTCAGGAAAAGCTTGAACATGAGTGGTGCATTCCTAAAAGCCTTCCACATCAAACCTTGTCAGGGTCCTACTCATAACCCATCAGCACTGCTAGTAATGATTAAGGAAGACAAATGAGACAAAATCAACCAACTTTAACATTTCACAGAGTGGCATGTCCTTCACCAAGGTCCAGAGTGCTACAAAATGGGGGGGGGGGGGGGGGGGGGAGGAAGGCAGGATGTTTTTGTAGGATAAAGAATAAAGAACAAGGGAGATAAAAAAAAAAAAAAAAAAAAACAGAAAAGAAATAAGGAACAAGGAAGTAAGAATAGAGTCCAGAGTTGGCTTACATTTGGGGATTAGCTGACTAGCTATACTGTGTTTCTGCTCATGCAGAACATTTACAGAGAACCAAAAGCCGTCTTAAGTTTGGTTTGCTGATGTGGCACCGTGGGCAGGAGTGACTCTTGCCTTGGGCCTACTAACTTATTTCAACATCAATGACCATTTCAGTGCACTCTGCCTCGAAATGAAACTGTCAACATTCTCTTGTCTTGGCCCACGCTTGTCTCTCACTGCTAAAGCCAGGTGTGGTGAGTAAGCACTGGCTAATAAGGGCTTCACCCTCCATCCTCCTCTCCCAGAGCAGCCTGAAACCATGACTGACAGGAGCTGGGTATCCTACCTCTGCTCCCACTCCCTGAGGGAGAGAGTGCATCATCAGGATTAAGTCCTAGTTGCCCAGTGGCTGTATTACCTCCCCTGTTTCACTTCCTTACTCTGTCATCAGTGGCCTATTTCCCTTTCTTCTTGTTCTTCATTCCCAACCAGGCTGAGCTTAGATTCAGAAAAGAGGCCCCAACCAATTCTTCTGGTGTGCTGTTGGCTATGTAATTATTTTTACTCTCTGTCTTGAGAGCAGAGGAAGGCAGCGGGGTAGGAAAAACCAGGAACCTAAGAACAGATGACTTTTCTGGAACCCAGGTTTGTTCCTGTCCAACAGCAAGATTTTCTGTGAAACCAATGCTTAAGGAACTTACCAGGCCCAAGATTGTCTTCTGTTGCTATTCTATACCACAGTGATCTGCACAAGAAGGCAACGGAAGGTGCTCATTATAATGCTTCCTGCCTATGACCTTATGGGTGCATTATCTGCACTTGAAGGTTCCTGTCAAGTTTCTGGTAGGAATAAAATCAGCTGACATCTGCCTAATAAGCATGATACAAGACTTTTAATGTTATTGAGCTAAAAAATGATTAGACATTTTCAAAATTTCCAATTACTTTGTCAATAAACTTACATTTTTAGCAGTTCTAATATCTTCCTCATAAGAATGTGAATCACTTGTTATGAAAGACCAAAAGTCCCAAAATATTTTCAGGGGTTTCATAAGGTCATTGATTGGTTGCCTTGGAATTCTGTACCACCCAATGCTGGATAAAATCAGAGGGCTATTGGCTAGGCTTGGAGAGATTTTAAAACTGCAGCTTTTCACCATAATAATACTTATCACAATGGACTAGGTTCTACAGATGAAATTAGTAATACTATTAACCATCTGAACATGGGAGCCAGAAAGAAAATGTTTTCTCTGGTAAAATCTATGGTAAGGATAGGCAAAACTAGTATTAGGCCAACCACGTCAAACCATGCATCAAACTTTGGAGGTCAGGCAAAATTAAAAACACATTTGAAGAAGTTAATTTTCCTTAATTTTGAAACCCCTGTGTATTTTAATGAAAATTTAATCCGTGTGTTTCTAATTCATTTACACTGAACTCATCAAAATATTATTTTGAAAGAATTATTTCATTTTCATATCCAGGAAATATGTATTCCCTTAACAATACTCTTGAAGTCTTGTAAAAATGTCTTTAAAGAGCTGTGTTTGCCCATCCCTAAGTAGGACTTATAAATAGAGATGGGAAAAACAGTACAGTTCTAAAACTAGGTCTCCCATGTTCCTGTGGGCTGTGTTTTGCTAAGTTACAGCACCACTAATCAGCACGCAACTAACGACTCCACCATTTTAATAATGTGTTCCTCAGTGACTTGACACACATAGTATAGAATAAGTTGGCCCTTAGATTTAGTTTTTCCTTAGGGATATATATATATATAAATTAATGGGAAAGCTTATGGAGACCATGATTTTTTGCTGTTGTTTTTCTATAAGAAGAACCCAGAGATGCTAAATCTTTCTAAGCAAGAGAAACCCTGGGAAAGAAGGGACAAAGGAAGTGGGCAATTTTACATAATTAATTTAATTTGTAAAGAAACATAATGGGTGGGATTAGTTATAATTTTTACATATAATTTCTGGAATGAGAAACAAAAGCACTTTTATTAGATCAAAGCCTGGAAATGTGATAGATAAAATGTCTAGAACATGGAAGAAAATGGGGTAATTTTTTAATGCTTGTGTTTCTAAAATATGACAATCCTTATAAGGCTCCAAGTCAAAAATGTGTTCACAACTCTTGAGGAGGTCAGTGTGTGGCAAGAAAAGGTCCTTCAGTTTCTGAAAAGAGAAGAAAAAAGCCTTGCTTTGCTTGAGTTTTTTATTTATAACCAGCAGGGGAAACCAAATTCACTGAGCTTCCCTTTTTGGGCAGCTTTCCTGGGAGGGTGGGGATTGCTGTACAAAAGCAGCCAACACAATTACCAGGTGTAATTGCAGGTCACAGAGCCAATCACAGAGGCCAGCTGCCTTTTGCTAGGCATGCATTTTATTATTTTATTTTTTTCCCTTGAGCATAGACTTTATTTATTTTTTAAATTTCTTTATTGATTAAGGTATCACATATTTGTCCTCATCCCCCCATTCTCATTCTAAACTCCTCCCCACGTATGCCCCCTGTTGTCTGTGACCACTGGTTAGGCTGATATGCATCTAAAGCAGTCATATTTTAGTGCAAAATAATAAAATTTAAAAGCTATCAAGCCTCCTAACATTTAAATAAAAAAGTGGGGGAATAGTAGAAGAATATCATGTAAGGAAAAATACCTAGTAAGTAAATTACATTTAGGGATGCATTTAAAATGGTGGTGGGGCAAACCCTTTGGGAGGAGAGTCTTTGAGCATAATTAGCAGGAGGGGGAATAGCAGGCATTCTTTCTTTGCACTTCATTTGTAACAGGACAGGTTATCACTGGGTTTTACAAAGCTCTTGAATAAGAAACAATGGCAGGTAGATGGCAGTAGCTAATGGCCAGGTTCCTGTCATAGGCCAGAAAATGACAGTTGGGATCTCTACATGGCCATTTTCTATGACCTCTTCTTCCATCCTTATTGTGTATGCTCACTTCATTTCATTTTTCTCTGTGGGGGTGCTGGGAACTCTGAGGACAGCTTTGCTTTAAAAAGGTCAGTGAAAGCACATTTGATATTGTGGTCCCCCCCACCCCCCTTCTCCATGTTAAATACCAGAGAAACTCACCAGATCCATGTGGAAGGCCATGTTAACGCCAATAAGTACAAATCTGGGTTGAAGGCAGGCAGCAGGTGCGTGAAGAAGTAGACTTGGAAGAATCCACACTCAGGTGTTTGTTTCCTCAAGGTTTTCAGTCCAACAATCCAGGAAACACGAAAACCTGAAGAAGACAACTTTGGGCTTTTCTCTGTTCACCTCTAGTAGAATGTTGGGAAAGTTTTCCAGATATCAATGGGACAGTAAGATTTCATGATCTCTACTTCATTCTTGGAGATGACAATTAATTATTGGTATACTAGGATACTTTATGAATTTCCAAGTCATACGATGAGTATCTCTGGCAGTTCTAGTAGAAATAAGTAGGAGAAAAAAATGCCCTTAAGATTCTAAAGTTAATTTACCCACAGAAATACCTTCTCTTGATCCCATTTTTTTTAAGTATAAAAGATCATAACCTCTCTTTATGTGAACCTTGCTTTCTTACATGGGTAATAATTATAATGTTAAGTGGTCATACCACTATCTTTCTTCAGAAATGGTGAAATATAAGTTAACCATGGTAGATTCTGTAAAGACCAGCACAAGGCCTCTACTCCAGTTAACACTCAGAAAATGTTAGCTCTGTCTCACCTGCAGGAATATACACATTTTTGAGCTGTATGGTATGGTTGGTATTATGTTTCATGTTATTATGTGATGGTTTTGCAAGGTAATTCTGTGTTAATAATTTTGGTACTCAATTCAGACTCCAAAATACTTTAATTCCAAATTCAATTTTAATCATAAGCATATGCCTTACTTCTTATTTAACATTATAAAGAAATATGTATATGATCCTAGGCTTACATTTTTGGAACATGCTCTGGTGACCATTACAATCAGAATAATTTCTGAACCTTTTTTTTTTGTGTGTGTGCATCTGCTTCTGAAGGATTGATTGGGAAGTAATAAAATGCCCTTATAGATCTTGGTTTTATTAAGATTTGATTACCTTATTAAAATTGAGAATGTGATTTTTATTTTCTTCATAAAGCTACATGACTGTGCTTCACTGATGGTTACAAAAGAAATAAAATGCAGATTTGATCCTATGTCAGGCCCTGCTGCCCATGTGGCTTCCCTAAGCATACAGTTCCCACTAAAATTCCTGAGTGCTCTGGGTGAAGGGCCATAGACTGCGGGAATAGTGGTTTGGTTTTGCCATAGTGCCCGGTGTGGAAAACTGCAGCTGATGAATGTGTGAATATGAAGTTCCTTCAAGTCACTGAGCCAGTAATCCTTGATGAAGGGAAGGGCACTAAACCTGCTGAGGAATCTTTATTCTGCTCTCAGAATACTGCTTTGGGATAGCATTCACCTGCTCCCTATTTCACTGGGGTTCTCCTTGACTATTCTACTTTTTCTTAAAAAAATTCTTACCCATCCATAGGTTTTATTTCTGAAGTTTTCTGTCTACTGATGGCATCCAAATGGGAACTTCTAACAATAGGCTCTCTCCCAATGACAGATCTATGTTTACAGTTCTCATCTTATTAAGGTGATCAGACATCCTGCTTTTGGCGAGACAGTCTGATTTTTAACAATTTGTCCCGAGTCCTGTGGCGTTTAAAAAAAATCCCAATTTTTGGAAAGATTCTTTTAACTCTTTTGGACTTTTTAAAAACACTTCCATACCTTTGGGATGGAAGTCTTCCTTATAGAAGTTCCTGGATGTCGGTACCTTATGAAATTATGACACTTCAGATTGGTGACATAGACCCTCATCACAGTCAATCTGAAAGATGTACCATTTCAGCCTCTACACATCTTCCTTCTCATTTTGACATACACACCTCAGCTATCCTCTATGAAGTGCAATGCTGAGGATAGAATGGCTCTTAGTAAATGTCACATTAATGTAGAATAATCAGTTACAAAGTTATTGATTGAATAAATAAACACTTGGTTTTTGTCTTAGGCTAGACACATTTTCAGTATGGGTTGCTGTCCATCAGTCAGAAATAGGAGATATTTTATTCCTCCTATCATACAATTACCCTTAAAATCAGTTTAGAGGAATGTCAATGAAATCCACATGGAAGGTTTTAAAGTCCCCTGAAGTATTCATGTCAGAGACCTAATGTACCAGGTACTAGCCACAGGTGGCTAGTGTGACTGAAGAACTAAATTTGTTTAATTTAATTATTTTATATTTATTGTTGAAAGTATTACAGATGTCCCCTTTTACCTCCCACAGACTCCCTTCCCCCACTCCCTTTCCTCTTAAATTTAAATTTAAGAATGAATGGTCAATTCAGTCATTGGAAAACTTTTAAGCAACATTAGAAGAACTTGGGTATATGAATTCACCTTTTCAAGGGCATATTTTATGCAATCTCATACACATCAGGTGTTTCTGGAGAAACTATATCACATTAATTGAGATGTGCTGTAAGTGTAAGAGATGTTAGATTTCAGAGAGTTATTATGAAAACAAGATATAAGCATGTAGAATAGCATTAATAATTGAGGGTTGATTGCATGTTGAAATTATAATATTTTGGGTTACATATGTAATAATTTAATCAGTTTCCTTTTTATTTTCCAATGTGGCTACTAGAAACATTGACATGGCTTATCGTATCTTTCTGTAGAGCAGTGCTGTCCCAGGACCTGCACAGGCTGCTCGGATGTGCCCTGGTGAGACTTTCAAAGCAGCCTTTCCCCCCACCACAGAGTGCCTTTAGTACAGTTTTGCTCTGCATTGAAGCAGAAAGTTTCTTGGTGTCCAGTTTGTTTGCTTTTTGTGTGTGAAGTGAGTGCTAGTGCAGTGTTAAACCCGAGGATCTGCTGTAAAGTGAGACATCTGTGTTCTCAAGGTTAGTACCATGAAGTATTTATAGAGGGCTGGTGTGTAAATTTTAGGTGTCAACTTGACTGAGCTAAGGGATACCCAGGGAACTGGTAGGGCATTATTTCTGGGTGTGTCTGTGAGAGGCATTTTGGAAGAGATTAAGATCAAAGTCAGCAGATGAAGTAAAGAGATCTGCCCTCACCAATGCAGTCTTTGGGGAATGGAACAAAAAGGCAAAGGAAGGATGGAATTCTCTCTTTTCTTGAGTTGGGATGCCCATCTTTCAGGCCCTCAGATATTGGAGCTCATTGTCCTCAGTCCTTCAAACTCCTGAGCCTACACTAGCATCCCTTGGTTCTCAGACCTTTGGGAGCTGCACCAGTGGCCGCCCTGGTTCTCAGGTCTTTGGACTTTTACTGAATTATTTCACTGTCTCCTTTGGGTCTCCAGCTTACAGACTGTAGATTGTAGAAATTTCCAGCTTCCATAACCCCTGGAGCTAATTCCTTTGATAAATCTATATCTATCTATCTATCTAATCAATATCTGTACTATTGGTGCTGCTTTTTGTTTGTTTGTTTGTTTTTAGAAACTTTACTAATACACTGAGTACTTTGCCAGGTGTTAAGGTTCAACAGAGCATTGTATCATCTCAGCAATCAACTTTATTAAATACATCCCATTATTATCTCATTTTATAGAAAGAGAAACTGGGGACAACAGCAGGTAAGTGAGCTATCCAGTACTCAGAACCATATTTTTAATGCAAGTATATAAAATCCAAATCTTTCCCTTTCTATGGCTTATGCCTAAGCCGATTAAGACAGAGAAAGTGTGTGTCTGTGAGAGAGGGAAGATGTTTATGTATGATAGTATGAGAGAGTTAGTGTGTGTGTTTATGTCTATATTTGAACCATTTGAAAGGTTGTAGATAGCAAACTCTTTTGTGCACTAAATACTTCAGAGTATATTTCCTAACAAAAGAATATTCCTTTACATAACCATAACACAGTTACCTAAATAAACTGATTTACATAGATACAATACTATTATTCAACCCACAGACCACACATAAATCCCATCAGTTATCCTATAATGTCCTGTAGAACTGTGCTCTGTCTCTTTAATTTTCTTGATGTTTGGACAAGTCCTAAGTCTTTTTTGTGGAATTGGCCTTGGCATTTTTGAGGACCACAGTCCAATTTCTTTATAGAATATTTGTGCACTGGCTTTGATCATTTGAGTCTATATATAAACAATGAGTGGTTCTGGTCCCAGGTGACATGGCGTAATCACTCGCCACCCCATCTCTCAGGATGTGGCTGTGAAGTGTGGACACACCCACGGGCCGTTGTGTGAGGACCCTGTGAGTAACGCCTAGAAGACCAGAGTGTAACACACTGAACTGGAGGCAATTGACCCTCATTCTTGATCTGATCCTTCTTGCACTTGTCCCTGGGTGAGGCACAGATGCAGAAGTGCACGTCAGAGCGCAGTAGCTAAAGTCCCAGCCTTGTTCTCAGAAAACCCCAACAAGGAGCTCCAGGGACCTGGAAGATCCTGGTATGGGTGGCACATACATGTGATAAGGCTAATGGCACTGCCTTGGCTTAAATTTTTTTTCTTTTAATAATAGACCTTAATTTTTTAAAATATATTTTTATTGATGTCAGAGAGGAAGGGAGAGGAAGAGAGAGATAGAAACATCAATGATGAGAGATAATCATTGATTGGCTGCCTCCTTTACTCACCCTCACCCCCACCCCCACCAGGGATCAAACTTATAACCTGGTATATGCCCTGACCAGGAATGGAACTGTGACCTCCTGGTTCATAAGTCAATGTTCAACCACTGAGCCACACCGTTCAGGCTAGACCTTAATATTTTTAGAGCAGTTTTAGGTAAAAGGAAATTAACCTAATTGATAAGCCAATATTGACACATTATTATTAATTAACTTTCATAATTTATATTAGGATTCTTTCTTGAGCTTATTAATATATGCTCTATGAGTTTTGACAAATGTATAATAACATGTATCCACCATTACAGTATCACACCAAAGAGTTTCCCTGCCCTGAAAGTCCCCAGTCCTCCACCTGTTCACCCCTTTCCTGTTCCTCTAAACCCCTGGCAACCCCTGATCTTTTCATAATTCCCATACTTTTGCCTATTAATTCCATAGAGTTGGAATTATATAGTACGTAGCCTCTTCATACTGGCTCTTTTGTTTAGCAATATTCATTTTAATTTCTTATCATCTTTTGTTGGCTTTATAGCTCACTTTTAAATCACGGAATAATATTCCATTATCTGGGTATAAAACTTACTTTATTCATTCACCTTTTGAAGGACATATTGCTTGCTTCAGGATTTTGACAATAATGAAAACGCTGCTATAAACATTCATCAGGTTTCTGTATGGGTGTACATTTTCAACCCATCTGAATAAATACCAGGGAGCATGAGTGCTGAACAGTATGGTGAGACTATATTTAGTTTTGTAATAAACTGTCTTCCAAAGTAGCTGTACTAGGTTGTATTCCATTGACAATGAATGAGAGAGCCCATTACCCCACATTCTTGCTTGCATTTGGTATTGTCAGTTTTTGTGGGTTGCTTTTTTTTTTTTTTAACTCCACAATTTAGTCATTCTAATAAGTGGGTAATGGTAGTTCATTGCTATTTTATTAATTTCAATTCCTAATAACATATATGTTGAGCAATTTCATATATGCTTTTCTTGCCATATGTATGTCTTCTTAAATGAGACATCTGTTAAGATATTCTATTTTTTCAATAGGTTGTTCACTACACTGTCTGTATCTAAGCATCATATTTTATTTTTTGCTTAATCCACTTACCTTTTTTCATCCAGTCCCCAACTCTCCTCTCTCTGACAGCTGTCAGTGTGTTCTATGTATCTATGCTTCTGTTTGAATTTTATTTTTTAAATTATTTTGTTGATTAGATTCCATATATATGTGAGATTACATGGTATTTGTCTTTCTCTAACTGGCATATTTTACTTAGCATAATAATTTCTAGGTCCATCCATATTGTCATAGAAGGTAATATATATATTTTTCTTTTTTATGGCAAGTAGTATTCCATTCTATAAACATACAACAGCTTTTTTATAAAATCACCTACTGATGGACACTGGACTATTGTAAATAACATTGCAATGAACATAGGGGTGCATATGATCTTTCAAATTAATGTTTCAGGCTTCTTTAGATATATTCCCAGAAGTTAAATTGCTGAGTTTTAGTGGGTTAAAAGCCAGTTCCATTTTTAATTTTTTGAAGACACATCATAGTGTTTTCCCTAGTGGCTGCTCCAACTTACATGCCACCAACAATGTACAAGGCTTCCCTTTTCTCCATATCCTCACCAGCACTTGTTGTTTGTTGATTTATTGATAATAGCCATTCTGATAGGTGTGAGGTGATACCTCACTGTAGTATTAATCTGCATCTTTCTAATGATTAGTAATATTGAACATCTTTTCATATATTTATTAGCAATCTGCATGTATATTCTGATTTTTGCCCATTTTAAAATTGGGTTATATGTCTTCTTTGTGTTGAATTGTGTAAGTTCTTTATATATTCTGGAAATTAATCCCTTATCACATGTATAATTGGAGAATAAATTCTCCCTTGCAGTGGGTTGCCTTTTTATTTTGTTGATAATTTCTTTTGCTGTGCAAAAGCTTTTTAGGTTGTAGTCCCATTTGCTTATTTTTTCTTTTGTTTTCCTTGCTGAGGAGATATATCAGCAAAAATATTGCTATGAGAGATGTCTGAAATTGTATTGCCTAGGACTTTCTCCTAGGATTTTTATGATTTTGTGATTTACATTTAAGTCTTTTATCCATGTTGAGTTTATGTTTGTGTACGGTGTATGCTGACAGCCTAGTTTAATTTATTTTATATGTAGTTGTCCAATTTTCCCAAAAACATTTATTGAAGAAATTTTCTTTACTCCCTTGTATGTTCTTGCCTTTTTTGTCAAAAATTAATTGGCCATAAATGGGTGGCTTTATATCTGGGTTCTCTTCTGATCTAGATGCCTGTTTTTATGCCATTACCAGGCTGTTTTGATTACAATGGTCTTGTAGTATAGTTTGACATTAGGTTGTGTGATACTTCTAACATTGTTCTTCTTTCTCAAGATTGCTGAGATTATTCAAGGTCTTTGTGGTTCCATATAAATTTTTGGAATATTTGTTCTTGATTTGTGAGTATGCTGGTGGTATTTTAATTGGGATTGCATGGAAACTATAGATTGCTTTGGGTACTGTGGATATTTTAATAATATTAATTTTTCTAATCCATGACCATGGTATAATGCTTCAACTTCTATCTATCTATTATCTATCTATCTATCTATCTATCTATCTATCTATCTATCTATCATCTATCTATCTAAAAGCCTAAGCTACCGAAAGACCGAACAAGCTTTCAACTGCTTGTTATTTTGTGCACTGACCACCAGAGGGCAGATGTTCAATGTGGGAGGTGCCCCATGGTGGTCAGTGTGCTCCCATAATCAAACTCCCCTGGCCAGCCAACCTCAAGCAGTCCCTCTCCCTGGACAGCCAACCTCCTGCAGTCCCTCCTGCCTCAATTGGCCCTGATTGCTGGCCAGGCCGAGGACCCCCACCCATGCATGAATTCGTGCACTGGGTCTCTAGTATTTATATATTCCTCAATTTTTTCTTCAGTATTCTATAATTTTCTAAGTATATACCTTTAACTTCTTGGTTTAATTTATTCTAGGACTTTGGCTGATTGTACTCAGTGCTTAGAGCATTGGCCTGCAAACCAAAGGGTCCAGGGTTTGATTCCTGGTCAAGGACATGTTACCTTGGTGACAGTTCTCCAGTTACAATAGGGGCCTGTGCAGGATGTGTGTCTCTCAAATCAATGTTTCTCTCTTCTCTCTCCCTTTCACTCTCTCTAGAAATCAATGTAAAAAATATCCTCAGGTGAGGATTTAAAAAATATATATTGCTAAGTATCTTATTTATTTATTTTTCTGCAATAGTAAATGGAATTGTTTTCATATTTATCTTTTCAATAGTTTTGGTATATAAAAATGTCACTGATTTCTGAATATTTATTAATTTTGTATATTGCTACTTTACTGAATTCATCTGTCAGTTCTTATGATTTTTTGGTGGAGTCTTTAAGATTATGTCATCTGCAAATAATGACAGTTTACTTCTTCCTTTCCAGTTTGAATGCATCTGTTTCATTTTCTTGTCTAATTACTGTGGCTAGAATGTTCAATACTTTGCTAAAGAAGAGTGGTTAAAACTGACATCCCTGACTTTTTCCTGATTTTATGGGAAATTTTTAGTTTTTGCTCATGAGTATGATGTTGGCTGTGGGTTTGTCATATATGGCCTTTATTATGTTGAGGTATATCCCTCTATTCCCTGTTTGCTGGGAGTTTTTATCACAAGTGGATGCTGGATTTTATCAAATGCTTTTTCTTCACTTATTGATAAGATCTTGTGATTTTTATTCTTCATTTTATGCTGAGATTGACCAGCATACCCTGAGCGATAGAGGAATGGATTACTCTGACACACATTTCTGTGAAAGAGAGGCTAAGAGGCTGCTTGGCAGGAGGCACCAAAACAGCCCCAACTGCCTGCCTACTTAGGCTTTTGTTGTAACAACAGCTTGAATTAGAATTAACCTCTAGATACAATCAGCAGGGTTAGTATACTTGAGAAAGCATATGCTTCTACAAGGTCAGGTCTTAAAGACTAAATAGATTCCAGCAAAACGCTGGGGGCTTGGACTTGTTTGGAAAAGTCAGGGCAGGGGTTGCTGACTTTTGCAAGGTACCCCTAAACGGCCCCTGACCTTTCAGAAAATCCTCCTTATAGACTTTCTAAACAAGTCCTGTGCTTTCCTAGAATTTTATTTATGTAATGTATCACATTTATTGATCTGCAAATATTGTACCAATCTTGCATCCCACTTAATCATGGTGTATGACTTTTTTGATGTATTGTTGGATCTCATTTGCTAATGTTTTGTTGAGGATTTTAATATCTGTGTTTATCTGGGATATTGGCCTATAATTTGCAATATATTTTTCTGGTTTTGAAATTAAATAATACTGGCTGCATAAAAATGAGCTTGAAAGTTTTTCCTCTTCTTAGATTTTTAAAAATAGTTTGATAAGCATAGGTATTAGTTCTTTTGTGAATGTTTGATAAAATTCACATGTGAAGCCATCCAATCAAGGACTTTTGTTTGCAGAAAAATTTTTATAACTGTTTCAATTTAATTTGTTGTAATTGCTCTATTCAGGTTTTCTGATTCTTCCTGATTCTGTTTTGGCAAATTGTATTTCTAAGAATTTGTCCATTTTGCTTAGTTTTTTCAATTTACTGGCATATATTTGGTCATAGTATTTTCTTAGAATCTTTTGTATTTCTCTAGTGTCAGAGGTTACTCCTCCTCTTTCATTTCTGGTTTTATTTATTTGGATCATCTCTTTTTTTTTTCTTGATGAGTCAGTTTAAAGATTTATTGATTTTGTTTATATTTTCAAAGAACCAGTTCTTGGTCTCATTGATCTTTAATATTATTTCTTTTAGTCTCTGTGTCATTTATTTTTGCTCTAATCTTTATTATTTTCTTTCTTCTACTTAATATGGGTTTTATTAGTTGTTGTTTTAGGTGCTGGGTTAGATTGTTTGAGATTTTCCTTGCTTCTTGAGGTAAGCCTGTAATGCTATGATTTCTTTGACAGGACTGCTTTCACTGTGTCCCATAGAATTGCAGTTGTATCTATATTTTCAATTTCTTCCAGGAAGCCTTTGATTTCCTTTATGATCTCCTTGTTAACCCATTCATTATTTTATAACATGTTATTAGCCTCCATGTGCTTGCGTGTTTTTCAGTTTTTTCTTGTGTGATTTATTTCTAGTTTCATAGCATTATTGTCAGAGAAGATGCTTGATATGATTTCAATATTCTTAAATTTATTGAGACTTGTTTTGGAGTGCAGTCAGGTATTCTCAGGCTTGCTTGGTCTTTACCCCAAACCCCAAGCCCACCTCCCAGAAGGAACCTTGAAGAATCTTAGAGTCTGTGAAACACAGAGTATAAAGCACCGTTCCATGATTTGTAACCTAACTGTGTCACTTTAGATAATAAAAGAGGACACCTTTAATACATTTATTCCAGGGCAGGGGGAAGCTTAAACAGAACCAAAATCAAGCAAATATGAGGCACACAGTCATTTTGGTTTTGGATGGTAAAGATTCAAAAGGAGAAGAAAGTATGATGTCAGACATGTGGGTGCCAGCAGTGAAATCCTCTATAGGTGACCTAACCTCTCTGATCTGAGTTTCAAGTTTCTCCATTCGTGTATTGATGAGGACAGACTGCTACCTCACTGGAGGCAGTTGTAGGATCACAGTTATGAGAGTCTCTGTCAACCGCAAGGCACAGTGTCGTAGTGGTTTTATCATATAAACTGATATAAACTGTCTGGCTCTAACATTGGTTGTATTTGTGCACAATAGTGAGATCTCAAGAATAAAGTTAAGTATGGATAGAGCTTTGTAAATTGTTCCTTACATAGATAGGTCAGCATTAAACAACATTCTCTGAGAAATTCTTCTGTAAAGTCAGAATGTTCACATCTTACATATCAGAATTTGCTTTTGAGCAAACTACATCTCTAATGCTCTCAGTGATCTGTCTCCCAGCTAGACACCGGGTGGGGGGCATTTCATAAATATTAGGTTACCTGGCTATGATGCAGCCTGTGGGGAAGACTCCACTCAAACCTTTTGTGGGCCCAATATGACTGTGAAGAAAAAAAAAACCCCAACAACATAAATTCTTGAAAAGCAGGGCTCCGTCTGTTTAATTTATTTCATATTGCGTCCTCACAGCACCAGGCTCCAGTGGGCTAATGAATACGAGATGCAGCTGCAGGTGGGAGGCAACCTGCACATGCTGGTTGCAGGTCTGGTGCTCAGATAGGCAGGCTTGCTCGGTTGGTTTACTGTCAGCTTTCTAGCACCTTCCACGTGTCTACAACCTCTGTGTCAGACCTGCCCTGCCTCCTAGATGGACATTTAGAAAATGCTTCCTAGTCCCATTTGCATAGCTTCTGGAGCTGCTAGTTTCTTCCCCATGTGTGTGCTGCCATCTGGGACAACTTAGCCATTGTCTGTTAGGGCCTTTGAAGCTTGATTATAGGAGAAGAGAAAATATCAGCCACAATAGAACCGTCTGCCTTGTTTGGGACACCAGTGGAATCCTTTCTCTCTCTTTCTTTTTGTAATTCACATATTTTTGGTAATTTTTACAGAGGGCTGAATAGGTGCAGTGGAATGTCTTTTAGAATCCTTTCTCTAGAATGGAATGAATCCCACATAAAGCTATATTCCAGTCTCTATAAAACCAGTTTTTTAAAATGTGATCATGTTGATAAAATAGTTATTCCAGTCCTTTCATTCTATTCTTACACACTGAATGCCAAAAGAATCTAAAATTTCAAAACATAAATGTTAATTCTTTATTTTTAATGTCTCTACTCCGCCTCCAATACTTTGTCCCTAAGAAATAGTCATGGATGTAAATAAAAATTAGTTTTTATGGTAAAACTTTCATGTTCAACAATAGAAGATTAAGTGAAAAAATATCTAATATTTAATAGATATTGCAATGCTCTTGCAGAAATGCTGATATATTTCAAATGAAATGAAATCTATATCCTACTGTTAAGTGGAGGTGGGAGGGTTAAATTATAGTCATATCATTTCTGTTTTTTTATTTTTGATTTTTTAATTCTCACTCAAGGACATGCTTAGAGAATGGAGGCGGAGAGGAGAGAGAGAGAGAGAGAGAGAGAGAGAGAGAGAGAGAGAGAGAGAGAGAGAGAGAGAGAGAGAGAGAGATGAAAGAGAGAGAGAGAAAGAGAGAGAGAGAAGTATCAATGCGAGAAATAAAAATATATCAGTTGCCTTCCATATGTGCCCAACCAGGGATTGAGCCCTGACTTGAAATGGACCTTCAACCTTAGAGTGCACAGGACAACAATCAGCCAACTGAGCTACTCCAGCCAGGCTTTTAATTTTAATTTTGTAAAAAATAACAACCAGTGTATTAATGAGTAAATTACATACCTCAAATAATTTATAGTCATTGTTTCTGTGGGAGAGAATCACAGAAAAGTTTTCTTGCTTTCTTTTCTTCTCCTTCTCTCTGCTTAGTTGGATTTTTGAATTATTTTACAATGAACTTGTGTCACATTTGTAATAAAACATCCCTTAAATTTAAAGACACATGGTAACACTGCACAAACTTAATTTGCACCCAGAAATTGAGGGTTAAGGTAGGGCATAATCAAGGTAACCATGGCAATGATGTCTAGAGTGACACAGATGACACAAAAGGTAAATAACCAATACACATTTAGTGCATTTTGAGGAAATAATTTTGTACATGTATCCAAATATCTTTCATGGTTTAAGAATTTCTAAGTTATGAAATTAGAGTAGGCACTATAATGAAGATACTGTAATCTTATATCCTCTTCTCCTTTCCCTTTAGTAATAGTTTCTCTGCCTTTTAGTGACTGTGGCCCCTTATCTAAAGGATTAGGCTTCCAGCCAACCTTGATGTGGGGCTTGGACTATGAGCCAATTCTAGTCATGTATGTGAATGACAGTAGTAAGATCCACCTCTGACTTATGCCTTTATCATCCTCTGTCCCTTGGGTTCTGCACATGGTAGTGGGAGGTGATGCAGCACATCTGAATCCACAGATTCAATCCATAAAACAAGGACTAAGGAGGTTGGATCCTTGATGTTATTGAACCATCACATCAGTTCTGAATTGCCAATGTGTGAGCCTTTATGCAAGAGAGGATCTTTTATCTTAAATCACCACTTATAGAATTTTATTTTATTGTTGTTATAACAACAGAACCAGTGTCTTGATTAATAGGAGTAGAATATACTAGTGTAATTTTATAATATATTAGAAGCCCTGAGTATGGATTAATGCACCTGTGGGGTCCCTCGGCCTGGCCTGTGGGGATCAAGCCAAAACTGGCTTTCCAACATCCCCCAAGGGGTCCCAGATTGTGAGAGGGCACAGGCCAATCTGAGGGTCCTCACAAATGCGTGATTGGGGCCTGTCTCACCCAGTCCTGATCTGCCAGACCCCAGCAGCAAGCTAACCTACTGGTCAGAGCATCTGCCCCCTGGTGGTCAGTGTGCATCATAGTGACTGGTCAAACAATCTAACGAATTGTTGGACACTTAGCATATTAAACTTTTATTATATAGGACTAGAGGCCCAGTGCATGGATTTGTGCACTGGTAAGGTCTCTCAGTTTGGCCTGTGCCCTCTCACAATCTGGGACCCCTTGGGGGATGTTGGAGGCCCAGTGCACAGATTCTGCCCAACCCCCACAGGCCAGACTGAGGGACCCCACAGGGGCATGAATCCATGTATTGGACCTCTAGTATGCATATAAGATCTTTGGTTAACCTGTTAACCAGGGAGTTCCCTTTTTAATTCCGCAACGTACAACGGGTGCATACTCTTTCACTAGGATGTGTCAGTACTTCATGCCCAGTGGACGTAATTTTATATTACCATTTTTTAATTTATACTTAATTAAAATAAATATATTTTTTCGTTTATTTAAATATAAAGCACAAAGGAAAATACAAAATTACAAACAAATAGAAAAGAAATCCAAAAAAAAAAATGGAAACATCAAATTAAAAAATTATAAATTTCACAAACAATTATAAAGATTACAAAAAACATATACCGTCCCTCTCAGGGCACAACATATATTTCAAGGACATATTCATACGTCCTACCCGTTCCCAATATTATTTACGTTTGACATATTTATAGGTCCTGCTCGGTTAACAGGTTTTAATCTCTTCCCAACCTACGCCTTCCCTTTCCCTCTGAGATTCATCAGTCTGTTCTATGTTTCCATGCCTGTGCATTGAGTGTCTGCCCCATAGTGGTCAGTGTCCATCATAGCTACAGGTTGAATAGTCAAACGGTCAAATGGTTGAACAGTTGCTTAGGCTTTCATATATATATATATATATATATATATATATATATATATATATATATATAATATTCTTCATGAGTAGATCCCATTCTGCTATCTTTTCTTTCTTTTTCCCTTCTCCCATGTCCTTATAGGTACCCTTTCCTTCACAATTCAGCCTAAACAAGAGCAGAGCAGTTGCTCAGATTTCCTAAAACATAGATGTAAATTCCTAACCTGGCAGATACTTTAAAAAAAAAGTCTTTTAAAAAAGTCAATGTAAATAAATATATATATTTTTTTATTTCAGCAACTGACTTTAAGAAAATATGGAAATTTAAATTTAAATAAATGGTTACATAAAGAGTGACTACCTTTGGGTTCAAAGCTGAATCTCTTGTGGTTTGCATGGGCCCAATGAGGCTCATGTATGTGCAAATACAAATGAACAGCACAAAGGAGAACATTGTAGACACCACACAGACACAAGACTAATGTCTGGGCCAAAGAGATTGGCTATTGAAGATGTAGAAGAGTAAGAGAGTCCCGGGGAGCAAGTAACCAGGAATCAGACATGTGGGGTGAGGAAAGGCACCCAGCCCCGGCAAAGGCACAGAGACAGGGATGAGTGTTAAGCATTGGGGAATACAACGGTGGGAGCAGTTGGCCTGGCTGAGCCAAGAGTCCATTAGAGAAGCAGGAGGCAAAGGCCCTGGAAGTGTGAGGGCAGCCATTGGGCTACTATAGACTTTATTTTTTAAACATATAATATATAGCTCCATTAAATAAATTGCAAACCTCTTGTTCTCATGCCAATTCCCTTTTTGAAATTGTGATGGAACATTAGACTATAAAACCCCCGAGATGCTATATAGCATAAAATTTGTTAACATGATGTTCAAACACCTCCCTAGCCAGGAAGGAAAAATTGTAATAAACTGGTTTTGTGTGGCTTCTCCTGTACAAGATGGCAGCTGGAGTTCTAGCTCTTATTTCAATTCTCCCACTCAAGTGATGGAATCCAGTATCATCTGTCACCACCTTACATGTCCCCATTGTTTGCCAAGCTGCTGAGGGGTGCCCCATACTTCCAAAGATAGTGCTCCCAGGGCTGCTGCCCAACATCTCCACAGCCTTGCTCCCTCTGGCCTCGCCAACCTGCCAGGTGGCTCTCTTCTCTCCTCCACAACAGAGTGTGTCCCTTTTCATTTCTCTTTCCTCCTTATGCAATATGGGAGCCCTCTTTTTTTTTTTAATCATTACATTTTTCTGCTTATATTACTGGCTAAGTCATACACATTGTGCCCTTTGGGTTTTTGCCAGACAAAGGAGCAGAGTTAGTATTCTCTTCTCTTTCTCTGAAAGATGGTGGTGGGAGCTCATCATCATTCTGCAATAAGATCCTACTGCAGTTTTGATTCTCAGCTCCTTCTCTTCTAGTCTGAGCAACCCAGTGTGGATAATGTGTTACTCTTGCTTACTGGGACCACATTTTGATGTGTTTAACTTTTCACTCATTGTCTCTGGTGGTAATGTTTTGAGCAGGTGGGCTTGTTGAAGCAAAGATCTCTGGCCCCCTATCCCAGAGTGTCTGCAGGTCTGGAATAGAGCCCAAGATTGTGCATTTCTAACAAGTTCCTGAAGATTCACATTTTGAGAACAACTGTTCTAGAGCCCTCTTGCCCTAATGATGTCTTCATATTCTTGCCATGCTGTGGGACTTCTCTAATACATCCTGGTATCTTGTGGCTCCTCTTCTGCTCTGTTGAATTTTGGACAGCATGCAGAGGGGTGACGTTGTCACCAGAGTGTGAGGAGGAAAGAGGACTGTTGAGCACGTGTGGGATGCGGTCCTGAGAGGGAGCAAGAGGCTCAGGAAACCTGACAGGTCAGCCATGCCCCTCTTCCTCCAGCCTCCCAGAGAGCCCAGGCAGCCAAGCTTCTAAGTAAAATCCTTAGGAAACATTGACATTGGATCCTCACTCAATGTTTGTTCTTCGAACTTGGAATGGTTGCGCCATCCAGAAACCTCAACATCAATTTGCCGTTAACACCTGTGGTGAGTGGCAGGGCTTACGTCATTGTCATCAAGATTACCAGAGGAAAACAGCTGCCTTGCCTTGAAGTGAGGAAATATTAAGAATTAATGAGGTATCAGTACTCACAGTTTGATAAACTGCAGGGAACCTCTCCCTCACCTCTTCTCCATTGCCTCCTGCCTCCATCCTTTATGTAAGACATTTCAGAAGAATGAATGCCAACCAGAGTGCTATGGATGTCACCAAGGAAACAGAAAAAGAGAGAGATTGTGCATTTTTGGCAGAGGGTCATAAAAACACTATGGTATATTTGATGCATTTTGTTTGAGGGATCAGACCACACATTGGCATTTGCACTTGCTGTTTATTCTAAGTGAGTCATATTGGATGAAAAGGGTAATTTGTTGGAATAAGTGTGTGTCAGCAACACTATGAAAGAGCTGCTGGTGATTCGGGATGGTGGGGTTACGGGCAGTATAGGGACTGGTTTCAGAAGCCTAGTGTTCCTGGTCTGAATGCATGCAGAAACCCTCAGATGTCTTTATTCTTCCCTGTTTACTGGATAATTTTGATTAGCCTGAAACCCAGGCTTAGCAATAATTCCTTGTATGTTGTCCCCCCTCCTCCAAGAATTTGGAGGATATATTTACCCATCATAATTTATTGTAGCTCAAAGTGCCTTACAGGTGCTATCCAGGTGTATCTTTTCAATGTTTTTTGAAAGAAGTTTGTTAGTGTTAATGATACTATCCCTGTTGAATATGTAACTATTATTCATGACATGTGAATCTTATGAAAATGAATTATGAGTAACTGCTCTAATATCTTTTCCAATATTAACTCATTTACTCCTCAAAGTAATCTAATAAACTCAGCTATTTCTATTCCCATTTTACAGATGACAAAACTGAGGCACAGTCTACACCTTGCCCAAGGTAAGTAATGAGTGAATAGTATATCCAGGGCTGTAAGTCAGTGTCCAGTCATCAGACCCCATGCTCTCAACTACTACATAGAACTACTGCTTGTTTTACTGATGAGATTCGATTAACAGAACCCATTGGAATCAAAAGCACATGTGTGTTTTTTTAGACAGAGAGGTGAACTGAGTGTGCCCTGCTTAAAAGCCTCTAACTTATTTTCATTGTTTTAGAATTAATTACTTCTTAACATGGCCTTCAAAGACTGTCCCAAACATGCCAGGGGTTTCCATTATTTATATCTTTCCTATAACATCTCCTCACCTTGGAATTTTCTTCCTTCCCAACCCCTGTTTGCACACTTTTTACTTCAGCAAATTCTAATCTAGAGCTTCCCAATTTGAGTACCAGGTCTGGTTGCAGATTTGTTGAAATAATGGTCCATGTGCCCTCAGAGCCCTCATTGCACATGGTCTAGGGCTGCTGGAACCTTTAGCTGGTTATTTCCAACCCTCTCTATGTATTTTAATGTGTCATATAAATATTACTTTTTTTCTTTGATTTCCTCTGAGCTGCTTTCTGCTCAGACTCAGGCTCCCTTGAAAGAGATCAGAGAGCAGGGTATTTTTGATCCCATTCTCTCCTCAAATTGGGGTCACAGTTCTGGCAGCAGATGTGTTCTTCCATCTGATTTAGAGCTTCACCTGCCAGCTCCTCTTTCTTGGCTCCAGGTCTCCTAGGCGAGTAAGAACTCCCCACTGTACTTGGTCTCTGGGCATTTTTCTAGTCCTTGTTGGATCACTGTGCCCACAATGCTCGTTCATCAGAACCTCTATGTTGAACCACAAAGATGAATTCTATCTCCTGCTGGGACCCTGACCCTGACCCTGACCCTCCTTCCTCCCAAATTATTTCTGGTCCTTGTCCTCCAACTCACAAATGGTCACTTTCCACATGACTCAGGTCTCCACTCATAGGAACACAAGGCACTCTTAAAGGCATTGGAATTATGATGTAGACTTACGGGTCCATTGAATTTTTTGAAAGGTTTTGTGTTGGCTTCCTTTTATTTTCCCTTTCTTCCACATTCTCTTTGTGGTTGGTCTCAGATAGATTCTATATGTAACCCATATATTTTTTTTTTCCCTTTGTCCAGATCACAACCCCAGGGCTCTATGGGTTATTTTTCTTTCCTCACTGTCTATGTAATTATTGATGTGCTTGTCTTCCCTAGAAATATATTGGCTCTATTGAGGAGGTGGGTATCTTTTGGACTAGTTCAAAATATTTACTTTTTGAAGAATACATGCATGCATGAATGAACTAAAGACAGCTGGCAAGATCTGGGATCTACCTTGCAGCCACGGAACAAAGATAATGGGTTCCCATTCTGCTCCTCAAAACTTTAACAAGGAGCAGCTCTCCTTCCTATGGTCTCAGCAGCAGAGTTAGAGGCCCCATTCTGTCTTTGATCTGCTCCCCTCTGTGCCATGTTTGGAGGACAATGAGGCATTGAATGCCTTGCTCCAGCTGGGCAAGCTGCTGAGCAAAATCAGGGTTCCTGACATCCAGCCCAACACTCTCTTGACTAAACCACATGGGCTGTTTTCCTCTGCCCTGCCTTGGACCACTCAGCTCTTCTTGACTCAGACACCACTGATCCCTTTCCCAGGATACACACCCACCTGCTCCTAGAGCCAAGTTTTGTTGGGCATGTGGCTTTTCTTGGAATGCTCAGTCACCTCAGAGCTCTGGCCCCTCATCCCAGAGCAGGAGGATTTGCGTAGACAAATTCCTACCACAAGGGACCAATGTGAGTCTCCAAGCCCTCAAGCTGGCCAGAGACTCTGGTTTTCTACGACTCCTTTCTGCTGTGCACAGTAGGCAGGAAGTAGAAATCCATATTTGTAGAATACAACTCTTCATAATAAACCTAGTTTAGAGCTAACCAAGGCATAGTAGAATAAGACCTTTCTTCATAATTAACCTGGTTTAAAGCTAACCAAGGCATAGGGACCACTGCTATTCTAATACAATCAGAAAATGTGCAAATTTCTAATGAAAGCCAAGTTCACACACATTCACTTTTTTTTTTCTTTTCTGTTGTTGTCACGGCTTCAGACCTTCTTCTTTTTCCAATAAGTCTGTTATTTGCTTGTGTGTAAAAAAAGTAAACAGAAAATGAATAAGCTTTGGAATTCTAAAGGAAAAAAAAAATTGAGCCAGAAATCTAAAGAGGAAAGAAGGCCACAAACATGGGGTAAACAAAGTAGCCAGCATGCTGTAGCTGAGATATGGACTTTACTGCTGGTTAGGAGGCTAAAGTGAATTAAATTGACCAAAACCTACTTTGGAGGTAGCAAAGAATTTTGGGGGGGTTATTTCTCTTAAAAAAATGTATAATGTAAGGCTAAACTTTTGTCTGAGCTTTGCTATCTGCTGCCACTATTTCAGAGTTTTGCACTAGATGTTATGAAATGTGTGTGTGTGTATGTGTATATATATATATATATATTTCATTTCTTGTTGAACCATGATAGTAAAAATGATTAGTGGAGTTGAAATCTGCAGCAATGCACAGATCGCTTGCTACAGTGTTTAGGATAGTTGAAATATGCAATAATTGATTTTAACATGCGCTGTAATTGGTTCCATATGCATTGCTGTCAACTGTGATGCATCATAATTAAGCTGACATGTTCAAAAACTGGCCACTGAAATGAGCCCTTGCTGAATTTTCCAGCTGTGAGCAGCTGCTGCTTCTCTGCCCCTGGTTTGCCACTCAGGACCTCCATTGCTGGGTTTCATTTTGCTGCTGGTCTCCTCCACATTTTATCTATTTTACTCCTTCAAATTTTAAATGACCTCCTTGAGTGAATTCAGGCTCTTTCTCCACCTTCATTTTCACATGGTCACATATTTTAGCAGTGATAGGTCTATATGCAATTTCCTAAGTCATCATAAATCAGATCTAAAATTGTGAAAATGGTCAAGAATTTATAAGATGCAGCAACAGATCCATGAAAGTTCCATATTTTAGGCCTCCACCCCCAATTGAACCATGCTTGAACTTTTGTTAGGAAATGTACTTGGAGGAAGAAAGCGTAGTATGGGGTAAGCGTCCACCTCTGGTCCCCCATCGTATGAATAAAAATGTTTCTACTGCGACCAACTTCCTTTCTTATTTCTATGGTCATCAGAATACGTATGTGCATTCAGGATGGCTTTACCTTGATAGCCTGATTATCTTTGTTTCTTTTGTAAAACCAATATGGTTAAGAGAAGAGTCATTGAACTAGGGTCTTGGGGCCCTGGGATCAAGTCTTCTTCTGTTACCATTAATAGTGTTATTAAAGCTCTCTGAACGTTAGCTTCCTTCCTGGAAAAGAACTCCATCTCCTGCCCTTATCCCATCCACCATTGTCACACCTTTACTAATCTGTTTATCATACAGATGTGTCCTGTGATGGAAAAACATTTAATAACAAAAGTTGGTTCACCACTCATCCATACTGATTAGTGTGTCATTGACTGTTAAGCTCCTTGGTAACATTTCTGTGAGGAGGAACATGGTAGCCACTTTCCTATTATTTCCTTTGGGAGCCCCATTCTTTCATTTATTTCAATCATATAACACTGGTGAGACCCCCTAATTTATAGTAAACTAGTGTAAACTAGTCCTGTTTAATCATGGTGTCTTCTGCCTGTTAAGAGAAAACATTATTGCCAGCACTGTGGCCATTGGACCAAGCTTAATCAAGCAAGTGTTCTTATGAGTTTTAATAGCCAAAAGTTGTGAGACAAGCTTCTCTTATTTCCTAGGAAATGAACTATGAAGGTATAAGCCTAGGGAATCTCTACCAGTAGAAAGAAGCCATGCTCTTCAGCCTAGGAAGATGACACAAGTTTGAGTGCCACACCTGGGGAGGAGCAGCCTTGATGGGAAATGCTAGCAAATGGCTTTGAGAGTTGTCAGATGTGATCTAGGAGAGCAGAATTTACTCCAGCTTCCACTGCTATTTTTTGGCTAAATTCCTTAAGAGACACACCATGTGGAGCTAAGGAAGAAATGGATTGAGGAGGGAAAGTGATTTCTTGTCTCCCTTTGTCTTCTCAAGTTTTATTTTCTGATGGGGAAAAGTCTCTCTATCTGAAGCTCAGGATCTGAGTAGAGGGCAGACTGCTGCTTAATAATCATCCTGACAGGGACCCCTTGACTGCCAGAATGTTCCTCTCCACCTTATTTCGTGGTCAACACAGTCTTGGGCCACATGACTTGCCCATTATTTTTTTGTTGTTGTTGACAGCACTACAGATGTCCCCCATTACCCATTCCCCTTTGCTTCCCTCCACCCAGCCCTCACCCCACTCCAGGCCTCCACCAAACTATTGTCTATATGCATATAAGTTCTTTGGTTATTTTTCTTCCCATTTCTCAACTCTCTTCCTCTCTGAGATCTGTCAGTCTGTTCTATGAATCCATGTCTCTGGACTTATTTTGCTCATCAGTTTATTTTATTCATTAGATTCTACATATAGTTGAGATCATGTGATATGTGGCTTTCCCCAACTGGCTTATTTCATGTAGCATAATAATCTCCAGGTCCATTCATGCTGACTCAAAGGATAATAGATCCTTCTTTTTTCAGCTGCATAGTATCCATTGTGTAAATGTACCACAGCTTTTTTTATTCACTCATCTACTGACGGCCATTTTGGCTGTTTCCAGATCTTAGCTGTTGTAAATAACACTGCTATGAACAAAGAGTGCATATATTCTTTCTGATTGGTGTTTCAGGTTTCTTAGGATTAGTTTTGAGCAACCTTTGGATGGTGTGCAGTGCATCTGCACTGATTCTCAAATTTAAGGTGCATCTGAACGTTTAGAAAGCTTGTGATAACAGACTGCTGTAACCAACACCCAGCAATTCTATTGCAATAGAGCTGTTTGGTGTGGCGAGGCTGCATTTCTAATAAGTTCTTGGGTTATAATGAGGTTGCTGGTCTGTGGACCACACTTTGATCACATTTCTGTAGTTAATGTAAGATTAGGCTGGAAACTGAGGGACTCTAGTTTTGCCCCCTTAGGTAATTCACCACATCTCTATGGGCTTCATTTTAACCACTTATAAAAAGGGAGATTTGATCTAGGTGATCTTTAAATTTCTTTTAAGATGCTCTAAGTCCACCAATTGATCTTCGATTTCTATTTGGGAAGACCATACTGTCATTATAGTAATATTTTTTTATTTAAGACAGCTATTACTTCAAAATATAAAATCTAATTTCTGCAGAAATAGTGGAGATAGAGGTCAGCAATAGAATAGAGTAAATATTAGATGCTATAAATCCCGAGGCCCTGATAAATTACTCTGTAGTTAAGCAAAATTTTCCATCTGAAGGTTGTACAGTTTTATAATAATTTGTTCATCAATCAGGTAATAATTCTAGTATTGAGGCAATTCTAGTTCAGTACTTTCTCCACCACAGAAAAGAGCAGACAGTGCTGGGAAAGACAGCAGAGGGGATTGTGAGAGCTTGGGGGAAGGAAAGAGGATCAGTTTAGCACAAAGAGTGCTTTTCCACTTCTGCTATGGCATTCTGCATTTTCCTAGCAGATCATTTGGGTGTGCAGCTAAGAGAAGATTTGAAGGTAATGTCCATCACCCAATGACAGGTGTGAGACAAAAGATGAATTGTGGCAGCATTTAAAAAATCACACTTAAATTTGAAAAGAAAGGTATAAAAGGAAATATCTGAAGATATTTTCGGAAATGGAATGGAGAGAGAAGTTAGTGAGTCTGGGTTTTTCTCTCTCACTCCAAGTGCCTGCACACATCACCTACATCCCATCAACAACATAAATGACCTTTTCATGAGTCGGAACAGGAAGCTCTTGTTATAACAAGGTTTCCTGTCTCCTTCCTTTACTTTTGAGAAAGAATAAGTATTGCATGTAAAGAAAAATATATAACAGAAATTTAGCAAATATTTTTTTCACACAAGAAGCACTTTATGACAATCTAATGGTATTCAAATATTTAATTAGTGACCATTATAAAGAATGAATAAATTAATTCCATATATTAATTCCTAACAATGTGTGAGGCACTTCCACCTCTAATCCCTTCTCTTCTGGCTTTACTTTGAAGCTAACACTGTATAACCTTTTCCCTCTAGGTATCAATTTATTTTCCAATTCAATATAATGTTTATAGAGAAACATGGTAGTTAAAGAGAAAAGAGAGAAGGAAAAATTCAGAGTTTGCTACAGGTTGAAGAACTGTTTGTTTGTTTTTTAATTTTTTTATTTTATTTTTTTTTTGAGAAACTGGATCCTCTTCTCAAATGATGGTTGATGGAATTATATTAGGACAAATAAGTTTTAGGCTCTCAGGCTCTCTCTCTTTCCTAAATGGGAAGAACCTTTTGGTGGCAGACAAATCATTCCTGAAGAACCCAGAAGCCTTTTTGGTATCCTCATAGTTATCTCTAAACAATTCTTTCTGGCAATCAAAATAACTGCAAGGAAGAAAATCTACAGCCTAGAAGAGTTTCACCAGTCTTAGAAACCATCATTGTCTCTAGCATAACTATCACTCTGTTGAATATTGAGCACTTCTTGGTACAGGGAAGGCCCAGGACTTTAAACCATGACTCCTATCCTTAAGAGAGAAGTCATATTGTTGGAAGGCTGACATCCACATGCCAATATTCATATTAATAGTAAAAAGCAAATTAATGCAGCCTTATGAATTGCTTCTAAGGCTCAGGCACATTCATTCTCCACTGTTTCAGGTTTCAGAATTCAACAGGCATTGAATATGCTACAATCTGGGTATGACTAACCAGAGAAGTGAGGTTTTAACTCTCTTTAGCATTTTGCTTTTGACTCTAGAGTCTAGAACTTCCAAAGGTACAACCTGATTTGGACCAAATTAGATGTATTGCTAGAGACTATCAAGTTATATACAACATTCCATATGTTATTTAGACTGATATTTGGTAAAAAAAAAAAAAAAAAAAAAAAGTGTTCTGCAATTAAACCTTGCATAGCCTACATTATGAACATTGACTTAACCTGTGTTTCTAAAACTAAAAAGAGGCCAAAACAAACAAACAAACTAACAAACAAAAAATACTCCTCCAAATATTTTGAGAGAAATGGAAATTTGAGCAACAAGCAATCACAAAACACACTCATGTACTGATGTTTTCCCATAACCAGCTCTGAGTTATGGAGCAGAGAGGGGAAATAAGACAAGGTTCCTCTGAGCACATTTCCAACAGGCTTTTCAGGACATGGCAGTTCAAACTCTCAATCACCTTAGAATGTTCAAAATTCACATTCAGAGTCCATGGGTCCCAGTGGACCCTGGGCTCCTGGGTGCCCAACAAACTCCAAGCCATTCTGGGACAAGAGCTTAGAATATGGTGGAAGGATGCTAGAAGTGGCAGTGTGAAATCCAATGTCCTTCTGCTCAAGGTGCTGAGATAAAGAAGCTGGGGGATGGAAACGGTTCTCCAGGAACAAGTAGGCCAGGCTCATCCCCCGGGGCTGCCTCTGCACTGAACCTGGCTCCACATTGGGCCCTTGGGATCTGCTGGGCTCTCCATGCTGTGCAGGCTCAGGCCTTGGGCAGATTGGACACTAGTAGTAGAAATAGTGTGATGCTCTGTGCCCTGACCTAACCCGAGTCATTTCCAGGGCCCAGGTATCCTGGGGGAAGAAGGAGTCCCTTGTTTTTACATCCTCCAACCAATGCCTCTGTACCTGTTTTTGTATGGCTAGAAAATAAATAATAAAGGGCTATCTCAAATTTACCTGCCTGCACAGAGAAAAATCCAGAAAAAAAGTTGCAATGCTCCTTTTCTAGGCCACATCTCATGATATTCCAGAAAGCCAATGGCCTTGACTACCTAAAGTTAGGTTATTGCTTTCTTTTCAAATGGAAAAGGGAAGCTTAGGCCAGCGCTTCTCAAACTGTGACGTGTATGGGAATCACCTGGGAGCCTGTTGAGTGGCTCTGGATTGGAGCTCAAGAGTCTGGATTGTTAATGTTTTCCCGGGTGGTGGGGCTCCATTTTCAGTGGCACAGGGAAAGGAAGTGAAGTGCTCCTCAATCATTTTCTGCATCAAGGATGCTATCTCTCCAGCCAAAGTAGAACTCCCGGTGCTGTAGGCTCCATCCAGGGAGCTGTACTCTGGGTAAGATGTGAAACCTCAGAGCCAGCACAATGGGGCAGGGCCCAGTTAATGGCATCATTAAGCTGTAGTAACTGCAGCAGGCCAGAGCCATTACAGACTTTTTGGTGGGTTTTCAAGGGTTTGTTGATTTTGGTGTTACTATTTGTTTAAGGAGTAGGAATCCCTGTGTTAGATGTTGAGAAAGCATTAGAAGGAGGGAAGTGAAGTCAATTACCTCCCTCCCGCACCCCACCTCCTTTGCTCAGGACCCCTCAAACCCCAGCTCACTTTTTCCTCTTCTTGACATATTTTGAGCTCTTCGGTTGATTTCCGAGTTCCCAAAGTTCAAATGTGGAAAAAGCCAACATTTGTATCTCCTCATGTGTATTTTCTTAAAAAATCTAGGCTGATTTTAAACTTAGCATCCTCAAAACTGTGCTCAACAGTCTTTATGATTGTGGACACACATTGCTCTACTTTGCTAAGTGTCTCCTGTCTCCCTGGTTCTATATTGATGCCAGATACAGAGGGGATTTGCCAGGGCAAGTTGACAAATTAGCTTAGTTAGTGCATTAAAAGTAGGAAGACTGATTCCTCACCTTATATTTTGACTGTCTGGCCTGATTTGATCTTATTTCTCATTGAGTATTTCATATCAAAGGCTGGAGTAACAGAATTATAGGACATTAGGATTTTCAATCTGGAAAGAACCCTAGAGATCATTTAGTGCTGCCTGCTTGCTTCACAGATGAGCAAACTATATATTTTCACTCTTAAGAACTTGAGCAGATATGCAGCTTTTGATATGCATGTGTAGTTGCTGTTCCTACACAGGGAATTATGTATGTGGGTGAAAGAAGACAAGATAGATCTCTCCTTGTAGTTACCCTTGATCTTGGCTTTTGCTTCATCAAAGCCTGTTATGTATACCCTCTAGATAGCATGCATTTTGCAATGATATGCAAATGCCTTGGCTCCTGACCATAGCAGGAAAAGAAGTGTGATGTTTTTACTTAAAGGACATTTTATACAGTTTAATAGCGACTTCATCCCTGGCATTTATAACAGATGTTATCCTAGTGCAGCAACTTTTTTAAAGTAATGGAGCTGGATTTTAGCTGCTGAAATTTTCTGTATCATTTGGTGATCATATTTCATTTCAGACTTTTGAACGTGACAGATTGTCCACCTGGATTTCATTTTGCCACATTTTATTGATGGCCTGATTCAGTTCTTTCAAGTTTGTACTAACTGACCTTGAAGGAGTAGCTTGTTGTTTAAATTTTATGACACAGAGATGTAAAATTCCTGCAAATTATGCAACATAAGGTTGATGAACAATGAATCAGAGCTGTTTATTAATATTGTTTGCCTATAGTTAAGGAATTAGTAAGAACTGTTCCATTATACCCATTTCTGGGTTACTGGTAGGCCTAAAAATGTTTAGAGCCCTGGTCCCTAAGATTCTGAATCACTATAGGAGAGGGGGACCAAGGAGTCTATATTCAAAATTGTTTGTTGCTGATTTAACAGATTTACTGTTTGAAATCTAAACCTCAGAAGATCCATGCTTATTTTTTCCTAAAGAAAATAAAAGATCCTACTCAACAATGTTGGCTCTTGAATAATTGACTGTGTAAACTAAGAGTCCACAAACTATACCTGCGGGCAAATGGCTGACAGCTCCACCTACTTTACAAATAAAGTTTTACTGGACACAGGCACATTATTTGTTTATATGTTATGCAGAACTGCTTTCTTGCTACTGTGGCATGGTTAAGTAGTTATAACAGAGACTATGTAGACCACAAAGCCTAAAACACATGTGTCAAACACAAGGCCCGCGGGCCAAATCCGTCCCGCCAGGCCTTGCAATGTGGCCCGCACCGCGCTGTCATCACTGCACTCCACTGCGTTTCCATCACAATGACAGTTTATGACTGTTCAGTAAACCATTCGGCCCTCGATTTAGGCTGGATTTTAGATTTTGGCCCCTTCTCTGATTGAGTTCGACACCCCTAGCCTAAAATAATCATCTGGCCCTTTCCAGAAAAATTTTGTTGATGATGTTGTCAAGGATAGGAAGGTATCTTTATCATAATTAGTCACAGTAAAAGGCAAAGGGAGTCTAGCGGCTCTCAGGTTTTAAAGTAACTAAGAATCTCCTGTGATGTTTATTTAAAAGCTAGGGGCACAGTGCATGAATTTGTGCATCTTGAAAGAAACTATGGGCTGAGAGGCTGCAGTGGGCACAGGGGCAGGTCTAGGCCCACCCTCCGTGCCCCTGCCTAGCCCCTCCCTCCATGGCCCCAGACCCCTGTCTGCCAGCAGCCCTGCTCCCACTGCCATTGCTTCCATGCTCTGATGGTGCCGGCCCTGCTCACACCTACTGATGGTGTGGAACCATTGGGGCTGGCGTTGTCAGTGGTGCAAGCGGAAGCTGCTGCCCCAATTGCACCTCAGGAGAACGGGGGGAAAGGGGTGGAGAAGCAGCAACCACTAGCACCCACTGATGGCACCCAGCAATTGGGACTTTCACAGGGCAGGTACGAGCGGCAGCTCCGGTGCCAGCTGTGGGTGTAAGCAGAGCTGTCACTGGCAGCAAGTGTGAGAGGCAGCTGCCAGCCCTGATCATTCCTCAGGAGCAGGGGGAGGTGGAGAATCCCTGAGGGGTAATTGAGGCCAGCAGCTGCCGCTTGCATCTCTGATAGCACCAAGCAATCACGGCCAGCGACCAGGTGCCAGCAGAGGGTGTGGGCGGGGCCAGCACTGGCAGTATGTGTGAGCACCTGGCAGGACCATGGTGCACAGGAGCAAAGAATTTTCAGTAACTACTAGAGGCTCACCCCAATGAATGACTGGTACCCTGCCTTGGTCTGGCAGCTCCGCTCACCTGCCCCACCATCCCGCTGCAGCTGATGCCCACCATATTCCATACTCTGCCACCTTCTGCGGAAGTCCACTATATTTCGAGTTCACCCTCTGGTGATCAGTGCATATCATAGCAATTGGTTGTTCCTTGTTCAGTTATTCCACCATTTGGGTTATTTGCACATTAGGGTTTTATATATATGTAGACACCCATCCATTCCTGGAGATTCTGGCTTAGCAGGTCATACTGAGACCCCAAATTATGCATTTTTTAGCAATGCCTTGAGGATACAATCCTAGGCATTTTTACTGGATTAAGTGGAAGGTGTATATTTAACTTTTCAAGAAACTGCCAAGCTGTTTGGCCTTGATCACAGCTGCATTTGTGTCGCTAACCAACACTAGAGACTTGGACATGTCTAATTATTGCTAGAAATTCTATTTGAACTTAAATTTATAAAACCAAAGTTAAATTCTCAAACTGAGGAACTAGAAGTCTTAAATCTGTTTCTCTCAAGGCATGACTAGGAAACAGAAAAGATGAACAAGAAAGAGATGAACAGAAACTGATGAGTAATGAATGTAGGCATCCTGCTTTCTGACATGCTTTCAAGAGCTTTATTGAGATATAGTAGAGATATGATAAACTACTTATTTTACAATGTACAATTTAATATGCTTTGTCGTATGAATCCATCATCATAATTAAGATAATAAATAAAACTACAACCCTCAAAAGTTTTCTTGTGCATCTATATAATCCCTCCCGTTCCCCTTTCTTGCTAATGTCCCCAACATTCTGCAAGAGGCAACCATCTATCTGCTATTTGGCACTATAGATTTGTAGAATAATTTAAACTTTGTAGAATTTTATATAAATAAAAACATACGGGGTAAAATCTATTTTTGTTTGGTTTCTTTCACTTACTGTAATTACTCTGAAATTCATGCATATTCTTGCATAAGTCAATATTTTATTCCTGAGTAATATTTTGTTTCTGTTCTCACCACATTGATAACATTTGATTTGTTTCCTGTTTTTAGCTATTACAAATTAAATGACTCTAAATATTTATGTATGTCTTTTGTGGGTTATTTTTTTTTAATTTTGTGTGTGTGTGTGTGTGTGTGTGTGTGTGTGCGCGCGCGCGTTTTAATATATTTTCATTGATTTCAAAGAAAGGAAGGGAGAAAAAGAGAGTTAGAAACATCAATGATGAGAGAGAGAATCATCAATTAGTTGCTTCTTGCATGCCCCTCACTGCGGATCAAGCCTGTAACCTGGGCATGTGCCCTGACTAGGAATAGAACCATGACCTCCGGTTCATAAGTCACCACTCAACCACAGAGCCACACCAGCCAGGCTAGGTACAAGTCTTGTATGGATCTATTGTTTCATTTTTACTGGATTAAATGGAAGGTATATATTTAATTTTTCAAGAAATTGCCAAACTGTTTTCCAAGTGATCATACCACTTTACATCCCCACCAGCAGTCTATATGTATGAGAGTCATAGTTGTTCCACATCCTCAACAACACTTGTTGTGCTAATCTTTTTAATTTTAGTCATTCTAATAGATGTATAGTAATTTATCACTGTGATTTTAATTTGTGTTTCCTTACTGACTAATATGCTGGTAATCTTTTAATTAGATTATTTACCATTGATATATCTTCTTTTTGAAATGTTTGTTTTGTCCACTTATTAATTTTTTTTTAAAGTTATTGAGTTTTGAAGTGGTGTAACTCTTTTATCAGTCAGATATATGTTTTGCAATATATTTTTATCAGTCCGTGGCTTTTCATTTTATTCTTTCTTTCTTTTACGAATAAAGCACTGCATATTCAAAAACAAAAGTTTAATTTTGATTAAATACAATTTACCAATTTGTTTTTCATGGACCATAGTTTTTCTGTCATAGCTAAAAAAAAAAAAAAAAAAATCCAATTTTCCTTGTAATTTATTCTTTAACTCATTGGCTAATTAATATTGTGATGTTTAATTTTTATATATTTGTGAATTTTTCAGTTTTCTTTCTGTTATGGATTTCTAGCTATAGTCCATTATGTTCAGAAAATATTCTTTTTATATATTTTTTAATCCTCACCAAGGGAGATGCTTTAGTTAATTTGAAAGAGAGAAGATCAGAAAGAAGGAGAGGAAAGGAAAGAGAGAAAGAGAAAGAGAGAGAGAGAGAGAGAGAATTCAACAAGCTCCTCAACCCAGGTATATGTCCTGACCAGGATTTGAACCAATGACCTTTCACTGTACGGGATAACACTCAACCAACTGAGCCACACCAGCCAGTACTGTTCAAAAATATTCTTTATAATTTCAATCTTTTTACATTTATTGTGTTCTGGAGAATATTTTATGTGCATTTGAGAAGAATGCATATTCTTCTTTTGTAGGAATATTCTACATATGTCTTTGAGGTCTTGGTGGTATATAGTATTGTTTAAACTCTTTGAGTCATTGATCTTCTGATTAGATGCTCTACCTATTATATAAAGTGCAGTATTAAAATCTTAAGTTATTATTGCAGAACTGTCTATTACTTCCTTCAATTCTGTCAATGTTTGCTTTTTTTAATTGAGCCCTGTTTTTGGTACATATATATTTATAATTCTCACATATTCTTGATTGATCATTTTATTACTATGTATTATAATTTTTGTCATTTATAACATATTTTGACTTAAAGTTTAATTTGTCTGATGTTACTATAGCCACCTTTTTGGTTACTATTTGTAGGGATTTCCTTTTCCCATCCTTTCAATTTCAACATCTTTGTGTCTTTGGATTTAAAGTGAGTCTCTTGAAAATAGTATATTGTTGGTTAATTTTTAAAATTTTATTCTGTGAATCTTTGTCTTTTTCATAGACAGTTTATGTTACTTACATGTAATTACTAGTAAGGAAGAACTCATTTCTGTCATTTTGCTATTTGTTTTCCACATGTCATATTTTCTTTACTCATTCTTATTATGTCCATTATTGCTTTCTTTTGTGTTTAATTTATTTTTGTAGTGTCCTGTTTGATTTCCTTTCCCCACTGCTTACAATGGGCATAAAATTAAAATCCTAAAATTATAATACTTTAGTTTAAATTGATAATAACTTATGTTCAATAGCATATACAAACCCTGCTCCTATACAGCTCCATTCCCCACCTTAATATTGTCATCACAAAGTAAGTCTTATGCATTGCATGCCTATTAACATAGATTTATAATTAGTTTTTATACATTGATATTTTAAATCATGTAGCATATAAAAAAGGACATAGTAAACCAAAAAGTACAATAATATTGGCTTTTATATTTACCTATGTCGTTACTTTTATTAGATTTCTTTCAAGTTACTGCCAAGTATCTTTTCACTCCAGTCTAAAGGACTTCCTTTACATTGCTTGGAGGGTTGCTCTACTAGAAAAAAACTCCTTCAGCCTTTTTATTTTAAATCTTGGTTTTGCAGCATAGTTTTGCCAGATATAGAATTATTGGTTGACATTTTCCCCCTTTTTGCACTTTAAGAAGGCCATCACACTCCTTTCTGGTCTTCATGACATCTAATGAAAAATCTGCTGATTATCTGATTAAGGATACCTTTTATGTGATGAGTTGTTTTTATCTTATTACTTTCAAGAATCTATCTTTGTCCTTAGCTTTTGATAATGTGTTATAATCACTCTTGATGTGGATCTCTTTCCACTTACTATTTTTTGGGATTAATTAAGTATTTTTGAATGTGTAGATTTGTCTTTTTCATAAAATTTGAGACTTTTTATATTTTTTTCTCTAAATATTCTCTCTTCTACCCCTTTTCTATTGTTTCCAGTGATTTACATCATGTCTGTCCTAGTGTACTTACTTGATATTGTCTTACATATCTCTAAGACTCCTTCATTTGTTTTTATTCTTGTTTCTTATCTTATACTGGATGATTTCAGTTAATCTATCTTTATTGATTCTGTCTCCTGCTGGCTCAAATCTTCTACTGAAATCCTCTAGAGCACATGTGTCAAACACAAGACCCGCGGGCCAAATCCGTCCCGCCAGGCCTTGCAATGTGGCCCTCACCGCGCTGTCATCACTGCACTCCACTGCGTTTCCATCACAATGACAGTTTATGACTGTTCAGTAAACCATTCGGCCCGCGATTTAGGCTGGATTTTAGATTTTGGCCCCTTCTCTGATTGAGTTCGACACCCCTACTCTAGAGAGTTTTTCATTTCTGTTATTGTACTTTTAATTTTCAGAATCCCTGGTTTCTTTTTACAATTTCTCTCTCTTTATTGATAGGCTCTATTTATTTAAACATTTTTCTTATGGTTTTAACTTATTGAATCTGTATTTTAAAAAATTGTCCAAGGAATTTTATTTATTTATTTTTTAAATATATTTTATTGATTTTGTACAGAGAGGAAGGGAGAGAGATAGAGAGTTAGAAACATCGATGAGAGAGAGTCATCGATCAGCTGCTTCTTGCACACCCCCTACTGGGGATATGCCCGCAACCAAGGTACATGCCCTTGACCAGAATTGAACCCGGGACCCTTCAGTCCCCAAGCCGACGCTCTATCCATTGAGCCAAACCGGTCTCGGATGTCCAAGGAATTTTAATGTGTAGCCAGTTTGGAACACTCCTGATTTAGAAAACACTATGTATTTCCTTATGCAAAAGTGATACCTTAGAAATTTCTGGAAGTTAGAGTTGAGGAATCTGATAGGTGATGTTCCAAGGCTTTCATATCATTTTTTATAGAGCATATTATGCTTACTTTATCTTTTTTCTACTGTTTTTATTTTATTTTTTTTCATTTGAGTTCCATCAAAGATTTTTATTTAAAATTAATTCCATTATTTTTAGAAAGTTAAACAATCACTAATTTTGTATATATTAGAGGCCTGGTGCATGACATTTGAGCATGGGGGTGGGGTGAGGTCTCTCAGTCCAGTCTGTTTCCTCTCGTAATCCAGGAACCATCGGGGAATGTCCAACTGCTGGTTTAGGACCAATCCCGCGGGGATCCTGATCCTGCAGGAATCCCTGTGGGATCGGACCTAAACAGGCAGTCAGACATTCCTCTCGCAATCTGCTACTGCTACCACCTAATTGCTCACCTACTTGCCTGCCTGATTGCCCCTTAAGTGCCTCGACCTTGGCCCCCGCGTGCTGTGGCGGCCACCTCTGCCTTTGCCCTGCCACTGCAGCTTCCTTTGGAAGGTCATCCAGAAGGTCGTTCGGCCAGTCAGTCTAATTAGCACATTACACTTTTATTATAGATGTGAGTGTGCAGCCAGACTACAGAATGTGCTACAACTTTAGGCGATTCTCCCATTTGAAACCTCTGTAGTTCAAAAAGAAATTTTATGCTTCGGATAAATATTTATTTACAAAAGGAAACTAACAGCAACAAAAACTTCTTACTATTTCTTTTTACAGTCAAGTTCATTTTAAATGAAAACAGTAACAGTTCAATAATAGGAAACAGAACCTAGTAAATTATTGAATAAAAACGATTTAATGCCAGATAACAAAACAGACACTCAAAAGAAAACTCATCTTAAACTACTTATAGCATAACCATCTTCCATTGTATGAGGCTTTTTTGTGCTATTTGGTTCTCCAGGCAAGTCCTACAATGTGTGTATAATCCTTTTTATTATTTTAAAGAGAACTCTTCAACCATAGAAATATACGGACCAATTCATCTATTTAGCTTTAAAGTTCACTGACACAAAAATGTTTTGGCCAAATTGGCCAAAATTTGATCTATACTCTACATTATGCTACTATTTTTTTTTCAAAAAACATTAAGACTGATCTTCATATAACACTATACTAAAGAAAACTAAGGAGTAGGCACTCACTAATTAGGAGTTTCAACCTGAAGTACACATAAAAGTGAACTTCATTAAATACAACTCTTGAAAAATGTTCCAATTCACAGATCATGTACCTAAATATGTATACACTGACCCTGTTTGGTGGCTCAGTTGGTTGGAGAGTCATCCTGTATACCAGAAGGTTGTGGGTTTGATTCCAGTCAGGGCAAATATGTAGGTTGCAGTGCGTAGAGGAGGCAACTGATCAATGTTTCTCTCTCTCTCTCTCTCTCTCTCTCTCTCTCTCTCTCTCTCTCTCTCTCAAAAACTCAATAAAAACATAGCCTCAGGTGAGGATTTAAAAAAATGCTAAATAAATAAAATAAACAAATAAACAAACAAATAATAAAAATGTGCATACTGATTTGACACTCATCACTCTGACTTAAACACAATAAATATGTAGACATGATACATGGAGACAAAATGAAGACATCATTTTCCCTCATGCCCCCACAGCTCCCTCTGTTACATCTTCCCTTCAAAAATCTCCCTGACTGCCACGGTCTGAATGTTTGAGTCTCCCAAAATTCTTAGGTTGGAATCCAAATGCCTGATATGATGGTATTGGGAGGTGGGGTCTCTGTGGGGAGTGGGTTAGACATGGCTATGGAGCCCTCATGCGTTGGAATAGCACCTTATGGAATAACCCCTTCCATGATTTGAGGGCAAAGCAAGAAGCTGATAGCTGGGAACCAGGAAAAGGACCCTCACCAGAATATGCCCATTGCTGACACTTGATCTTGAACTTCCCAGTCTCCAGAACAGTAAATAATTTTCTGTTGTTTATAAGCCATGTACTCTTTGGTATTTTGTTACAGCAGCTTGAAAAGACAAAGACTAAGACACTGACTCTATGTCACGCACTGAGAAATCCTCTTGTTAATTAGAGCTCTAGCAGGTCCTTAAACTAAGACTGCCATTTGCCAGATCTTGTGACTTTTAGCCTCCTCTGGGACAGCTCCAAAGAATTGCTGGTGGTGAATCTAGTCCAAGTTAGGCCTTGCCTGAGGCCATGAATTGAGGAGAGTCACTCATCAGTAAGTTACGAGTTCAAGTCAGTGAACCCTGCAACCCAAATACAAGAACTAAACTAATGCAGGCCTACTTGGGGTAAATATTAGTGTTTTAGTGATCAGATGAGGGAATGGCAGGGCAGGAGGCTTCATTTTAAAAACTGTCTGTGAATATTCTGCTCTCAAACAAATCCAGATTTTCTCTGAATCCTAAGACATTTCTCTGTAAAGGTACCCTGGTTTCCAGAACAACTCAAGACATATATTTGCTCCCAGTGATTACCCTGAAAATGAGGACCCCCAGTAGGGTAGTTTCTCTGTGGCCAGAGATACCTACATTTGGCCTTGCCCTTCTTTGGAGTTTTGTTTTCTTTCTTTTTTTTTTCTTTTTTAACCCAAAATTAATTTCAGGTTGCACTAAAATCAGAAAAACACACTGACGCTACATACCCCCCCCCCCCCCGCCCGCCCATTTATGATAGCTGAACAGAAATATCACCACCTCAGTGAAATGGCTATACCAGAGCACCCAGCAAGGTTTCATACATTGTTTTAATTAGGCACTGTCCCAAAAGAGTCTTTTTTAAAAAAGCATGGCACTAATAGAAAAAGTAATTTGTCAGGAAGTATAATTATTTTTTTTATTAACTGCATATTGTTGAATTTGAAAGAAAGGGGTCCCATAATTATATATTTAGACATTCCTAGTCAATATTTTCATAAAGCTCAGAGGGACTTTTTTTTCCTTCCAAAGGCAAGGAAATTATACTGCAAAGAAGAAAGATTTTTAAAAAATCAGATGAACACATTCATTTTGAATGTATTACAAAACTGAAAGCATTTGAAACATCATAAACTTGTCTATCAGAAAGCAAAATTTTCATGTCCCTCCTAACATGCTTTGAGTTTCTCCTTAGATGGGTCCCTCCCATAGCTAAGAAAAGGAAGCATGCTTAAAATTTAAATTACTAGTTATTGTTTGTAACTAATATGTGCTGTCTAGCCTCTCAGCCATGACTGACTGGGAATGGAAACCCCAACACTGGCTTGGTCTCAGGAGATTCCTTTGCATTGATTTGCATCTATTTAATATGAAAATCATTATACTCATCAGTGTGAAAATATGGGATCACATTGGCTTATTGGAAGTTCAATGAGAAAGGAGTGGTGATAAGAGACTTTTATTGTCTATCCTTCCTTCTTTGTGACTGCAGATGGACGGGACACTTTAGAGTAAAGTGCCCCTATTTCTTAGTAAAATGAAGAGATGGAATACAGGATTCGTCCTCGCTGCACATTTCTTCAACTATTGACAAGGTGTGGCAATTGTGATGTGCTGGGACAAGTTTATCTCACTGTCCCCATGTTTGTATGTATTTGTGGTAGCTAGCCTCTGAGATGGTCTCCAGTAATCTCTGCCTCTTGGCTATATCACAGTGTTGGTCTGTGTGACTAATGAATATGGCAGAAATTATTGTATGTCATTTCTGAGATAAAGAAGGCTATAAAGGATTTGCCTCCCAACACCCCCCCCCCCTCTCTTTCATTCCTTATTTGGAAAGAAGTGAGCTCAGAAGTGGATTCTTCAGTCCCAGGCAAGCCTTAAGATGATTTTAGGCCTGGGTGACAGCTTCACTGCAATATCCTGAGAGTCTCTGACTCAAAACCTCCGGCTAAACCATTCCCAGGATTCTGATCCTCAGAAACCGTGTGAGATAATAAATATTGTTCCAGGCTGCTAAGTTTTAGGGAATTTTGTTGTGGAGCAACAGATAATTAAAACAATGATCTCACACCCTAGCCGGTTTGGCTCAATTGCTAGAGCGTAGCATGTGGACTGAAGGGTCCCAGGTTCGATTCTGGCCAGGGGCACATTCCTGGGTTGTGGGCTCCATCCCCAGTAAGGGGCATACAGGAAGCAGCTGATCAATGATTCTGTCTCATCAATGATGTTTCTATCTCTCTTTCTCCCTTCCTCTCTGGAATCAATAAAATATATTTAAAAACAAGCAATGGACTCACTTTGAGATTCCATACTCCAGTTGAAAAAAGAAGTAGTGAGGACATATGAATACCTGGGTTCTCTTTTCTGACATGATTTTGGACAGTAATTTAATTTTTGAATAATTTTCATAATTTACAACATGAGGAATTATGTCTTTAATTGAATACCTTATGGAAAACTGGGTTATAACTACTTATTAAAAAGATAATTATTTTTAATGAATAAAAAGAATTACTCTTAAAAAATTTGAGAGAATGGACCGGGGCAAAGAAGACTGACTGAAAAATGTAGCAAAACTAGATGTGAGCACAGAAGAGAAGGTGGTGTAGTGATATGCTGGGTCAGATTTGCCAGCTCACAGAATATTGTTACCAACATTTTCAGGAATTTCATGACCTTATAGTTAAATACATCATTATTAAAAATTAAGTTATATAACTAATAATTAAATAGAAATTAAAACATATTTTAAAAGGTAATAAATACTCAAAACTTATCATTACTAATTACTTTAGTAATGATGATTTTGAGGATATTTATACTGATGGTATCTTTATGATAGAGAAATGATGTAGTGGTATGCCACTGTATGTCTCTTCCCAATTTTTCCATTAGTGGAAAACCAGCAATAGTTGAAGTATTTACAACGTGGCTATTGGCAAATACTAAGATGAGGGCTTCTCCTCCCCAGAGCCAGTTGTTAAACATTTGCCAGCATTACTTGAAGTAAATGGAGACCCCAGTGGAAAATAAAAGGAATGTGTACTCTATTTGCCCCCAATAAGCTTAAGGTGAGAAACAAGTACAGAATTGGTGTGAGAATAGGGAACAGAAAATAAAGATCAGAAAATGCTCTAAACATGGAGGATCATCAAAAGAGAAAGAACTGTCAAATGCTGTTTTAGTAGGAACTGTTTCCCATGAAACCTGAAGAAGGGAAGGAAGAAGACCTGTGCGAAGAAAACAACTGGTTAGAATTTCCAAGAGTGGTTTACGGACAGTAAAGGACAAATGACACATTAGTGAAGTACTGAAAGGCGATTATGTAGTGGGAACTTTGAAGTGTCAATCCCTGGGGATGACTTGGAGACACAAACTGAGAATGAGAAAATAGGACTAAAATTTTGGATTGAGGCATTAGAGTTTTTTATCTGTACTTCCACTAGTATGCTGGTAGGTGTTGAATAACTGGCTCTCTAGGGGTAGAGGTTGGAGAGAAAGCCTCAATTTATATTCTTTTATGAGTTGCATCATGTAAAGATAAACAGACTGAACAGAAAGACTAGTTTCATATTTCAACATGACCTCATTCATCTATGAACAATTCTCCAGTTTGTTTTTCTGTTTGTGTTAGCTTATACAAGCAGATATCTCTACCCCTTTGTAAGGGCTGAGTATTATTACCTTGGTAGTATCTGCAAGCTGACAAAATATTATAGCATAATTTTCTGTAAGGGGCAATAAAAAATATTATCACCTAAAGAAAGCATATTGTATAATATTTTTAAAATATTATTATTATTCAGGTGATTAGTCTTAAAGTATTATTGAATTATCCACAGTTTTGTTTATGCAATCAAACTTGTTTGATGAAATCAGTATATGAATGGAATATTTCCTTCATCCCCAAGAAAAATCCTATTCTGATGAGCTGAAATGGATATAGTGGGAGCACTGCTCATCCAAAAGCTGGACTCATGGCTGGCGAGTGCAGCATCACTCAGTGACAGGAGCCTCTCTTGCATCTGCAGCAGCACTAAGAACCCCTCAAGGGATGTCTGACTGCCAGCTTAGTGGGGAGTGGGCCTAAGTTGGCAGTCGGACATCCCCTGAGGGGTCCAGGACTGCAGAGTGTGTAGGCTGGGCTGAAGGATTCTCCCTCCCCATTGCCCCAGTGCATGAATGTTGTGCACCAGGCCTCTAGTAAATTATAATTTATCAATTGCCTTGGTAGTCACCACTCTATCTTATCTAAATATATAAAAGCTAAGTGACCAGAATGATGGAACTGCGGCAGCCAACTGACCTGACTGAGGGTGGAGCTCCCTGGCCAACTGCCCGAGGCCCCTCCCTGCTGCTGGCACGGCTCCAATGGCTTCCATTGAGGTGGGCAGGCTGGACCCCTCAGGGCACGAATTTATGCACTGGGCCTCTAGTAAACACATACAAAACTAAGCAAAGTTTAAAAATTAACCACTCTTCAAGGTTAATAACAGAGGGAAGCACAGGACGAGCCACTGCCCTCAAGTTTGGAGAGACAGAAAGGAAACTATAGGGAGTCACAGCTTAACAGAACAGAGATTCACAAGTGGAAACACTCACAAGTGGAACCAGTGCCAGGATAGGAAAATCTAAATAGGAATTAAAGAATTGCAGAAGGCTCATTGGAGAGTTTATAATCTTAAGAGTTATAAACTCCAGGGGATGAAGTTATGGAGGCACAATATTGCGATATTTACCTCCAAGAGCTCAACTAGGTTCCCACAGTAAATATCAGAAAAAAAAAGTCCTCTTGTGATTCTGGCAGAAGGACCAGAAAAGGAACCACTTTGGATTATGCCAGCGCATTACAAGGCCTGCCCTTAGGGGAAACTAATTAATCTGAGCCTCACCTATTGGAGTACTATCAGAGCCTATCTGGCCTGGAGAAGGAAAATACCCAACCGCAGGCCACTTAGAACATCCTGTCCAATTTAAGAAGGATAGGAGAACAGAAATACTTATGAGAATTCACAATCCAAGGCATAGTCTTACTAAAAGACTGAGACCTAATCATAAGACTATATGAAGCTTTCCAGTCCCCACACCTCACCACCACATCGCTAAATGTCTAGCCTACTTATAGCACAATTCTTTTTACTCAGAACATCATGTCTAGCTATCAAGAAAAATTGCAAGGCATATCAAAAGGCAAGAAACAAAATATGAAGAGGCAGAGCAAGCATCAGAACCAGACATAGAAGGAATGTTGAAATGATCAGACTAGGAATTTTAAAAACCTAGGGGCTCTAATGGGTAAAGTTGACAGCATACAAAAAAAAAAAAAAAAAAAAAAAAAAGTTGGGCATTGTAACCAGAGAACTGGAAAGCCAAATAAATAAATAAATAAATAAATAAATAAATAAATAATAAAATAATTCCTTTTATAGGCTTATTGATGACTGGACACGAGGGAGGAAAGAGTCTCTGAGCTTCAGAATATATAAGTTGAAACTTTGAAAACTAAAAAGCAAAGTGAACAAAAGATTGAGAAAGAACAAAATATCTAAAGATTGTAGGACAACTAAAAAGGTATAATGTACATGTAATAGGAATACCGGACAAAGAAGAAAAAAAGAAACTAATAGAAGAAATATTCAAAACAATAATGACTGAAGAATTCACTCTAACTTAATGTCAGACACTAAATTACAGATCCAGGTAGCTCAGAGAACACCTAACAGGATAAATGCTAAAAAAAAAAATAATAATAATAATAATAATAAAAATACTATACCTAGACATACAATTTTCAAACTACAGAAATTTTTAAAAATCCTAAAAGATGCCAGAGAGAAAAATACATCTTACTTACAGAATGATAAGTACAATGAATAACAACAATGATAGAAGTTTAGAATTTTTTTTTTTTTTATTATTACAGGGTACCTACACTACCTGTGAAGTAGGATAGTGTTACTTCAAAGTGGACTTGAATTAATTGTATAGGTATATTGTAAACTCTAGAACAACAACTAAAAAAGTATAAATAGTATATTTAAATAGAAGACAAAAATAGAATCATGTAAAATGCTCAATTAAAAGCACAAAAGTCAGAAAAAAGACAAAAATAAGAATAAGGACAACAAATAGAATATAGTAATGAATATGGTAGATATTAATTCAACTATATCAACAATCACTTTGAATGGTAGTAGTCTAAATGCACCAATTAAATGACAGAGGTTGTCAGAGTGAATAAAAAAACAAGACCCAACTAAATGTTGTTTCCAAGAAACCCACTTTAAGTATAAACATATATTTAAGGTTAAAAGTAAATGGGTGAAAAAATATAATATGCTAAAACTAATCAAAGAAAATATGAGTAGCTTCATTAAATTCAGACAGAACAGACTTAAAAGCAAGGAATGTTATCAGGGATAAAGAAGGGCATCATATAATGACAAATGAGTCAGTTCCCTAAGAAAACCTAACACCTCTTAATGTATATGTGCCTAGCAACAGTGTCAAACTGAATAATGTAAAAATTAATAGAACTGTGGGAGAAATAGATGAATCTTCTATCATAGTTGAAGAATCCAACAACTTTCAATGAGAAATGGACAGATTCATCAAGCAAAATATTAGTAAAACCACAGTTGAACTAAACATACCATCAATCAACTAGATATAATTGACATCTATAGACTTCATTAAGCAATAGCAGACAGATATCCTTCTCAAGCTCATATGGAACACTCAATAGGATAAATCACATTATGGGACTATAAAACTAATATATAATAATAGGAATTATAAAATATTAGAATGGAATTAAATTAGGAAACAATAACAGAAAGATAAATGAAAAATACACACACACACACACACACACTCACACATATATGTCAAATAACACATTTATAAATAACACATGGGTCAAAGAAGAAACATCAAGAGTGATTTTTAAATATTTTAAATTAATTAAAATGAAAACACAATATATCAAAATTTGTGGGATGCAATGAAAGCAGTGATTATAGGAAAATTTATAGTATTGAATGAATGTAGTAGATAAGAAGAAAGATCTAAAATCAATAATCTATGATTTCACCTTAAAAACTTAAAAAATGAGGAACAAATTAAATCCAAAGTTGGAGAAGAAAAGGATAAGAATTAGTTAAAACACAAATAATATTTGAAATTGAAAACAAGATCAAAAGACAAAATTAATAATTTAAAAATAAAATATTTTTAAAAGATCAATAAAGTTGATCAGCCTCTAGCCAGATTAACAAAAAGGGGAAAGGACACAGATTACTAACATCAGAAATGAAAGTGGAAACATCACAACAGATTTTACGGACATAAAAAGGATAATAAATACTATAAACAACTGTATGGCCACAAATTTGATAGTCTATATAAAAGGGACAAATTACTTGAAAGAAACAATTTGTCAAAATTCACACAAGAAAAAAAAGAATACCTGAATAGAAATATATTTATTTTTAAAAATTATATTTATAATTAATAACCTTCCAAAACATAAGTATGAAGTCCAAATTGGTGAATTCTGCCAACTTTTAAGGAAGAAATCATATCCATTTTTTAGAAACTCACTCAGAGAGTAGAAGCAAAGGAAATAGTTCCTAACTATTATCCTAATAACAAAACCAGACAAAGACATTACAAAGGGGTAAAAAACCCACATAAATGCAAAGTAATTAGCAAGACATTAGCAAATGTAATCCAACAATGCAAAATTGTCATACAAAACTACCAAGTGAGATTTATTGTAGATATGAAAAGTTGGTTCAACATTCAAAAATAAATTAAATTAGCCAAAACCGGTTTGGCTCAGTGGATAGAGCATCGGCCTGTGGACTGCAAGATACCAGGTTCCATTCTGGTCAAGGGCATGTACCTTGGTTGCGGGCATATCCCCAGAAGCGGGTGTGCAAGAGGCAGCTGATCAATGTTTCTCTCTCATTGATGTTTCTAGCTTTCTATCCCTCTCTCTTCCTCTCTGTAAAATCTCAATAAAACATATTTATATAACAAATAAAATAAAATAATTTAATCCATTACATTACCAATTTAAAAAAAGACACATCACATGATTATATCAATAGATACAGAAAAAGTGTTTGATAAAATCCAATATACTTAAATGATAAAAACTCTCAGTAAAGTAGAAATAGAAGGAAACTCTCTCAACTTTATAAGAAACATCTAAAAACAAAACAAAAAAAACCTTACAGCTAACATCATATTTAATGTTGAGAAACTTTAAGCTTTCCCACTAATTGTAGAAACAAAGCAAGAATGCCCCCTCACCACTTCTTTTCAGCATCATACTGGAAGTCCCAGCCAGTGCAATAAGATAATAAAATAAAATAAAATAAAAGGTATACAGATTTGAAGGAAGAAATTAATCAGTCTTTGTTCAAAGATGATATGATTGTTCATGTAAAAAACCTAAAAGAACCAATAAAAACTCCTAGAATTCATAAGTGATAACAGGTAGTTTGCAGGACATCAGTTGAATATACACAACCTAAAAACTGTTCTATATAGCAGCAATGAACAAATGGACTTTAAAATTAAAACTACAGTAAAAGGCAGTGTGATATTGATAAAAGAATAGACAGATCAATGGACAACAATAGAAGGATCAATGGAACAGAACAAAAGTAGATCCACATAAACACAGTCAAGTTATCTTTGACAAAGAAGCAAAGGGACTATAATAAAGCAAAGATAGTTTTTTCAGTTATTGGTGCTGAAACAACTCAACATCCACATGTAAAAAATGAAATCTAGACACAAATATTACACCCTCCATAAAAATTCACTCAAAATGGAGCATAGACCTAAATATAAAAAACAAAACTGTAAAATTTGTAGACAGTAATGCCTGATGGAGGTTAGTCTGCATTGTCTTCCAGTACCTACCACCATCTAACTCACAAAATTGCTAGAATACGCCACAATGCCACTAAATATTTGGGAAAATATTTTCTTTTTTCTCTCCTATGGACCATACTAATGATTAAAAAATAAAAAATAGGCTTCACTTCCAGGTGGACACAGATAAAAGAAAGGTGCATAACAACCAGGGACAGGAAATGCTAACAGCTAAAAATTTCTCACCTTTAGATAGATCTAATTCAGTCTCCACCCAATTGGTGGACAGAAATCCTAGAAATCTTCCTGGAGGTCAAATCTTCCACTCCACTCCTCCTCCCCCCTCCTGTCCTCTTCCCCCAATGTGAGCTGGACAAGCCTTTGGACATCTTTTACATTTAAAGCATTTGGATCTGGGCCTACCTTGATTATCTCCTGCAGCACTATTGCTCTGTCTCATTAAAACAGGCAGGCAAGCACTGGGTTTTTAATATTAAAGCTTTTGCTACTCAGACCCTTATTTTACATATTATTCCACCAGAGACCTGTCATTTCACCTGAAAATTCTTCACAGGAGCAGGACAAACACCACATTTGAGGAAAAATTTTCAAACCTCTTTGTTCAGCAGCCAAAAGACAAAAAAATTTTACTTATCTCCAGATTAGTCATGATCAACCAAAACAAAACTATAGAGTGAAACAGTTTCTGCATTGCCTAAAAGCATTAACTTTTGGCCCAACAACACACACACGCACACACACACACACACATTCATTACTAATTCCATGAAGCTATGGGCTGAAAACCAAACACAAAGGTTGACTGGTTTCTAGGATACAAAAGAAAAAAGAAAAAGTAATTCTCATTCATGCTGAATGTGGCTTCAGATTTAGTCATACTTAACAAATTCTTCTGTCATCTTTAGAACATCTTATTTTATTTAGTTTTCAAATGGGGCTATTATTTATTAAATGCTTATAGTGTACCATGTGCATTTTACAATGTAACTATTTAGTGAGATAGATGGTCTTACTTCTTCTTATTTTACAGCTAAGACTATGAGAAATTAAGTGACTCTGAAAGTTACACAGCCAAGAAGTGACAGGGCTGTGTGGGCTTGTGACCAAATCCCACACTTTTTACTTTGATGCTAAGAAGCAACCATCAGTGAACACAGCCAAAAAAAGTAGATTATATCACTTTTTGTAGCTCCCAATAGTTTTGCAGAACAAATGACTTTGAGTGGAAGAACCTCACCACACCCAGATAAAGGGGAGAGTTTAATAGTGAGATTCTTGAGTAAAACAGATGGGCACCAGGGCTGGATCCAGTTTTCTCTCTGCTAGGATATCATCTGGAAGTATAAAAATGGTGATTGAGGTTTTGAGATTTTCTGGTAAATAAGAGACTGCTAATATAGGTCTCCGGTTAAGAAAAAATTGTAGCATCTATAATAATAAAAGCATAATATGCTAATTAGACCAGACAGCTGAACAACCTTCTGGATGTGATTCCAGATGTCCTTCCGGACAACCTTCCAGACAAAGCCATGGTGGCACAGCCAAGGCAGAGGTGGCCACCATAGTGGCCTGGGGCCAAGGCAGAGGCAGTTAGGGACAATTAGGCAGGCAAGTAAGTGGTTAGGGGTGATCAGGCAGGCAGGCAGGCACAGAGGCAGTTAAGGGTGATCAGGCAGGCAGGCTAGTGGTTAGGAGTGATCAGGCAGGCCAGCGAGCAGTTAGGGATGATAAAGCAGGCAGGCAGTTGAGTGGTTAGACGCCAGCAGTCCCAGATTGTGAGAGGGATGTCTGACTGCTGGTTTAGGCTTGATTCCGCAGGGATTCCTGTGGGATTGAGATCCCTGCAGGATCAGGCCTAAACTGGCAGTTGGAGACCCCCTAGGGGTCCTGGATTGTGAGAGAGTACAGGCTAGGATGAGGGACCCCCCTCCCAGTGCCTTAATTTTGTGCTCTGGACCTATAATGTCATTATAAAGACATGTATTATCATAATCATTCATAAGCCATTAAGTATAAATGAAATAACATGTGATACATATATACATATTCTAAGTGTGGGGGACATCTCTTTTAAAATATTCTGAGTTTATTAGGATTGCCCACTTTTATTTTCTGAGATAGAATTTGATTTTCTAACATTCATAGTTTTCTCTGTGATGAATTAAATTTGGTTATATGAAATGAAAAACTGGAACAGTATATACATGGCTATAATTCAGTATTACTCAAATGTTTATTTAAGGTTTTGTCTTTGCCTTTCACCATTTTTACTATGATATACCTGTTTGTGGATCTCTGCAAATTCTAAATGTGTACATTACTGTTTTCCAGTAAATTTTTGAAGCTTTATTACATTAGTTTTATGGGAATATTTCCTGTCCAATGCTTTCCATTGAAAAACAAATTTAGAGGTGAAATAGGCAGGTTTAGGAAATTTTAGAAATTAAGGGGTCCAGGCAAAAAACACAGGGCTATAGAATTGCAAATAGGTATATTTCCATAAGAGGAGGGAACTGAGATTAGCAAAGGTATACATTTACAGAATAAAGGGAAGGAAGAAGAAAGCCCAGAGGAAATAGAAGAACAATGAGGGAGGAGGGCCTCACAGGTCCCATGTGAGGTTTGACCTTTAGCTCAGGAGTTGCTAAGTTGTTGATTTGACCAAATCAAAGAGGAATAGTGAACAATCAGAGGGGATATCCAAGCACAAAAAACTGCAGCCTTTGTAAACCTTCGAGAAAGAAACTGTGGGACTCTTTCCCCTCCCCATGTGGGAGTCTGTGCTTATTCTTCAGTAAATTCCCTTTACTATACCATCTTCCATCTGTGATAACGGACTCCCATGGACCAGAGCCGAGAACCATCCTGCCCAGGGAACACCACACGTTTCCAGTCCAAAGTTCCGGTATCACCATCAGGTAACCAAAGTTGGCACTCTAGGTGTCCCACATTTCTCTCAGGCTTTGTTCATTTTTCTTCATTCTCTTCTCACTCTGTTCTTCAACTTTCAAAATCTCCATCACTTTATCTTCAAGTTTGCTAGTTTTTTCTCTTGCCAGTTCAAATCTACTAGGGAGAAACTCTAGTGAATTTAAAAAATTTAGTTTTTATACTTTTAAACTCTAAAATTTCCATTTGCCTCTTTTAGAATATCTTCTCTTTAATGATATTTTTTTCTGATGTGAGATTATCATCATATCTCCTTTTATTTCTTTTATCATGCTTTCTTTTAGTTCTTTCAATGTATTTATGATAGCTATTATGAAGTTCTTTTTTTCCCTTAAATTTCAAGTATGGCCATTTTCACAGGCAGTTCATGTTACCTGCTCCCCCCACCCCCTTCCTTTCTGGTATATGAATCATCCTTTCTTGTTTCTTTGCATGCCTCATAATTTTTTTTTGTTGAAAACTGGACCATTTCAACAACTACTGGGCAGTAGTCTTCTCCTTACTCCAGGCTTTTTATTGTAATTGGCTTGTTTATCTTTCAGTGGTTGGCTGAATGATTTTAGTGCAGTATATTTACCCACTATAGTGCTTCGATAGTGCTTCTCAAGAGTGCAGTTTGGGGCATGTAGTAGGGCAATCTTTCCATCATTCCTTGATCACATTTAGCTGTTATATTTCTCTAATTCTGGCTGAAAACTCTTATTTTCAATAATGCCTTTAGGCATAGATTGCTTTGTAAACCAAATGTGGCAACCAAATACTTTCTTATATCCTTGTCTGGCCCCCGGAGGGCTCATCCCAGCTTTCTTATTTCTTTCTAGCAAACCAACTGGCCTACACTACATCCAAGAATGCTATCCCGGTTGCCTTTCACCACACCCTTCACTGTTCTTGAGCATGTCCCTAGGTCTGAACTTCATGCTCTGTTGCAAATGAAGTCATTTTCTTTGGGAAGAGATTAGGAGTTATCTCTTTTATAGCCTGCTTCTTTTCCCAGGCAAGTTCTGAGCTGGTGCTCTGGAACTGGACATAGGAAAAATGGACAAAAATTCTCTCTGAGTCATACCCTCACTCCAGGAGGTGAGCACTTGGCAAAGGAGGACAGCAGAATGAGGTCTTCTCGCCTTTCCTCTTTTGGAGTGGAACTGCCACTGCGTGATCCAGAGCAAAGGTTATTGAGGTCCCTGTATTCCTAACGTGCTGTGCCCAAGATACAGCTTTTATTCCACAAATGGGGCAGATAAATGGAGCCCCCTCCTCATTATTGCACTTGCCCGGGGCTTATCCTTAGAAACAAGCATCTGAGGCAGCTTGGAAAGGAGAGTCCTGCTCATTTGGGGCAGAAAGCCCTCTGGCTGGGAGCTGGGGGAAGTCCAGGGAGTTAGTCCTGTCACAGCTACAGTCCTGCCCTGCTAAACAGAGAGGGCTGGGCAGATGATGTAGTCTGGATCATCTACCACAGACTCTCACTATTCTTGCTGAATTTTCATGGGGTTTCTTTAATAGACATTTCATTTGCCCTCAAGACCATTTCTAAAGGCTTGAGATTGTTGTGTCGAAGTAATTTTCACCAGTTTCCCTGGGAGCAGGTCATTAGAGATCCCCTCGCTGTCATTCCAGGAGTTCATTTCCATTTGTCTTCATTTCTGAAAGATAGTTTTGCTAAATATAGGATTTTTCGGTGACAAAACGTTCTCCAGCACTTTGAGCATGCTGTGCCACTATATTCTGCTTTCCATTAGTCCTGATGAAAGTCACTTATTAATTTTTGGGGGAGCATTCCCTTTTATGTGAAGATATATTTAATTTTTCTCCTATGCTTTTAACATTTTCTCTTTACCTTTATCCTACAACTTATTATATATCTAAGTATGAATCGCTCTATGTTTATTGGATTTTGTTGAAGTTTTTGGTTATATAGGTTATCTTTTTTTTATCATATGTGGGTAATTTTCATCCATTATTTTCTCAATTATTTTTTCTGTTCCTCTTCTGATACTCCCATTACATGTATATTGGTATTTGTAATGCTTCCCCACAGCTCTTTGAGGATTTATTTATTTTTTCATTATGCTTTTCTTTTTCTTTTATTCATATTTTATAGTCTCTAATGATCTATCCTCAAGTGTGATTATTTTTTTTCTCTATGAAAGTTTAAATCTACACTTGAACAGCCTCTAGTGAATTTTTCATATCAAATACTATACTTTCCAATGTCAAAATTTTAATTTGTTTTGAAGATTTTATCTCTTTATTGCTATTTTCTTGGTAAATCATTATTATCACATATTTTCTTCATTTTTTTAAACATGGTTTTCTTTCATTCTTTGAACTTCTTGATAATACTGTGTTTCCCCGAAAATAAGACATCCTCAGAAAATAAGACCTACTTACAGGTTTCCTTCTGAGTGAAATTTAAGGCATCCCTCTGAAAATAAGGCCTCCCCTAGGCTCTGTCTCAGAATGCTATTGTTAAACATGAGAAATTTGGTCCACTGATTCTGAAAGAAATGGAGTCACAAGAAATTCACCAGGAAATTCAGGAATTGGATTGTTATGATGATGTTCCAGAAGATGATGACATGATTGTCATTGAATAAATGAGTAAATTTTTGATACTGTAGGATTCACAGTTTGTCTGGTTTGTGTTAACAACTACTGTACTACCGTACAGTATACAGGTAATAAATTTCCTTTATTTTCCTTTAACAATAAATGTGTACCGTATTCTTCTTCGTGGAGAAATAAGACCTAGAGCATCTTTGGGAGCAAAAATTAATATGACACTGTCTTATTTTCGGGGAAACAGGGTAGCTGCTCTATAACTTGTGTCTGCTGTGCCCAATGGGCCCTCATCAAAGGCAATTTCTGTTGCCCACTTTTTTTCCTGTATGAGTTATACTATCATATTTATTTGCATGCCTATTTTTTTTCCTAAAAACTGGATAGCTAAGATAATATTATTGTATCAACTCTGGATTCTTATGTGTCCCCTCTCCTTCCCAAAGGCTTATTGATGTTGCTGGTTTCTTGGTAGTTTATGTGGTTTACCAAAGACTTTAAATGATTGTGATTTATAATTTTCACAAGTTAAACAATTGTTTTACTCAGAAGGGAATCTGCAGAACTCCTCATATAGTCATTCCAGAAGTCCCAAATACCAGGTTAATTTTGTACAGTTCTTGTACAAGACTTCCAATCATTTCCTTGTTCCTTTTACTGGGAAATTTTATTTAGAGATCACAGTTTGGTTGATAGTTTTGCTTTTACTCCTAAGTACATCACTTTCAATACTTTTGAATTTTTACAAGTAAGAATGATTTTTCCCCCCAGGTAAAACATGTCATGAGGTTAAACCTTTACCCTCAATAACATAAACACAGCTTGTTTTATTAAAAAAACAACGACAATAGAAACACAAAACAACTCACAATCAAATGAGTGTTTTAAAGTAGTAGGAATAGTTCTTATCAATATTTATGCCACAAACTATATAGATATTTTTTTTTTTGTCCTCAACTGAGGATATTTTTTCCATTGATTTTTAGAAAAAGTGGAAGTGGAAGGAGAGAGACAGAGAGAGAAAGAGAGAGAGAGAGAAAGAGAAAGAGAGAGAGAGAGAGAGAGAGAGAGAGAGAGAGAGAGAGAGAGAGAGAGAAATCAAGATGAGAGAGGCACATTGATTGGTTGCCTCCTGTACACATTCTGACCATTGAACACCAACCACTGAAAAACTGAGAAACACTGGCCAGGGCTAGTCACTTTTTAATTTTAAAGATCATTTTATTTATCCAAATAATAAAAATATACTTGCATGGTTCAAAATCAAATCAAACCTGCAAAACAAGATATATTCAAAGTAGTTTAATTTATATCACTGTCTACTCTACTTACACAGACCAACTTGTAACATTTTTAAAATTCATCTTTCTAGTACTTAAAAAAAAATAAATATACTATTTTATTGATTTTTCACAGAAAGGAAGAGAGAGGGATAGAGAGTCAGAAACATCAATGAGAGAGAATCATCAATCAGCTGCCTCTTGCACACCCCCTACTGGGGATGTGCCTGCAACCAAGGTACACGCCTTTGACCGGAATCAAACCCGGGACTGTTCAGTTCTCAGGCCAACGCTCTATCCACTGAGCCAAACTGGTCCCGGCTTTCTAGTACTTTTCTTTTTTTTTTTCCAATTCACATAAGCGTGTTATTTTCATTTCTTCATATCACCAGAATACAATGCACTTTTTCTTCTGTACTTTAAAAATATATATAAAATATCCTAGAAAAAAATCTATAATAATATGGAGAAATATGCCTCATTTTTAATAGTTCATTTGCTGGTATTACTCTTGCCTCTATATTCATAAATGATTTTGAATATAACTGATTGTGTGTGTGTGAGTGTGTGTGTGTGTGTGTGTGTGTGTGGTATGGTGCCTTGGGGACCCCAGGAAGTGAGACATGGATGCTGGTGTCTGGGATCCTGTTGCAGCCACAGCATCTTCACATTGAACTCTTTCCTATGTTGAACACTATATATATTTAAATCAAGGAAGAAGCTAAAACTTTAAAAAACACTGCTTCAGAGGGATGCAATATAGCTATTATTGCCAAATATTTCTTTCCCCTTTAAAGGGAAAATTTAGTAATTTAAGGTTTATTTTTAGTTTTGGAATTTTAATTTCCCTATGCCAATTACTTCAACATTATTTTGATTTAGAAATTGGGAACAGTAAATCTTTCTTGTTATTGTTAACCATCATTATGCTAAATTTTGACATTTTCATGAGCTGGTCATTTAAGACATATTTTTGAAATTAAAAATTAAATACCCAAATTTATCTATATGGTGGGCACAAGAGAGTGTGAGTTAGCAGTATGTATGCATCCATGTACTTGCACCTGATAACTCCCCCTAATTCCACCACCTCTAATACAAGATTTTCCCCCTTATTTTGCAGTAGTTTTATTTCTCCTGTTTTGATGAGTTTGCACCCTTTAGATAGTGTGTATTTCTTAAATTTACAGAAGTCCATAAATTTCAAATAACTCTGCTTAATTAATCTAAATAAACTTAGAAGGGGTAACAAAATATCCTAATTATGCATTGAGAAGTTTCTCATGGTATGGAAATTTGTTGGCCTGTAATTCAACTAAAAATACAAATATGAAACTCAGTGCTTTGATTTTTCAAAGAAAAATAGTTTTTAAAAAATTAGATGGATGTGACTAAGACTTCATCTTTAAAATAACAAAAGTAGTAATTGATATGAGCTATTTGACTAAATTTGTTTGAGACCATTAATAATTGCAATGAAGGTCTAACAAAAAGCATTCCTTGCTTGGCTGGCATGGCTTAGTGGTTATGCATCAGCCTATGAACCAGTAGGTCACAGTTTGATTTCCAGTCAGGGCACATGCCTGGGTAAGGCTCAGTCCCCTGTAGGGAGCATGCAGGAGGCAGTTGACTAATGATTCTCTCTCATCTTTGATGTTTCTCTTTCTCCCTTACTCTCTTAGGAAGATAGATAGTTGATAGATAGATAGATAGATAGATAGATAGAGATATAGATTTAGATAGAGATATAGATATTTAAAGCATTCCATCAAGCACACCAAGCATGTTTTTGGCATCCTCAGTTTGTTCTATAATAGGCATATTTCACCTTTTTTAAAAAAAAGTACTTCCATTTAATTCTACTTATTCTGGAAATAAATTTTCCAGCACTCCACTCAGTTTTCTATTCCTTTCTGTCCAACTCATCTCTGAGTATGTTGAAGTTCTTGAATATTCCCCAAAATGGGTCCTTTCAGCTGGAGAGCAGGTTATACTGGGGGAGAGGGCTTTGCTGTCATCTGTCAACAATGGGCTCTCTGGCCTGTCACTGTTGAAGACAGAGAAATTAAGAAACAAAGCTCAAGTCATTTTCTCAAAACGCCCCCTTAAGTTTCTATCTTGCTATGGTGTGCAGGAGAGTGTATTCTCAAAGAAGCGAGAAGAAGTTCCAGAAGGCTGAAGCTATTCCAAAGACAGACCCAGCTGTGGGTCGGTTCTCCATGTCAGAGGCCCCATTTGACGGCCCTGACCTGAGTCTTGTGGCTTACTGGCTTCTTAAGGGTTTTTATTTCTTTGAGAGACTCAATTTCATGTTTCTTTTTGAGTAGCCTTTATTTCCCATCCTGGGCTTGTTTCCATGGGAAGTAGGTGAGAGAATCTCCTTTGCATTTGATTGCAGTTGATTTCATTGCGAGCTCTCTTCACCCATCTGCTAACACTGTGTATCCCCTTCGCTGGCTAAAGAGGACAAACTCTGAAGTGTCTTCAGTCTTCAGTGCCTGCACAAAAAGGGAAATGAGTGTGTTACTGGCCCCAGGAGGCGACGTACTTCCCTATACTCTAAATTTTCCCCTAACTCTGGCTTTAGTTTTCAACAAACCTTAGCTAGTAGCCAAGAAAAATACTTTTAAGAACACCCCTTCAAAATGGAAAGAGACAAGAATCATAAATTTAAAAATAATTATAATGAAGCAGGAAGTCTAATCTCATGCCTTGGTCTCCCCCTGTCACTTGTACAGGGGCCTTGTGAACAGGAGATGGCTGCTGGTTTCCCCAAATACTCTATTTCCATCCAACCTGAGTGCCGCCTTCCACCTCCACCGTGAGCATATCCCTGGACACTGGGCAAACTGCATGTGTCAGAGGGAAAAGAAACCTTGGCTTCGACTCGAGGCCTCTCACTCAAAGTTGGGAGGAAAGTCTGTGTGTAAGTCTGGGTTCCCCAAAGGAGAGAACACGAGAAGGCACTTCCTATCCACTGACGTATCTAAAACATTGCAGAGGGAAAGTTAAGCCGGTACAGATGCTAAGCACGTTAAGTCTAAACAAGCTCAGAAACCATGTAGGATGCCAAATAAATGTTAGGGTTGTACTTCATCTACGCCATTTGCAGTTGGTTCTGTGAGCAGGCAACAAACTTGCTTGTAGAGATTAAGAGCTAAGCTCAGGCCCAGGGAGGCTGGCTGCCTTTTCCCATTATTTTGATTCACAAAGGAAACATTTTGGAAAAGAAATGGGTGGAATTTAAAAGGTCCAGAGCACCTCCTTTAGAAAGCAGAAGGTTATACAGTACCTGGAAACAAATACCCTGCCTCCTTGGGATCAGCGATTCTGAAGAGTTCTGTGTGCTGCTCCTGAAGACAGCATTGTGAGGCCTGGCTGATGTGGCTGTTGGTTGGGTGTCTTTCCATGAACCAGAAGGTCACTGGTTCAATTCCTGATTAGAGCACAGGTCCAGGTTATGGAATTGACCCCTGGCAGGGAGTGTGCAGGAGGCAGCCTATTGATGTTTCTCTTCCTCTCTTTTCCCCCTCCCTTTGTCTCTCTCTAAAAATCAACAAAAGTTTTTTAAAATCTAAAAAGACAGGATTCTGAGGAGAAAAAGCCAGTGAAGCAACAAATGAATACAAACAAGTGGTTACTATTTTAGTGAAACAAAATTTTAAAAATATAAACAAATGTATAAATAATAACAGGCACTTTTGGCTCCATCACCATGATAAATTAATTAGATATTAAAACTTTGGCCACTATTAAATTGACAAAACACCATAATACATCTATTTTTATGCTTTGTGATGCAACTGCACTGCATGTTCTATGATTATGCTGCAAGAAAAAAGGGAAAAATAACTGAAACATGCACACACATGTTGGAAAAGTATGAGCATCAGAACTGGAATAGAGATGCTGTTCAACAAAGGTCCAAATTGTGAGAATGGTTGTGGATATATCTGTTTCCTATAAGGGTTCTTTATATCATACAGTATAATATAAAGGAGTACTAAGTTAAATTTAAAAAGTCAAATCTCACCATATGCCTACATTAAGACATATCAAATTATATAGATCCATTTCTTTAACAAGAAATAATCTCCTTTAATATTATTTTGTTGAATCTACAGGAAGTAAATTGTTAATAGAAACCTTGATTTTTAGTTTTTATATTGATAAGGTAGACATTCAGATTGTTTTCTCTTTTCCAAAAAAATTAAACTTGCACCTTATCGGAAGGGGAATGTTTCTCTCCTCCTCCTTCTCCTTCTTTTCTTCTTCTTCTCCTTCTTCTTCTTTAGATCCCCATGACCTTAAAAGGTATCTGCTTCCCTTATACCATTTCTATTTCTCTTAAGTAATGTTTTTCATCAGAAAAAAAGGATGTCCTGGGATTTCTGCCTTAATTGAATTTGCTTATGGTAGACTGCATCATGTTCAAAGATTGAAAGTTTAGATATTTTTTTATGTGCCTGTTTTTTGGGTTTTTTTTATTTTTGTTTTAAGGTGGAACTTTCTCTGTTCAGTATTCTCTACACTTGAGTGGTTTTTTTTTGGGGGGGATCTGTATTGTATTTGTGTAAAATTACAAAATATCAGTGGTCTAGATCTGATGTTACACTCAAATTTTTCCCTAATTTTCTTTTTATTACTCTTTGCATAATTTTAAGGCAATGCAGCCTTCCAATTACGGGGGCCACTGACAAACATAAACACCAACAAAACTCCAGTGGGCACACATTTTCTGCCTTGCATGCCATTGCACTGTTCCTCAAAAACGCACCCACAACTTATAATTATAGAAGCCACAGGAACAGAGAAACCAGTCCCAGGAGAAATCAATGATGGCTAAACCAACTGTCCAATCTGTGAAAGTAAACCCATGTGGCAAAAAATTAGAAAACAAAAGTATTCATGGTTGAATCTATTGGCCTCATTGCTAAGGTCCAAAATCTAACCATCTAAGGCCAGATTCAATAAAAATCTGTCTGGATTTTATGCCAAGCCATGCAGGCCTGGAAAAATCAATTTTCTGGAACTTGTAAAGTGTCCCACAGTCAAGGCAAAGTCAGCATTCCTTTTCATTCTTATTCTCAAAGCAGCCTTGTGAGACACTCGAGAGGCCTGGGTCAACCACAGGTCTTGGCTGGCTTGAGCAGGTTCTAGTATAGGGGGAAAAAGGATAAATCATGTGAATGTTGTTCATAGTCAAACTATATATTTGCATGTCTAGCATTATTAAGTGTCATTCATTCATTCATTTTTTTTCATTTATTCATCAAACAATTTGGGAGCCTGATCCTTTGCCAAGTGCTGTGTTACAAACTGGAAAAGCCAAGATGGAAAATCATGGTCTCTGTTGTGAATGAGACCACAGTTCAACAGACAATCATAACACAGTGTCATAAAGATTCTTAAAGGAATGTGGAGGAGCCCATGACTGCATCAAAAAGAGGCACCTAATTAAATCCTGAAGAACAGGAAGTGTGTGTGGGAGTGCTTCTCCAAGCAGGTGACAGATCAGATCAGCCTTGAGGATTGGATAAAGAACAATGGCAAAAGGGAAGAAGGAACATATTTGACTGAGAACATTAGGGACAATAGTGCAAAAATGTGTGTGTGTGTGTGTGTGTGTGTGTGTGTGTGTGTGTGTGTGTGTGGGTGTGAGAGAGAGAGAGAGAGAGAGAGAGAGAGAGAGAGAGAGAGAGAGAACCAAAGGTGTATCTTAACATTGCATTTAGAAAGAGCCTGGCAGTATATGGAAAATGAACTACAATAGAACAAAGATGAACCCAGAGACAAGAGGTGGCTTAGGAGGTTATTGCAGTAAATCTAAGTGTGAACTGAGTTGAGGCAGATGCATTAAAATATTTTATAGTGATGGTCCCATGGTTCTTGGGTCTGAATGGCTGAGTGAAGAGATGGGGGCATGTAAGACTATGTCCCCTCATGTTGATTGGACAAGGGGCAGAGTTCCATAATTGTAGGAATTACAGAGAAGAAAGAAAGGTGTGGAGGTCAAGATAATAAATAGGAGGTATGCTTGTGTTAAAAGGGTTGGTAGGAAGCTTGGGTCAGTGGTCTATGGCCAATAGTTATAATTTGGGATGTAAATGAGGGAAAAACAAGAGAGAAAACTGAGTTAAAAATATAAGGCTTAGAGGACAAAGTCCTGCAGAGTACTAGGGTCAAGTAAAGATGGGGGAGAAACTCAGAAATTCATTAGAGAGAGGAAAGCCAGCAGAGATGAAGGTCCCCAAATGTAAGGAAGAGAAAGTTCCAATAAAGATGGGGCTGGTTGTATATTTTGCAGAACAATCAACCAAGATAAGGACTGTGTGGTGGTTCTCAGAAGGGCTGGGTTTGAAGCTCAGTGATAAGCAGCCCTATGACACATAAATCTTATCAAGGACACATTCAGTGTCATAAGCATAAAGGAGAAAAGGTCAGAAAATGGTGCAAGGAGATATCCAGCTTGACAAGCAAGCTCAATGAGCATGGCTTCTTGAGTCTTTAGTTACTCATGAGAAATAGTTTTGTGTGGCTATTAACCTTGAATATGTGCAAATTTATGGTTCTGAAACTCTAGGGTAATTACCTTTTATAATGCAAAATAACCTGTTTATGTTTCCTGAATCAGGTTCCCAAGTATTATTTCTCATTGGGCCATCTGTCACCTGGCTATACAGTCCATTGGTGGTATAAAATAGCTTGGTAAAACCATGCAAAGTGGACTGGAATTTGCTATCCTAATAGAGATTTCTTTTCTTCTTGTGTGCCACATGGAATCTGAAAATAGAAAACGCACACAACTAGTAAACTGACATGATATCTAGGGACTAATCTATATGTACTCTGTGATTTTTAATATTGATAGAATATGCTTTAGGTCTACTGGTGCTGATGCTGTCTGTCAGTGGCTCATCCACCCACCTGATACTTGCTCTTTCTGTATTATTATTGTTGGCTTTTTCCACAAGGACCCGGGACTCTTTACCTTAGAGCTTTTCCCTAGCCCATGCTTGGGCAGGCTGAAAAGGCTGTGGAGCTCATGTCCATCCTACAGGAGCTGCCTTCAGTACTTAATGGGGATCTGGTTTATGCCCCCGTTCCCTTGCTCCTGAGCTCTGAGGCATGTTCAATTCCAGAAGTCCTCAGCAGGATTATGCTCCAGAGACCCAGTGGGAAGGTACTTAATTCACACTCTATTTCATTTGCTGCCTTCCCTTCCTTGTCTCATTTCCATTCTACCTTATGTGTGGTTTCTGGGACCATTTCCAAATTAAGAATTAACATTCAAACCCTTGTTTCAGGTTCTTCTAGTGGGTGAATCCAATCTAATTGCCAACCAAATGCAAAACAAACAAACAAACAAAAACAAACTCAAATGTACTTGAGCTGATAAGTTAAGGACCAAAGAAGAGAAGACCATATCAGATACAGTAGAAATGAATTCCTTAAGCCCACACACAGGTATGAAAAAATGAAACTTGATTTTTCTATTGCTAAGTTTAGCTTTTTCTGGTACCTCATTTCATCAAGTAAGAACTTAATCCCAACCAAATCCTGGGAAATCTCAATTGATTCAGTCCTTTACTACCTCTGCTTTTCTCTCTGGGGTTGTGTTCTTATCCAGGAAACTTTCCTAGAATTAATTACCAGGGGGAGGAGATAAGGGCCTGGCTCTGGCCCTGCTTGTACCTTTACTGGTCAGCATTCCTTCTGACAACAGCCAGCAATATGCCAATGGCCCTGTCAGAACTTTAGTCCTGTCACATGAGGCCAGCTCTGTTCTAGTCTTCCTTCTTTGAAGGCCTCTTCAAGTTCATCTCTGTGAGTTCACTTCTATGTGTCCTCAATCACATGGAGAAAAACCTGGTCTTTATTGGTCCCACTAGCTCATATAGCCAAACACCATTAAGGCTCTTTTCAAATTCTGTTGGTCTTATCTCATGACATAGAAGTCAAGATAACTCTGGATGTTGCCTGCCACCATGAGGAGCAAAGCCCAAACAAAGCAATTTTCTGTTTTTCTATCTTTATTGACCTCTCTTTCTGGCCACCAGCAAGTTTCCCATTATACTATGTTATGCCGGACAAGTTAATGTCTCCCCTCACTACCAAAGCAGTACTAAGCTACTGACAGATGGAGAGTGGGGATAAGTTCCTCAGCTCCCATGAAACCTTAGTGGGCAACTGAATTATTTTCTACTTATTCTGAGATGTGTTTGTCCCTGTGAGACTGAAGCCCACATTTTCCCAGCAGCAGCTCTGATTGACATCCTCTTTATTGGTGTTTTCTCCTTCCCTGCCTTGCTTCCCAATCCCCTCACTCCAGATTCCTGGGATTGTTTCCCAAATCAACTACCTGCACCCAGGTCCGTTTTTCTGGGATGTTCTGTGAGTTAGCCGACCTAAGACACAGCGTCTCCCACTTTTGGGTCTTGCAAACACATGCAACACACTCTACCTGTTTGCTGTTTAGAATGTGAATTAGGGTTTGTACCTGAAGGCGTGATATGGTCGAAATAGACCTCATTGATGCTGAACTGACACTGAACTATGTGTTTGCTTCAGCAAAATGTTGGCTATGATAGTAACAAAACTGCCAGAAAGAGTTTGTTTGGCATTGTAAGATATGCTTCCGAATGGCCTGAAGGCAAGATGTAAGATGGCATTGGGAGTTGGTAAAGAGAGGAGACAGGACAGATGTGCGTGTGTGTGTGTGTGTGTGTGTGTGTGTGTGTGTGTGTGTGTGTGTGTTTATGTGCATGTGCAGGGACATTTCATAGTGGGAACTTAGAAGGACTTTTTCAGACACAGAGTTAAAACACATAAGTGAAGTGTGAAAGTCTCCAGTCCAGAAGCCAGTTGGTGTAACTCAGTGAGTGAGCCAGCCACAAAGACCAAGTGTTTCATATAACCCCAACTTAGGGGGTAGGTAGGCTCTGAGAAAGAATGGGATGCCTGGAGCACCAGCCTTCTACTATCCAGGATTGAAGACCACTCACCCTCCAGGGCTGCCCTCCTCATGGTCCTTGCCTGGTTTACCTTGAGGGCAGTGAAGCATTCTGCCTTTTTCCATCTGGGATGCAGGTGCAAGGAGAAGGAGCCAGGGCAGAACTGCCATGGTCAGTGGAAAGTTTCCCTGTCATTGGAAAGCACTAGAGCCTTTGCCACAAGTGGGATTCTTCAATTTGCCAAAACTCACCATGAAGTCAGCAGAGCAAGAAAATATTTGTCTAAAAATTGGCAGGTTAAGCTCCTCTAGATTTCCAACATGGTGGGCCTAACACCCTGCAGGCCTCTGTCTGTCTGTCTATCTATCTATCTATCTATCTATCTATCATCTATCTACCATCTATCTATCTATCTATCTATCTATCTATCTATCTACTGAATTTTAATCCTCATCCAATGATATGCTTATTGATTTTTTAGAGAGAGAGAAACAGTGATATGAGAGAAAAATAGTGATCAGTTGCCTCCCTTATGTGCCTCAACCAGGGATCGAACCTGCAACCCAGGTATGTGCCCCCACAGGGAATCAAATCCACAACCCTTTGGTGCACTGGATGATGCTCCAACAAACTGAGCCACCTGGCCAGGGCAACTTGCAGTCTTTTAAACATCTCACTCCAGAGAAGATGAGACACAGCTAAGGGGTGTGTGTGTGTGTGTGTGTGTGTGTGTGTGTGTGTGTGTGTGTTGATGACTAGCATTTTCCACACAAACACACCGTTAGTTGTCTTGGAAGAAGCTCTCCCTTTCATTCCTGGTCACACAACCACATGGGCAGTGCCCCTATAACTAAAAATCATGGTTTTGTTCTCATCCTAACTGGCACTTGCGGTTGTGGTTGGTGTGGTGGAAATGAAGTGGGACTTTTACAAGATGCTTCTGCACAGAGGGGCTCTGCAGTCTGTGCTATTGGCTGAACTCACATTCCATTGTTTGGTGATGTTGTTAAAGGGGCTCTTGGCATTTCTGAAAACTTACTGCAGGCAGCAACCTGCCTCCACTCTGGAGGCGCCTGAGGATACAGGCCCAAGCAGCTCTGATGAGTGAATTTCCTTTCAGCTTCTGTTTGTAAGTTGGAAAACTTTGCATGTGTTTGTGTTAGTATGCGGTATTTGCATGCTGTTATTCTGTGACTTCCTGTCCTTTACACCTGGCCTGTGTCCCCAGTGTGAAAAACAATGCACTGGGCCCAAGACAGAAGTTGGGGACATTTTAACTGGTTCTGTGAGCTGGTTGACTTTGTAAAATTGAGTAAGTAATTATATTCTATTGTCTTCCTTTTCTTCTTATCCCAAAAGGTGGTGTGGAGGGTGGGATGAGACAATATTTAAATGATGAGTTCTCAAATTTCTTTGGCACTTAACATTATAAGATTCGTTCTATGATTTTAGATATTCTGCTCCTATTTTTTAACTATGTTCTCATATTTAATTAAACTGAACATATACTGATTCTTGGGGATGAATCTACAAAACATATTTAAGGTGTAAGAATCTTTAAGTAGCCCTAACCAGTTTGGCTCAGTGGATAAAGTGTCAGCCTGTGGACTAAAGGGTCCCATGTTTGATTCCTGTCAAGAACATGTATGTTCATTGTGGGCACATCTCCAGCAGAAGGTGTACAGGAGGCAGCTGATTAATGTTTCTCTCTCATCGATGTTTCTAACTCTCTCTTCCTTCTTCTCTGTAAAAAATCAATAAAATATATATATTTTTAAAAAGAAATCTTCAAGTAGATTAGTGATGTCCCAGGGGCTGGCCCAGAAGATGTTGATGGACCAGGAGAGAACAAAGGGAAATAGTAACTTAAAACAATTCACGAACTTGCTGAAAGGCTGCCAGAGGACTGCTTTCAATAGGGCTGGCTGTCAGTGGTCATTGTAGTAGTTGGGAGGAGGAGTTGGGAAAATATAACTTTTTTTTTTTTTTTTTTAGTAATTCTAATTTTGATGTAATTTAAATATATAAACATCAAAAACTATATTTTTTGAAACATTTGAGAATAAGTTGGTTACATGACTTTATGACTCCTTTTCCCTCCAGGTACTTCGGGGTGACTTTCCTAAGAACCGGGGGCATTCTCTTACATAACCACAGTTCAGCTATCAGAATAAGGAGAGCAACATTGATATGCAATAGCATTATCTCATCCATAACTCGCATTCAGATTGTGCCCATTGATCCAATAATTGTTGGTCTTGTATAGCAGTTTTATTCTTTCAGTTCAGGTTTTAATCAGGAATCATGCAGGGTACTTAGTTATTATGTCATTTTTACTTTCATTTAATCTGAAAATATTTGCTGACTGATATTTTTGAAGAGTACTGGCCACTTATTGAATAGAATGTTCTTGAGGTTTATTTGGTGCTTCTCAGGATTATATTCAGATTACGTATCCTATCTTTGGCAAAAATACCACATAGGGTAACATGCCTCAGTGCATCCAACCAGAAGACATGTGAAGTTGGTTGGGGCAAAATTTATGGGCAAAAAAAGATTTCTTTGGCACTTACTTAAGGTGGTTATTATTTTTTAAAAATCTGACTCTTAAATTAAATGTTAAGACTTGCTGATTCTTAGATTCTTACTTCACCAGAAGAAACTCAACCTCACTGCAACACTGCCACCTGCTGAAAAAAAGTGAAAAATTTCTTATAATTCCAGTCCTCAGACAGGGCTTGTATTTTGATGCTTTCCAAATGTTACTTACCTAAATCTAAACTTTCTAGAGATGGATTGGTGAGATGGTTAGTGAAGGCTTCTTGGAGATTGTAGGAGAAAATAGTAGAGTGGAAAGTAAACCCTTGGAAGAGCAGGGCTGTGGGGTTCTAGTCCTGTCTTAGGAGTTTAACCCCTCAGATCACCTTAGACGCCAACTCTTAGTTCAGGAATGAAAGGCTCCAGAGCTGTGCTCAGCTCCACTTTACCAAGTAACATCTGACAGCCCAGTGGGCAGGTAGGGGTGGGGAATCACCCCAGGCACCCAGCAATTGCTGGCTCTGCTAGAACTACCCAGCCCAAGATCGCAACGCTTATTTTCCTTTCATCTTTATAACATAGTTCCTTATAAACCTTAACTTGTTCCAGCATTTGCTTCATTGTTTGTCTGGAAATAATAAGAAATGTTTGTCTCGCTCTATTATTTGAGAGAAAGGCTGGCATTTGCCTCCCACCATGGAAAATACTCTGGAATGATCTCTATCATCTTCCAATCATGCTGGTTACTGACTAAATTATTTTGTTCAAAGACATTTTTGATCTCTCTGCTAATCAGTAGTTTGAATGTGAAAATATTAGATAAATGGGATGGTCCAGGTCTAGTGTATTTTCTTTAGCCACCTGTTTTTGCAACATTCCTTATAGTGTGGGAGAATATAAAATTTTTTATGACTTTCAAATTTGGACCAAGCCATTTTTCTCTTGTTATTGCCTATTTTTTACTATCAAGGGCCCCAAATTGGCCTGAAAGTGAAGGAGAGAAAGGAAAGATGATTTTAGTCCTGCAGTTAAGAGTTGGAAGAGTTAACCGTGTAATTTGGATACCAGACACAAGAATAGCTGATAAGATCATCTCAGTCTTCATAGTTAGTTATATCTGGTATTTAGATGAATGGAGGGGTCAGTTGTCTGCTGAGATCACACATGGGATTCCTGACACTGCCTTTAACTGTGAACAAACCCAAATGGGAACGCATTGCATGAGAGTGAGCAAGATGAGGAAGGACTGGGAACTTGGGAAGAGCTGGATTGAGAAAGAGTTAGATTAAAGAGGGACAGAATTGTCATGTGCACTATTTATAGATCTGATATAGAATGTATCCCAAATTTAACTCTCTTTGACTCACAATAAATTAATACCAGTGAATTAAAGTTTCAGAGAGATAGAAATATTTTTATTCTTCTTACTTTATTAAGAAGAATAAAACAAATGTCTAGCAGTTGAAGTGTCCAAAGATGGTTTGGGGATACTCTAGGGAGTGGAATTGCAGAAAAAGTATGTGTGGCCAGATTGTATAATCCATTTATACTGAGATTCTATAATTTAAAGATGACTTTAGTATTTAATCTATGACTTGATCCAATCCATGGCCAATTTTCTAATTTTAAATTAAAAAAAAAAGTAAATAAGAACAAATCAGATTTTTTTTATCCAAACCCAAGTCTAGTGTCATACAATTAACCTTTGATTTATTTGTATTAAAAACTATAATACATGAGAAAAACATATTTGTAAAAAAATAAAAAATCCTTTAAGGGTAGCTCTTTGTAAAAAGAATTTGGGACGGAGTAAGCACAATAGGTCTACTAAATATGTAAACTTAATAACTATGTGATCAAGTTTAATTACTCTTTGATAAATCCTCTATCTTTGTAAATTATTTAGGTTTCATTAACCTGGGCTCTCTGAATTAGCACATGAAAAAATCCACAAAGAGGAGAAATAATTTGTTTCTAAATATTTTTGGGGTTCTATTAGGTTGTGTAACCTGAAATTATTATTTTATAATTTTAAATTAAAAATTTTTATTGAAAACATTAACGATTCAGATGTAGCTGTGAGAATTAATACAGAAAAAAACCTATACACCCTTTACTCAGTTTCTCCCTATGGTAATGTCTTAAAAACTATAGTTCATTTTTTTTTATATACAAAATAATGATTTTATGTGATTCAACCTAATATATATTAGGTGGATGCCCAAAACCATAAGTTTGACTGAATTAGGTTATATGAATATATCCTAACTTCATTAAGTGGTGAAGTAACTTAAATGACATGGAAGCATGGGCCATTACAGTAGTAATGCATGGGGGGTTATGTTGTAGGAGAAGGGAGATTTCAAGGAAGACTCAAGTAGCAGAAAAGCAAGGCTGGTGGTTGGATTTTTAAAATGCTGTGGAGAGATCAGGAAATTGAACTTGGGGAAATTGCCATGGTGCCCTTGGATGAAGACACAGAACTGTGGCACAATCATAACTCAAAGCACAGAGAAAGCAAGTGGGATGAGGAAGCGGAGCAGCCTGGGGTGGTGCCAGGTTAGAATGGGTGTTCACTGTTTAGACTGAGAGGAAGATGCTAATTGAGAGAAATAAATTGAAGATGCAAGAGAGGCTGAGGGCATGGAGCTGGGAGGAACAATAGGAGATTCGCCCAGGAATGAGACTAAAACACTTTCCCCTCCCTGAATGAAGAGAAGAATGGGTAAGATGACTTCACATTTAAATGTAAATAGGAGAGAATTCAATGTAAAATTTACTATAGTTTTCAATCCTTTGTGTGATATATATATATATATATATATATATATATATATATATATTTTTTTTTTTTTTTTATAGATTTTTTTACAGAGGAAGAGAGAGGGATAGAGAGTTAGAAACATCCATGAGAGAGAGTCATCAATCAGCTGCCTCTTGCACACCCCCTACTGGGGATGTGCCCACAACCAAGGTACACGCCCTTGACCGGAATCGAACCTGGGACCTTTCAGTCCGCAGGCCAACGCTCTATCCACTGAGCCAAACCGGTTTCGGCTCAATCCTTTGTGTTTTAACTACACTGTATCTGAAATACAGACATGGGATCATGGATAGTCAGTGTAAGTGGATCATATAATCTGGTCACACATAGAGGGTAAGGCTCCTAGGTAGTCCTGCCTGGAAGTGGCCCCAGTTTCACTTCAAAAACCTGGAAGTTTTACAGATGCATTAGAATATTAATGGAATCCATGATGGAAACAAATGGGTAGAATATTCCAACTCTTAAAAATATATATTATTGATTTCAGAGAGGAAGGGAGAGGGAGAGAGAGATAGAAACATTAATGATGAAAGAATCATTAATCAGCTGCCTCCTGCATGCACCCCCATTGGGGATCAAGCCTGCAACCTGGGCATGTGGCCTGACCAGGAATCGAACCATGACTTCATAATTCATAGGTCAATGCTCAACCACTGAGCAACACCAGCCAGGTAGAATATTCCATCTCTTTGAGTCCTAGTTTTTTCAGACTACAAATTTAATTCTCACAGCAGTCTGTTGTTTGGAAATAAACTGCAAGTTTTCTATGGATTTTGTTGATTTCTAAGAAAGACTGAAATCTACAAAGTGAACTGTAATGGGTAAATAAGTCATGTGAACATAATTGTGACAGGGATTGGTTATATCCAGCCCAGAATGGGAATGATCTGACGCCCTCAGCAAACATCTAAGAAGGCTCAGTTGGTTGTGAACACATCTTGAGCCAAAAATTTGATGAGCTTCCCCAATACAAATGTACTTTTAGCCTGGCTTAGTGAAGACCTAATATTCAAGTCCAAAAATATGGCTGCCCTCCTGTAGAGCTAGCTGACCACATCTGGAGTAGTACCTTTGTTGTGAGCCCCATATTTAGGAAGGACAGAGACAACATTAAAAATGTGCAAATTAGGGGGAACAGAGCAGGAATGGCCACTGAGTTGATTTGCTGTAGATATTGATTCAAATAGAAGGGAGAGGCAGAATGAGAGGAGAAAAAAGGAGGTCAGGAGAAAGGAAAGGAATGAGGAAAGCACATAAAGTGGTGACATGTGGTTACAATTTAGAGATTTTTTTTCCACAAATGGAGATGAATAGGCTTAAAAGGAGATAAGTGAATTTGCAAAAGGGGGTAAGAATATGGAGGGGAGAAGCAACAGATCTGGCTTGTGATGGCCTCACCACTATAAATGTCATTGAGGTACAACCCATAATTTGTGGTTGTCAAGGTTTAAAGCTTTAACTCTTCCCATTACCCCAGATGCTTAAGTAAGAATTCCAGTACTCTGAACTCCAGTTCTGTATTGCCACACCAAATTCTCTTGGGTGTTACACATATGTGAGAGTTCCAACATAAATATTTATAGGGCAAAGAACCTTAAAAAACACGATCCATGTTTTCCAAATTATATTCCGCAGAACCAACCAACTCCAGTGCCTCCCTACTCCCTCTGTCTCTCCCTCCCTCTCTTCTCTTCCTTCCTTCCTCTCCCCCTCTGTGCCTCTCCCCCTTCATCTCTCCCTTATTTTTCACCTGTTTTCTTTCTTACTTTTAATGATGCTTACTGAGCACCACTATGTTCCATGTACCTCACCTACAATCCTGAATAAAACCAGATCCTGCCCTCATGGGAGCTCATGATCAAGTGGAGAAGACAATGGCCAAACAATTGTCACTTTCATAAATAGTAAATTATATTTTCTTTATGACCACAGATGTTGAACATTTAGTCTCATATCTCTAGTGAATATGACACTCATTGACCTTTAGTTCTCTATTGGCCCGTGAAATAATTTGATATATTCATTTTTAGTTTTTAAAAATATATATATTTTATTGATTTTTTACAGAGAGGAATAGAGTTAGAAACATCGATGAGTTAGAATCATTGATCAGCTGCCTCTACTAGGGATGTGCCCGCAACCAGGGTACATGCCCTTGACTGGAATAGAACCTGGGATCTTTCAGTCCGCAGGCCGACGCTCTATTCACTGAGCCAAACCGGCTTCGGCAATTTTTAGGTTTTAAAGTCAGTCTGATCCAGGAATTTCTCAGTCTAATTCAGTAATAAAAACTTCTTCATTCTTGTTCAAAATTCTTAATACTTGGGGCTCAGGCTCTTCCTCTTCCTTCCTGGAGTGGTATCTAAGATTCTGGGAGGTTAGACACACTATGGTCTCAGGACTATGGAGGACTGGGAAGATTGTGGGGTTTAGAAATGTCCTAGGGCCATGCTAAACTCTGTGAAGATCTCATCAGCTCTGTAAGTGGGGTTCTGGTTCCCACTGACACATCTACATCTTTGTGCTCTTTAGATTGGTGCCAGGGGTTCTTCTAATTCCCTGAAATTCTCAGAGAATGTTCACTTGAACTCATTTATGGGTTTTATTGTTCTTTAATTCATGAGCCTCAGCATAAATCAATCCATTCTTCCCTTTCCCTTTTATTTGACTCCTTATCCCTTTTAGATTCTCAGGTTCCATTTTTATGTCATTTGACTCCCTTCTTCAATAAAACATTTAAGGATATATACTGTTCTGAGTACAATATTCACCACATGGCATGGATTGGGATCTATTGTTTTCCACTATTATTATTTATGAGGGCATTATAATATTTAATTTCTTTGTGACACTTCCTCTAATTCAGATATTTTATTTTTCAACTAGAGGCCCAATGCATAAAATTCATGCACAGGGGTGGGAGGGAGCTGTCTCTCAGCCCAGGCTGCACCCTCTCCAATCTGGGACCCCTCAGATGGTGTCCAACTGCCAGTTTAGACCCCAAGGGACCGGGTCTAAACTGGCAGTTGGACATCCCTCACATAATCTGACAATGCTGGCTCCTAATTGCTCACCTGCTTGCCTGCCTGATTGCCTCTAACTGCTTCTTGCTTCCAGCTTGATCGACCTCTAACTGTTCCCCTACTGGCCCAATCACCCCCAACTGCCCTCCCTTGCAGGTCTGGTTGCCCCCAACTGCCCTCCTTCCCTGCTGGCCTGATTGCCCCTAACTGCCCTCCTTCCCCTGCAGGTCCAGTCATCCCCAATTGCTCTCCCCTGCTGGTCTGGTCCCCCCCAACTGCCCTACCCTGCCAGCCATCTTGTGGTGGCCATTTTGTGACCACATGGAGACAGCCATTTTGTGTGAGGGTGTGGTGGTCAATTTGCTTGTTACCTCTTTATTATACAGGATTTTCAAGGAGTTAGAATTTTAAAAAATCATTCATGTTTGTATCATTGTCAGTGTTGGTTGCATTTATAAACACATGTTTATAAAAATTCTACTTTGCAGAATGCATGAAGATTCTTTGTAGAAATTTTATAATTTTATATTATAACTGTATATCTATTACATGCACTTTTTGGTAAATTTTACCTCCAACACATCTGACTCTGACTACTTCCTGCCATATACATCTTACTACCTCAGAACCCAATGATCAGAGCAGGGAATGATTTATGTGCCCAAGTTTAGGGTTTTCTGGGATCCCAAATCAAGTAGGGTAGAGGCTGCCATTGGTAAGAGTTAAAGTTGGGACTGCCTTCCAGCCCACTGCCTTGACATCCCCAACCCATGTAAATTCTGCAATGTCATGGCAGATGGGGATTCAACAGGGTTAGTAATTTCATTGGTGTGATCCTTTGTCTCAACCTCAAATGAGAGGTACAATTATTAGGATATTGCTGAAATTCCACCTTTTTGTTAGTTTGTACTTATATAAAACACTTTATCCACCATTTTGTTTTTAATAGTTCCATGTTATTTTGTGCAAAGCATTGCTGTTATAGACAGCAATGTTGAGTAGAGCAGTTTTTAAAACCAAGCTGAGAAACTTTTATATTAATAGAGATATTTAACCAGTTTGGCCTATTATCTAAATTAAAATCTGCTATCTGTCATTTAATTTATAATCTGTTTCTTTAATGAATCAATTATTTTTTTTTCTCAATGCTTTTTTTCTCTTATTATATGGAGTATAGTCTCTTAGCTTTCTACCATTTGATCCATCTGTCTTTACAGACTCTATCTTTTTGATTATTAAATTGTCACAAAACAAACTTATGCCAGCCTCTTCTACACAAAAATATAGAGACCCCAGAAGTGTTGCACTTCTTAGCCTTCCCTGCTAGAATCACTGTTTCCATTTCTGCACCCCCCATTTCCTTACTGACGCATGCCATTTAGAGGTTATTCCCTAACACTTGCTTGAAACAAACTTTATTATGGACATCAATGATCTGTATCTTGTCAAACCAAGGACATATTTCACTCCTCTTCTTGACTTACTGGTAGCTGCGTTCAATGTGGTTGACTGCTTTCTTCTTTAGAATCTTTGGTGATGCTTCTATCTAGTTGTGTTTTTTTTTTTTTTTATCATCATCCTCATTTTCTTTCTTCTTTTTTTTTTTCAGACTACTCCTACTTTGGTCATATCATTAAATTTGTGGGGTGTACTAAGATGCAGTCTTTGGTCCTCTACTTTTTTATGTTCTATCCCTACATGATCTTACCTAATATCATGGCTTTAACAATGTATATTGATGACCCTTGAGGCATTACTTCTAACTCCAGTCTCCTCAAACCCCAAATGTATACTAAACATCTCAATTTGAATGGAAGAGGAATCTGAAATCCAACATCTCTCAAACATAGCTCTGGGTTCCATACACCATAATGCTCCCCTGTAGATGTTTCTATCTTATTAAATAGTACCACCTGTAGCACAAATAAGAATCATCCTTCATCCCTCTCAAATTCACAAAAATCCACCTAACTCATCCATAATCCGTGTTTGCTCAATACCCAAAATATGTCACAAAACTGATCACTGCTCTCCATTTATATTGTTATAAATTGAGCCTAATCCACTACTCTTAGCTAGGCTAAAGGTCCTATCTGATTAAGTTTACTCAGGGCACTCTGAGCCCTTTCTCTGTGTCAGATATGTTATAGCTATTAGGCATACATCAGGGAGAAAACAGAAAGATTTCTGCCCTAATGAAACTTAAATTCTAATGCATGGAGATAGACAATAAAGGAAATAGTGCCGTGTGTGTGTGTGTGTGTGTGTGTGTGTGTGTTAGATGGAAGTGATAAGTGCTATGTACAAAAATAAAGAAAACATGATAAGGAGGAGGCTTGAGGGAATAAATAGTCAAAAAGACATGGTAAGGGCATGAGCACCTTATAGACTAAGTGAGGGGACAAGCCGCAGGAAGTGTTTTTGTTTTGTTTTGTTTAGCCTTCTTAAAATTAAAATAAACTTTTAAATTTTAAAATAGTTTTAGATTGACAGATGTGTTGTAAAAATATTCAGAGAGCTCCCAAATAACATTCACCAGGCTCCCCTATTTGTTGAAATCTTACTTTACCATGGTACATTTATCACAACTAAGGAACCCACATTGGTATGTTACTCTAACTAAACCCTATACTCAATTTGAATTGCATTCATTTTCCTCTAATGCCCTTTTTCTGTCCCAAGATTCCATTCAAGATGTCACATTGTATTTAGTTGTCATCCATCCTTAATCTCCGGTGGACTGTCACAATTTCTCAGACTTTCCTTGTCTTTGTTGACAGTTGTGAAGTGTACTATCACAATTTTGTAAAATATCCTTCAATTTGGGTTTGCCTGATGTTTCTCATGATTAGACTGAGGTCATTCCTCATAGTTAGAGTGGGGTTTTGAGAAAGTAACATCAACCACTAAATATATAAAATTAGAATACCAAATAATAGCAAAAACAGACTTGATAAAAGTTTCTAAAAATGATAATCATTAAAGAGTAAATCTAAAAAAAACGTAAAATATTAATATTTAAAACAAAACTAGTGGTAAGCACCCAAACTATACTTAAAGGACAAATTTATAATAAATTAATAAATACAAAAGATGGAAAAAGAAACAATAACACAAATATCTAAACCAAATTAAGGGAAAGAAGTGAAAAAATATTAAATAGCAAGTAAACAAAAAGTAGAGTTGATTGATGAGACCAAGTATTATTTTAAATGAGCAATAAAACAGACAGTAGAAGAGAAATAAAGAGAAAGCATGTAAATATTTGGAACAAATGATAGAACACAAACATGCAAAAACCTTTTTAAATGTTATAAGGTTCAGGACACAAGAAAAGTAATAATAAAAATAGTAAGGCATACTCGAAAAGCTGACTTTTACTAATACAAAGGGGGAAAAAGTAATTAGAAAATTTAAATTTCTTATCCTGACTTTACTTATAAATATTTACAATTGGGTAAGAGATAGGACATACATAGAATTTTGAGAAGTATTTTTATAATTAAGTTTTTAAATTATTTAAAAAACACTTTCTTTCTTTTCATTAAAAAAAGAGAGAGAAAGAAAAAATTTGAAATGGTGGTTCATGTTTTGTTGTCCCCAAAGACATCAGGTTCAGATGGTTTTACAACCAACTGTTAACTGTTAACAGAAATTCAAGAAAAATATATTTCTCACTATGACAATGGTTTTTGAAAAATAATTTTTAAGGTAAAATTGTGCAAATCTCTTTATAAGGATTAAAGAATACTATAAAAGAAACACATAAAGATTCTACATGACTGTTTAAAAATAAAATACAGCATCAACAAAAATTATTTTCTTGGTTCCACTTCAGGGAAATACTACCTCATCTTTATGGTTAATACAAAATTGTTTTTGTGGTTCACACAGTTGAAGGTGACTCTGATTTTCATTGCACAATAAGCCAATATAATAATCCCATTGACTTTTATATACTTGGCCTGAAGTTATAACTGTTTAAAAGTGAACATTAAAGCAAGGATTCCCTTCTAAATGTTGGGAGGCTGTTTCAGGAGAAAAATTTACTAATTTTTGCTTGGCTCAATTCCAGGTTAATCCTTCAGATTATATATTTTGTTGTAAGAAGCAAACTAAGACATCATCTTTATTGTTTTCTTTCCTTCAATTGGCTAAATTGTCCCAATTTACTACCAGTGATTTGATACAACTTCTTTGTCATAAAATAATACCTATCTATATTTGCATCCATTTGTTAACTCAGTCTGTTCCATGGATACAACCACCACCCTCACCCATCCCAGGGCCCCACTCTTATCTAATTACTCAATCTTGTCAGGTAAGAATGCTTTCAGCTGTCTACAGGGGTATTTTTTTTCTCTCTTACAAAATGAGTTGTCAAGAGGTAGATGGTTGTTGGCACTCTTTCTTTAATTCATTTCCATCAGAGCTGAATTCTCTGATGCTTTTGGCCTTTTCAACATGGCAACAAGGTGGTCATCATGTCCTTGCTCAATGTAAGAAGAGAGAAAAAGGAGGGCAGAACAGCATCTGCAGGCTCTGACCCCATCACAGAAGCCAAAACAGGGTCCGTGGCTATCTCTAATTTCAAGAAACTCTCAGGGAACATACTGAGGCAGTGCTCTACATTTCATAACATGAGAGAAAGGTGTGGGGATGACATTTCTCATTTCAAATTCACATCTTTCTTGGTTGTCCTTAGTAATTCCTTCGCTTTTCCCTTAATTTATTTCTTTTCCGTTTCTTTCTAATTTTTTTCAGAGTTAAAGTGAACTTTTAGCTGAGTACAAAACTGAGTTTACCTAGAGATTTTTAAAATTTTGTGTGATTGCTTTCTGGATATTTCTCTTTGAACTAAAGAGATTATTTTTAGATTTCTAAGTAGATGTAAAGTTTTAAAAAATGTATTTCTTTTATTGAATTGTGGAATATGGTTTTATTTATGCTTTCAGCATTGATTAAGGGATTTTGGGTGGCCTAAATTATATGGTCATTTTGAAGTTTTTTATTAATGTATAAAAACCTTTATTTCCCTTTGATTTCAATAGAGAGCTTGATATGTTTATTATCAAGTATACCTTTTGGCTCAAATGTTTATGATAAGTAAAATATTAATGAATCATAGTCCTAAATATGAGGCTAAAACCATAAAACTTCTACAGGAAAATATTGGGGCAAGGGATATGCAGGGATTTCTTGGGAACAGATGCAAATGCACTTGTAATATAACATAAATTGGCAAATTTGACTTTACAAAAATTAAAAGTTTTTGGTCATTGAAAGATACCTTTATCAAAGTGAAAGGCAATCCCCAGACTGGGGAAAGTATTCTCAATTCATATATTTGACAAATAACTTTTTTTCTAGAAGATATAAAGAAATATAAACTTATAATGCTAGAAATATGGCCTAATTTCTAAGAGGAAGGCAAAAAATTACAACAGATGCATCATAAAAAAATTATTCAAATGGTCAGTAAACCCACAAAAAGGTGCTTGAATATTATTACTCACTAAGAAAATGAAAATTAAAACACATTGAGAGAACATCACATTAACTAAAAAAACAGACAATACATGTATTTACAAAGAAGTGGAACAATTGAAATTCTCATAGACTGATGTATGGGAAGTTTAAAATGGAACAAATATTTTAGAATATTGTTTGGCAATTTCTAACAAAGATAAGTATACACTTACCTTAAGAACAAGCCATTCACTTCTACACCCAAGAGAAATGATAAAAATATTTATGTTTGGTTTGCACAAAACAATCTGTGCTCTCTATTCATATACTAGTAATTGATACTGTACAATGATGAAAATTAATAAGTTGTTTATACATACCAACATAGATGGGTCTAAAAATATTTTGAACAAATAAAGCAAAAATACAAAAGACTGCATACTGTATAGTTCTATGTATATAAAATAGAACAGCTGCCAAACTCTTTTATGATGATGGAGGTCAGGATATATTTACCTTGGAGATTGACTGGTAAGGACACCAGGGAACTTCTGGGAGGCGGAAATGTCTGGTATGAGTGAAGTTACATGAGTATACACATAAGAAAAAATTTATATTCCTTTTACCCTATGTAAACTAGACCTCAATTTAAATTTTTTAAAACTTAGGTCCTCTGTCCTTTCTTATATTTTACCTACTCGATCTGCCAAGAACTAAAAAGGTGTGTTTAAGATTCTTATTATTGGCTTAAAGTTCTGTTTCTCTCTATTTTTCTTGGGACTCTTTTATTTCTTTGTTTTTATGTCATGTTATCTGGTGCAAAGGAATTTCTAATAGTTTTCTCTTCACACAGAGAGCTGTCACCATCATGATTATGAATCAGGCCTCTCTTGACAATTTAAATTATATTTTTCCTTGAGTTTGTCTGATACTAATTTCTTGGCCTTTGCTTTCTTTTTTACTTTCAATTTATATGGCTATATCTTTCCTCTTCTTTTAAAAAATTGTGGCAAAAGACACTAACAAAATTTATTATTTTAACCATTTTCAGGGTACAGTTCAGCAGCATTAAGTGCAATCACGTTGTCACCACCATCCATCTCCAGAAGTCTTTCATCTTGAAAAACTGAATTCTGAATGTGTTAAACCATAACTCTTTTCCTCCTTCCTGACAGCCCCGGCAAACACCATTCTACTTTCTGTCTCTGTGAACTGAATGACTACACACCTCATATAAATGGAGTCACACAGTTTTTGTCCTTTTTGACTGGCTATTTCACTTAGCATAACATCTTCAAGGTTCATCCATGTTGTGGCATATATAGGAATTTCCTTATATTTTAAAGCTGAATAATAATACTATTTCATTGTATGTGCACATTCTCAATTTACAGATATTTTGGTTGCTTTCACCTTCTAGCTATTTTGAATACAAAAAGAAATATATTATCAGGGACAAGTGTAAAGAGGAAAAAAAAAAGATCATGGGTATACAAATATCTCTTGTGACTCCCTGCTTTCATATCTTTTGGGTTTATACCCAGAAATGAAGCAGATCACTCGGTAATCCTATTTTTATTTTTTTGAGGAACTGCTGTACTATTTTCCGTAGTAGCTTCACCACTTTACATTTCCACTAACAATGCACAAGTTCCTAACTTCTCTACATCCTCACAAATATTCTTTCCTGTTTATCTGATAGTAGCAATCCTAATGGTGTTAAGATAGTATGTCATTGTGGTTTTGATTTGCATTTCCCTAGTGATTAGTGATGCTGAGTTTCTTCTCACATGCTTATTGGTCATTTTTATATCTTCCTTAGAGAAATGTCAATTCAAGTCCTTTGTCCACTTTTTAACTGGGTTGTTTGTTGTTGTTGATATAGAAGTTCTTTAGTTATTCTAGATATTTATCCCTTATTATATATGTGATTTGTGTATAGTTCCCCATTTTGTGGATTACCTTTTACTTTGTTCGTTTTGCCCTTTGATGCACAGTTTAATTGTGATGTAGCCTAATTCATGTATTTCTCTTTTGTTGCCTGTGCTTTTGATATCATATCTAAGAAACCACTGCCAAATTAAATCTTATAAAATGTTTTCTGTGTTTTCTTCCAAAAGGTTTATAGTCTTACGTTTAGATATTTGATCTTTTTTCCCTTTCTATTGCTTGAAATATTTTCTAAGCATTTAGTTTCAGGTGTATTGGGGTTTGTTTTTGGATTCAATTTGAGAGTAATTGTTTGTTTTAATGAAATCACTTTTCAAATTTCCTAGCAGACAAGACAAGTTTTAGAAATGTTAAGTTTTATTTATGTTACTTTATTTCATTTTTTGGATTTTTTCTGCTTTCCTGATCATTTTGTTTGTTGTCTATTTCTTACCTTTTTCACAGGGAGGTACAATCATTATGATTCTGCTTGACATATTTGAGGAAAGCTTTATGTTGCCTTTATATTTGAATAATATAATAAAATCTTTACTAGACTTCTTTGGCTGACCTTTTTTCCTCCTCGAAGGTTAGCATATTATTATAGCACTGGAGGCCCAGAGCATGAAAGTCATGTAAGGGGGAGGGGGTTCCCTTAGCCTGGCCTACAGCCTCTCCAATCCTCGACCCCTCTAGGGTTGTCTGACTGTCTCTTGCAATCAGGGGTCGCTGGCTCCTAACTGCTCACCTGCCTGCCTGCCTGCCTGATTGCCCCTAACTGCTCCCCTGCTGTCCTGATCACCCCTAACTGCCTCTGCTTTGGCTCCACACCTGGGACCCAGGCTTCCCTCCCTCTGGCCTGCCGCAGCACCTGGGATCCAGGCTGGCTTCGTCTGGGCTGGCTACAGCTGCAGGGGGCAGGTGAGACAGGTGCCTGGGATGGGGTGGGGGTGGGGGGTGGCTTCACCCTCTCCCAGGCCATAGCCACACCTGCTGGCACGCAGGACCACAGGCAGGCAGCTTCGCCAGGACCTAGCTTTGTCAGGAAGGATGTCTGGTCTAATTAGCATATTATCCTTTTATTAGTGTATATCTTTTGGAATAAACTGTTTCCAGAGATTAATTAGTCCAACCTGAAAGATTTTCCTTTACAGATAATAATCTCTGTTTTGTATGAGTGTTACTTTCTTTATATATTTCTCAAGACTTAGTAACTTTCAACCCACATATTAGTGTTGATCTTCTGTTATAAATTTCTTATTAATACATTCCTTCAATAATTATAATAATTATTTATGGAGCAGGAACTGTGACATGAAATAAAGATAAGATAAAGCAGAAAAGGACATCCCCTGCCTTTGCAGGGTTTAAAGTCAAGTGGAAAAGACAGGAATCCAATAAATTATCACACAAATAAATATAACATGGCCACCAGAACTTTAATAGGAGAATGGAACCAGTCTAAGGTATGGGAATAGAGGGAATGATAGTCAACTCATTGATATAGGGATGTGCAGGACTTTAGGCTACAACAGTTTTGAAGACTTTGAGGAAGGAGGGAGCATGGCCTCTACAGGAATTAAAAGCTTTGGTGTAATAAGAGCACCTGGAGACTCAGGCAAGAGTCAGGCCACCCAGGGTCCTACCGGTCATGTTAGTGATTTGAATCCTAGTTATAAGAGCAGCAGAAAACATCTGAAGAGTTCAAGGTCTATTGACAAATGATCAGATTTATTTTTTGTAAAGACCATGCAGACCGCATTGTGGAAAATGGATCAGAAAAGGTATGAATGGATGTGGCTTTAGATGACTGTTTAAGTGAAGAAAGTAGATCAATTTAAAACATGTTAGGAAATGAAATTAAGAGAAGTCAGTGTTGAGGTGATAGGAGGAAAAGAGAGTTATCAAAGATGTTATCATTCAGGGACAGAAACACTAGAAGAAGTTCAGTTTGAGGTGATAGGGGATTTTAAGTTTGGTTTAAATGTGTTCAGATTCATCCATTTATTAAGTCATTCAACCAAAATATAGTGCTTGCTCTGTGTCAGGCATTGTCGCAGGTCCTGGGAAATCTGCAATACATAGGTTGATGAACATGTTTACAGTATCTTCATGACAGCCAAGAGCAGTCAGATAGTCATTTGCACATATGTGATTTGGACTTTAGGATGTAGGTTTGAAGTCTGTATTGGAACTATACGTATATTTATGAATTATTTGTATGTAGGTGACAATTGAAAAAGGGATAAATATGAGATGATCTGAGTCTTGGATTCTGAGGTGGGAGCATTGAGTAAGAGGGGAAAAATAAGTATGTCTTTGGAAACATTAAATCTAAAATGGAGGGTTAAGAGGAATAGACAGAATAAAAGCCATAAAAGAGATGGCAAAACAAAACAAACAAACAAACAAACAAACAAAAAACAGAAGGAAAACAGAAAAGAATTGTGACTGAGTAGAGAGGAATGGGATACAGAAGTTAGCAGTATTGAATTTGGCCAAGAAGTCAAGTCAAGTCAAACCAGGAGCCCAAGTTTAAATTCTGACACTACCATGTATCAACTAGGTGGCCTTGGGAAAATTGCTCTCTTTAATTCCTTATTTCATGAGTAAATGGGACAATGTAGGACCTGCCTCACTTAGAGTGTGGGTGAGGATTGCATAAAACAATACATGAAAAGTGCTTAAAACAATGCCTGGCTTACAAGCACTTAATAAATGTTAGCTGTTAGTACAAGCTATCCATTGGGTCAGAGGAGGTTTCTAAGTCTTCCCTTTCCTTTTTCCCCCTTCCCTTTCTTTTTATCCTTCTCCTTTTCTCTCCTCCTCCTCTCTTCTCCCTATCCTCTTCTTCTTTTTCCTCTTCCTATCCTCCTTGTATTTTTTAAAATGAGAGACTTGAGCAGAAGCTTCTATATGTTGTACTTTTAATTATTTTAGGAAATTTGACCTATCTTGTACTGGGACAGATTACTTGGGAAATGGTGATGACTTTACACACACACACACACACACACACTCAATTCAAATGGACATTTTTGCCAACAGAGAGGTTGTAAATCAGGTAAAAAAAAAAAAAGGTATAAGCAAACAACCACATGGAAATCTGAAAACAAAAGACATTTAAAAAAAATAACTGTGATGCTATAATGGTTACTTCTAAAGCAAATTATTTTTTTTCTGAAAGAGATTGGTCTTCTCTATAAAAAATTAAAAATGTGAGCTGCTTCTCATAGTAAATTAAGAGCTATATGCTGAAAGAATCTCTTCTTATCATGGAATTAAAAATTTTGCATAATAAAATTACATGTGTGTGTGTGTGTGTGTGTGTATTTCTACTGTTACTTTATATTTATTTCTTCAACAAATGTTTCTGAACCTGGCACCTTGTAGAGGGCTTGTGAGACTAAGGAGAGCAGGTTGCAGACAAGTGCATTCCCTGGAGAGCTTGGCTGCTGGGGAAAGGATGCAAGAACAGAGCCTTACAAAGCCGTGGCATAAGCACCTCACATGATGCTTCAGCTGCACAGCAGCTGTGGAGGCCCTGCCTCTCCCTCCAGCAGCCTGGAGAGGCTGGGCAGATGGGGCTTTCAGATCCAGGTCTTGGCGGGTGAGTTTTCATGCTGGGAAGAGATAATAAAGGAGCTGGGCACCTGAAACAGCATGTGCACAGACACACAAAGGGAAATGGGGATTTGGGGGACCATGAGAGGATTCAGACATCCAGAGAGTACCACTCCTGAGGGGGAGGGGCTATACTAAACCTCAATCAATCTTACAAGCCATTTCTCTCTGAGCCTTTTGACATGCTTTGCGACCATTTTATTTCTACTCCTTGACAGTTTAATTTTCTAGGATATTTTTCACCCTAGTGCATAGTTCGGTATAATGCCAGAATAAGTTTATTTAATAATCACATATTGGCTGCAGGCCAAAGCAGGGCTTATGAACATGTTTGTAAAATAAGGAGAACCTTCCTGAATTCTTCAAAGTACGAAATGTGTCTTGCACAAGACCAATTATAAACTCCCCCCAGCTACTCCACTGCCACAGCAGATGGCAATACTTTTTAACATAAGCAATTGTTATGATAACATTTCAGAATAGAGAATTATAAAACTGGTAAAACAATAACAAGTATAATAATTTTGTAGAAAATAGTTTCTCTTTTTATAAAAAGAAAAACTGGTTTAGCTAGAAAAGTGTTTGAAAGATATTGCAAATTGCATTGTGATTTCCACTGATTCCCTTTTCAGGGTGAGTCCTCCCAGTAGTTTAACTGGAAAGACCACTCAGTGCATTAAAAGGACACTGGCGTGAGTCAGGAATGACATTACTGGCCATTTGCAGAGTGTTCTGGAGACAGGCTGAATGGAAGTGACTTGGCATGCTTTATGTTGCCCAATGAATGCCAAGTGAGGGGCAGGGGCGGGGGTTGGGGGGCACCAAATGAGAGTTCGTAGCGTGCCATTCTCTGTCACTGAAAATGCGATGTAAAAAATTAAATACGTCAACAGTTTCTGCTGCCTGCCTTGCATCCTGGAGAGCCGTGTACATTTTAAGTTATCCTTGCCACTTAAAAGAATTATAACCACAGAGATGGCGAGGGGAGCAGCTGGTTTGAAAGCTGCTTCAGGTAAACCTGTCAGAGCTCTGAGTAAACAGAATCAGAAGACACATGCTGCACAGAGGAGGAATCCATCGCTTTTTCCACAAAATAAAAGGAAGAGTTTTGCTCAGGGCCATGTGACGATGACTCGCAACTGTTCTGCATTAGCTGCCACTTTCTTCTTGCTTTCTCACCGCCCGATTTTCTTTTATTCCGCAGTGCACAGTTGAGGTTGTGTATTGTGTGCTGGAAATATCTAAACTGGAAATAATTAAAATATATATTTCATTTCTAGTGGGCCTCATGTGAGGAGAAGTCAAGATTGCCACAGCTTCCTGAGTCTATGAGTTAATGATGTGTTCTGCATTTTCTTAATTTTCCACCTTTTAACTGCCTCTGTTCCTTATTTGGGGGCAGAGAACTTTGAGAGGCATGGGATACAGACTCACTTGAGCAAAAACGCAGAGCTATCAAAAATTGAGGGGATCAGGTAGAGAAAGTCAGGTTAAACATAAGGATTCTTGACATTTTCCTTCAGTTTTCTCTTCAATGTCAGAAGCTAGGATATTCTCAAGGATAAGTTTTGAACTACATATTGGTTTAAAGCTATTGTGATATTCCATTTGTGTGTTTTTAGACTATGATGAATAAGCGGATTTTCAAAATGAATTTCTAAAAATAATTATTAAAGAAGGAAAGTACACACTTAACAGAAAAATAAAACTCCAACAACTGTGTATGTGTTGTAAGTACATTACATACATGTCCACAGCAAAATGAAGTCATCTGTAGAATAAAGGCAAATGCCCATTTTTTGGAATTAATTTGGACATCATTTAAGCTAGCATAAACAAAGCCAGAAATGGGATACAAAGGTTAAATTGATTATAAATCTTGAAGCTTGTTTGTATGACTGGGTTGCATGACTGAAACTTAAAAGGGAAAAAGTGTCTTACATAGAGTTACAAGTGCGCTTTTGGTCATGGTTAACAATAAAGGGAAGAAATATGAAAGCCATTCCCAAAATGTTTGGAGATAGATATTCTGTGGGGAGAAATCCAAGAAGTCATGATGCATTCTTATTTATTGTATGATTTTTCAACTTGCAAAGAAATATTATTTATAGGAAGAGTTGACTCAAAGTGATAACAAAAGTCAATGAATTGAAAAATAAAGCATGAAAGACATGAAATGTTTTATCCAAGATAATCCCCATAAAAAGTCAGTGACAGGATGAAAAAGTATCTTCTTCAATAACAGCCCACAGCCTCTGGCTCAGAGCCGGGACACAAGAGAGGAACATGAGCATGTCCTTCCAAGTTGATTGGCATTCTGACCCTAGACGGGAGATGTCTCTGAAATTACAACCTAACATCCCTGCAATCAGGTGATTATAACTGTACATCTTGAATGGACTCGGAATTTACTAAGACCAGTTCACAATATGGAGAACATTTTTAATGGTTTTGAAAAGATGAAGAGGAACAAATACTATATGGAGAGATTACCTGAGTTCTGTCTGAGGTTGGAGTCCTCCCACCCCCAAATAAAAGGACCCTGAGACAAAAGTTTGGGTACAAGCAGTTTATTAGGAGGTGATCACAGGAAGCACTGTGAGGGGACAGGGAAGGGGAGAAAGCCAACACAACATTCTAAAGTGGGCAACTGGGGTGCTAACCTGTTGCCTCCTCTACTGACAAGTGCTGGTGTAGGACAATATCAAGTCACTTCTTTAAATGGGTCAGATCAGCCCTGCACTTCATGAGCAAAATCTCCATTGCTGGGCATATTTGCTTGGCTTGGTTTCATTGTATTGACATGAAGCTAAGACACAATTGGAATCTTCATATGAAATTGTCATGACCTTTACATCACACAGGGATAGATAGACAGCTGTCTCTTAAACCTGACCTCTTCATCGTTCAGTCACATGCTATTTACTGTGGGGTTTTTTTTTTAATAGATGCTAGGCAAGAGCATAGACTAAGTGTGTGAAAATTGTAGCATTTTTAGTAAAATAGGTTCCAAAACAATTACATCATACACAACACAGGCCTCATTAATGGTGAGTTAGCCGTCAGCTTTGTTCAAAGATAGCTCGTTTTTATTATCTCCACAAACAATTATTTATAAGGTACTTTTCTCATACTTCCTTACTAGGAAAAAAGAATGGCTAGTAAGCCCATGGTCAGAAGTTAGTGTCTCTTCATCCCTGGGTTCATCCTGTGGTTCCACTCTTTATCATTAAAGGTTTGTGAATGTCTTCTCATCAACAGGCAACTGAGATCCAACATGTTACTCTGAACAGAAAATATCAGTGTGATTCCCAACAAAAAGGAGTCTGCATAATATCACAGCTTCTTAAGTTTGGAAAATGTCTCTGGTGCTTGGAAAAATGGAGAAAATCACTTTACTCTTTTAGATTAACCAGCCTTCCTATCACCTCCAAACATATTTGTGTCTCTAGTATATATTAATAAAATATTCTGAGACTCTCCTGGTAAAAAGTTGAGTATGGGTTTGCAATCCAAAAAGCCTACACTTAGGAAGGATTAAAACAATAAGAAGTAGCAATCATCCTCTGGGTAGTATATGTGTGCTTTTAAGCAGATTGCTTTCACTTCGACCCCTGATGTTAATCCTTTCCTTCTCTAGATAAGTAATATAATATTGAAATATTTCCTCTGTAACACCATGAATTCTACACACTTGCTGAATGGGTGATATAGACTTGGTGCGATCTTTGTACTAAAAGAATGAGCCATTGTGGTCCTCATCAATGGGCAGTAACAAAGGAGAGGCATTTATTGACATAATAAGTGACTCAAGAACTTATTTTGATTTATGCCCTTCTCGAGGCTTCACCATGACAATGAGGATATACTAAAGCTATAAAGTTGAGGAAATGTTATTTGTTTTAATTCCAAAATTATGTGACTGGTTACACTGTGGATACATTTCAGACTTTTTTTTTGTCTTTCCAGATCAACAGTGGTTTGTACCCCTGGTTATGAACTTGGTTGAGTGCCCCCCAACCAAATTCATATTGAAAACCTAGCTCCTCACGTGATTATGTTTAGAGATGGGATCTTTAGGGAGGTAGTTTAGAGTAGCGCACTAATCCCAGAGAACCGGCTTTTCTTACAAGAGGAAGAGACGCCAGAGACCCCTCTCTTTCTTTGCATGTCCACAGAAGAAAGGCCCTGGGAGGACACAGAGAGAAGATGGCCTTCAAGAGGCCAGGAACAGAAACCTCATCAAATACCAAGCCTGACAGCACCTTGGTCTTGAATTTATAGACTTTCAGAACTGTAAAAAATAAACTTCTCTTGCCCAAGCCACCCAGTCTGTGGTACTTCATTATATTTTATAAGAGGTGAGGTGCATACAAATTTGGTTCTGTCTCTTCTGCTTTGGAAACTGCTCTTAAAACATTTTTTTTCATGATTTGCACAACAAAGATCCAACATGAGATAAAAATTTAGATATTTTAGAAAACAATCAATTGGGTAGAATTTTGTAAAATAGGTACTTGGTCAAGCAGGTGTGCCTTTCAACTTGACATTTGGGATTTCTGATGACCTGTAGATCTTTCCTTTGGTTGAGCTATGAGCAGGCATGTGCTGTAGAGGTGCTCACTCCTCACTGTGGAACTGGTTTCTGATGTGGCTAGGACTTGCAGATATTTGATGAATCAAATATCTTTCCTCCTGCAGCATCTTTATTTCAGTGAATTGTGGACATGCAGAGTCCTTGGCAGCAGAGCAAAGAGATCAAAATGCCCTTCTGTGTTATCTCCCACATTGTCTATTTTTAAGATGCTTTAGGACTGGACCAAATAATCAGCTATACTAAACAGAATGGTTTGGATCAGGAAGTAAATGCTTGGAGACTGTTGTGCGATTTCCTTCAAAGGAACCTGGTTCTGTGGGTCCAGAGTGGCATGAAGAAGCTGGAAGATGAGTAAATTGCCATGGTTCTGTGGAAACAAGTGGATATAGGGTGGATATTTGCTGCTACCTTGTTTCCCCAAAAATAAGACAGTGACTTATATTAATTTTTGCTCCCAAAGATGGGCTAGGTCTTATTTTCAGGGGATGTCTTATTTTTCCATGAAGAAGAATACGGTACACATTTATTGTTAAATGAAAATAAAGGAACTTTATTACGTGTATACGGCACTGTAGTATGGTAGTTGTCAACACAAACCAAACAAACTGTGAATCCTACAGTAACAAGAATTTACTCATTTATTCAATGACAATCATGTCATCATCTTCTGGAACATCATCATAACAATCCAATTCCTGAATTTCCTGGTGAATTTCTTGTGACTCCATTTCTTTCAGAATCAGTGGACCAAATCTCTCATGTTTAGCCTAGGGGGGCCTTATTTTCAGGGGATGCCTTATATTTCACTCTGAAAGAAACCTGTAAGTAGGTCTTATTTTCGGAGGATGTCTTATTTTTGGGGAAACACGGTATTAGCAGATTTATGAGCATAAGACTCATGACAACTAAGGCTATTAAATAGTAACATTTCAGTTAATAAATCTACTCGATTTTTCAGTATTTTGTAACTAGAAAAAAATTAAAGTGTAGGACTGAATGCTAGTGGTTTGAATATTGTGAAGATCTTATTAAACTCTGTAAATATTAAGGCATAATTTTATTTAAAAACTGTATGGCTACAATGGAGTTGCACCACTTGAGTATTTCTTTAAAAAAGGACTTGCTGACCATCCAGGAGGAGAACAGATAGCAGACAACACACACACACACACACACACACACACACACACACACACACCCGGGGGAGGGGCAGCGCATTTGGAATTTGCCACAGCATCTGCATTGAGGCTTCACAATTTCCAGGGTGCATTTTGTCAGTGATGGAACATTCCAGGGCCTAGTTATTTTTGCCTAACATTGGGGTTTTCTTTTCTTTTCTCAGGACTATCTGTAAGCTGAGGCTCTTCCTACCCAATCTTCATGCCTTTCCTACACTTTTCACACATGTGAGACCTGCCTCGGGGTCTGAAGACCTTTCCTCCTTACTGTTGTCCTCCTTATCATTCACAGGTATCCATCCCAGTAAGTCTTTACTACTTGTAACTGTGCCTTGACATTTGCTTTCTGAAGGACCCAACTATCATACACTAAATAAAGTAAACAACATGTATTTAACTTCTGGCTTTTTACTTAATCTCCTATCTCAGGGCTGCCAGCTGAATGGTCAGTAACTGAGAAATTTGTTTAGTGCTCTTGCTTTGCATTTGAGGGCCAGAAAATAGAATTTTTTTTTTTTTTTTTTTACAATGTGGCTCTATCTAATACTCTAATCTTTAAAGTGCCTGGGTTGCCCCAAATGTATTTTGCATCTGAATTACTATCACAATAATCTTTGTAGTTGTATAACCAGAAGAACTATCAAATACTAATCTGGGTATAATTAAGCTGAAAGACTCAAGATCCAACTGGATTTCATATGGCAATATTTTAACCATAAATTTTATTTTCAAGGGGTTTTATCATGGGTAGATTTATTAATCATAATATTGTTGTTTTTAGACTTTTGTCTAAAGCAAAGCATCACTTGTAAATACTGTTTTGCTTTCTATAGAACTCAGTAACAGAATTCGATGTCTGAGAAATCTAGTAGCCACCATACTTACCACTGAACAAGGATATAGATGGTTTATACATATGCTCATTTTACAGCCTCTCTCTCTCTAAGGGATAAAAGAGTTCTTTGGGTTCAAGAAAGTCCAACTTTAAACATGACCACTAATATAATAACTGTTATCTTAAATAATGGCAACCATTACTCCTCAGAATTCAAAGGCAACATATCAATTTACTATATTGGATTAGCCATTAAATTAAAAGAGAAAATTGAAAATGCGTTGGACTTTGTAGTTATCCAAGTTTTGATTATTATGAAGAAGTTGATCTGTGTCTTAATAATCTCTTTAGCACCCAGGAAACCACATCCTCTGCTAAAACAGGCATAGGAGGCTATTGATATTATTCAAAGAGAACTCATGGGAAGCACTGAAGGATTGAAAACTGGGTATCTCATATAGGCATATATGAGATAAAGTAAAAAAAATTAATGTAAACCTAACTCAAAGCCTAGATATTTGACCTTGTGAATCCTCACTAGTTCAGGTGAATTATTGGAAAAGCTATTCTAAATTGATGAACAGTCTATATTTCAGATGTTAAAATGTGGTTTATTTTCCAAAATTTGCATATAGTAACACAAGGTAATAGCTAGCATGTTTTCTAAGACTAGATGTAAATACAAGCTCTGGAATAAAAATATTTCTAGCTATGTGATCCTGGACAAGTTCATTAACCTTTTTGAGCTTCTGTTTTCTCATAGTGTCTCTGGTACCTAGCTAACGAAATTGCTTAAGAATGTTGGGAGGAAATATGTGCTCAAAGTGAATTTGAAGAAATTATTCCACACATAAATGGCAGTGATGATGATGGTGAATAGAACGCAAAATTTATATGAAAATTTACTTGAAATCTTATTTACAGTACCCATTTTGCTCGCTGAAACCATTTTTAAAAACTGAACCTATGAACATATAAGAAACTCTAGCCCAGTCTGATAATAGTTGTCATTATGAATTCTGAATCAGTGAAATTCATTTAACAAAGTCAGTGGGACACAGTGAGAACTTTTAAGATGATCATTACATTTATTTGAAGTATTTTCTGTTTCATTTGCTATGTAGTTGTGATTAAAGGTAGATTACTCTAATATTTTTGAAATAAACATAGTTCTATCCCTCCAAATCGCAACTGCATTAATAAATCTACTCAGTAAGTTTTTGTGTTTTGTGTGTGTGTATGTGTGTGTGTGTGTGTGTGTGTGTGTGTGTGTGTTTTAATTCTGAGAAAACATTTTGAAGATCGTATTGAAATAGAGCCAGATGGTCAGATATGACTTTTCATGTGAGGGGAATGCTCATAATTTACTTTACCCTGGAGCAGCCACAAAAGCAGAACTCATGGTGAATGGCCTCCAAGAACATCAAATCCAAATAATCTCAGGGGTTTTATGTTCTGTCAAACATTTCATCAAATGGCATGAGAAACATATCTTTCATGTCCTTTTCATTTTTAAAACAGCTGTATCCTTTCCATTAGAGAAAAGTCATTTTGATATGTGTTTTAAATTACCACGTATAATAACATTTTTTTCTAAATATGTATCTTTTCCTTGGTTAAATCAATGCAAAGTTGTTGCTTATTTTTTTTTTTTCCATAGTTGGTTCATTTAGTTCTCTTTTAAATGGAACTTTAAAAATCTGAAATCACTTTTTTCTACCTTAAGTAAAACAAAGAAATAGTTAAGATTTCAGGAGCAAAAAACATTTTTAGCTTTTCCTACTGGGTGGAATTTTTGAAAATTGATGAATAGGTAACATATAGTAGTCAAGATGATAACTAATCTGATTTTAAAAAAAGAAATGTGGGCTTGTGTAGCAGATGAATTGGGAAATGTGTTATCTAAATATGTCATGGGATATATTGACTTTAATCTATAACATATGTGAAGTTTAATCATTAAGCAATGAATTTTTTTTCTGAGGTCCGTATGGTGAATATCAATGAATATAATATTTTTTGAGCTGAATGAAATGCCTAAGAACGATCTCTCAAGATTTAATTACCCACTTAAAAGTCCCTAGAGTTCTTGAAGGAAGCCCTGAGACCCATAGATTATGCTTCTTGATGGTAGCTATGCATTGGAAGGCAAGCAGAAGGCAAGGCCAGTACCTTAACATCAGCCCTACCTGGAATTTTGGACTAGATGACCAGATTCATTAAGATTGGAAACCTTATCTCTGCCCTTGTTTACTGGTGCCTGTCATAGTTCCCACAAGCCCAAGGAGACTTACATCCAGATGATGATTATGATAATGATGATGATAACTGAAATTCAGTCATTCATTTATTATTTGTAATGAACTTTTATTGTATACTTACTACAAGCCAGAACCTGACTGAATTCACATAAGTGGACCAGTCCCTCACAGAACGAATACTGCAGTGAAATGGAGAAACGGACAGTGGCCTATGCAGAAATAAGCAGTAGTCACACTGTGGGATTGGTGCTGTGCAGAACCAAACAAGGCCACCAAACAGGGAGAAATGGAGATGGAAAGGTGGGCCTATATTGCATAAAATCTAAAGGCTTTTCTAAGGAGATGCCACCTAAGATAAAGCTGGAAGGAGATGGAGGAGGCACCTTAGTGGACAAGCAAATGCCATTCCATGAGGTGGGGTAGAGCTTGGCAGGTGTGAGTGAAAAAAAAATGAGGCCAGTGAGGCTTATGGGTAGCATATGAGAAAGATGATGTGAGCAGGTAGAGGTGGGGGTGGGGGTGGGAGGGTGATACTGGGCATGGAGGATATAGATATTCTTCAAAGAGAACTGGGAAGCACTGAAGGATTGGAAGCTGGGTAGAGACTTGGCAATTTATGACTTTAAAAGATTCTTCCATCTGCAATCCAAGATGGATGAGGTGGAGGGGACAATAGTGTATGAGCTTCCAAATAGGAAGGTCCTGTAGCCCAGCCAATAAGAACAATGCATGGACCATGGGGCCACAGGGGAGATAGAGGACAATGAATGGTTTGAAAATGAAGCGAACGTGACCGGCTGGTCAAGTCAACACAAGGGATGAAAGAAGGAAGAATTTTTCAACCAGGCTATGGAAAGACCAAAGAATATTATAGAAAATTTGGGTGAGAAAGAGGTTTTAGAGATGAGGTCCAGGAGACTTATTTTAGATACTAAAGGCCCGGTGCATAAAAATTCATGCACAGTCTGGGAGCCCTCAGGGGCAGGAGGTGACCCAGTGATCAGGGGAAGGCAACCTCCCCATCACACCCCTGCTGCTGCCACTGCCAGCAGTGCAAGCCTTGGCCAGCCCTGGTTACCTGAGCCTTGGGTGGCCCTGGGTGGCTGGGGGGCTGAGGTGACTGGGGGACTCTGGTGAGATTTTATTTTATTTTTTAATTGATTCATTAATTAATTTTTGAATTTCTTTATTGATTGTGATATTACATATGTGTTCTTATTTTAAACAGGCAAATTAAATACAGGTCCATTATGTCTTATTCACAATTCAAGAATCCATAATCTTCAACAAATGAAAAAAATTTTCTTAACTCTTAAGTTTCAAATTCTGACTTGAACCAACATGAAGCTCTTGACAGGCCTGGGTTATCTCTCTGAGAAGGTTCATACATTTAAAGCAGAGCTACCCATGTTTTTGAGTACAGGCTGATTCCCTGGAGGATGCAATGTGCCATACTCATCTTTTAACTCCCAAGATTGAAACACATTTTCCTCTCCCTTTTCTGCCCCCAGGTTTTGCATAAAGATCTGTGGATTTCTACAGAAGTCCTGAAGTCATTGGAGATGGATGTTCGATGGGCCCTCAGAGGACAAGGGAATAAAAGATGGACTTGGGAAATTCAGAATTACTTTCTGGAGTTTTAATGGAATTTTCAGCACTAAACCCTTGAAAACTCCAGTGTGCCCTGAAGACTGGTCGGAGGATCTGGACTTTGTGTAATATCTCTCTCGAAGGGACCGTCCAGCCAAGTTTAGGCTTGATGCTTAAATTCTGATGCAGCAGCATGCTTTCAGATTCAAGATCCTGGCTGTAATGGGATGGCCCAGTCTCTTGACCAGAATTTTTAGGGATTTGTTTATATGATATGTGGTTATTAATTATGGATTAGGAATCATTTTATTTTTAAATGCTTTTTATTTATTTTTAAAAAGCATTCATTTTCCCATGACACGCAGGGCATAAAAATATCATGGTTCCCTCTATCTAAAAAAAAATCCAATTAAATGCACCTTGAATTCCCACTGATCAGCCTAGCTGAAAAATCCAGGATTTCTTAGATTTAGTGAGACCCTTGTTTTATTTTCTGCCCCAATCGTAGAGAGCCTCTGAGGTAGCTCAGTTGAGGAAAAGGGGACAGTCCTGGTCTTCAGGTGTTGGCAACCAGCTTTTGTTGGCATTGTTTTAAGTCAGGCCCTCCATAGTCCACAGTCCACTTGAGGCTGACCAGCCCTTTCCAGACCACCTAAGGAGATATTTTCTGCATAGGGCTCAGCATTTGGTGCTGCACCTCATAGTCCAAGTGGGTCCCCAGGCCCGTGGGATTCATCAACCTGGGTAGGAGTTAGATATCACCCTTCTCCACAGGTTGAGCATTCATGTTTCCTGGGATGAGCCCTTCCAATCTTTGGCCATTACAGTCCCCAGTTTCCCTCCATATTTCCTCCATGGACCATTCCCCAATATTCTCTTTCCTCGAAGGTACACATCACTCCAAGTAAATCTATAGCAGTAACATAAACACAAGGTACCAGCAAGGTTTTCATTAAGCACACTCTTAGAAACTAAACAGACCAGGCAAACAAACAAACAAACAAAAATCTACAAATATCTCCTAGTTAGTAAGTTCTCAAAGTATAAAACATAAGATATTCAGTAGAATTAGGCTGCAAGGGGAAGGTGCAAAAAAGTTTTGAGGAAGGAAACTATACAGAATAAAAATGATTTTGAACTTGGTTTTGCAATATTTCAGGATTTTTTTTCTCCAGTTGCTAAAAGAAATAGTATACAACCCTCAAAACATAGTCAAATTTGTCTCTAAACTCTCGCCCAGTGACACATTTATGATAAAGACTGAAATAATGGCATTAAGTTGAATAAACCATACATGGTATTTTATTTTTAAAATACGCCTTTTTTCTCCCTGATAATTAATTTGTCTAATTATAGGACAATTTGAAAATACTGTAAAGACTATCAAGAATATCCCATTACAGATAATCTTGGCAATATTTTTATGTTTTCCTTCCAGATTTTTCTCTAAATGTTGGCCTTCTGTCTGTGAATTTCTGTAGTTACATAGATGAATTATTACAGTAATTAAAGTTTATACTCTGTCTTTTAAAAGTCTTAGATTGTCATTTGTCATGTCCAAGAAATATGTCTGAAAATAAAAGAAGGATGTCAGGTGACTATTTTTCACTGAAAACTGGACAAGCAGGCCTCTCTTTCTATAGCCAGTGCACACACGCTCTCGGCTAGCTAGCTCCACAATACAGACTTAAAATACAGCAAGAATATAGACATCATTTCATGGTGGCACCTACAGAAACTGACTTTTAAACATATCTCTCCCTAAATGTTTCTTATTTTCCACAGATTTTTTTTTTTTTTTTGCAACTCTGTAATCTGGTAATATTTCTGATAGTTTGAATTTAAGACCTAGAACAAAGAGAATGCATATTTTTGTATAAAGTTTTCATTACAATTTTTTTCTCATAAAGTTATATATTATCTGATCAATGACTCTCTTTCATCGATGTTCCTAACTCTCTACTCTGTATCTCTCTCCCTTCCTCTCTGTAAAAAATTAATAAAATATATTTTTAAAAAAGTTATATATTATCATTTTAAAAGGTGGAAAATATTAAAAAAATTAAAACAAATAAGATACAGATCACAGAATTTTTGTAACTTTTTAAAAAAATATATATTTTATTGATTTTTCACAGAGAGGAAGAGAGGGATAGAGAGTTAGAAACATCAATGAGAGAGAATCATCGATCAGCTGCCTCTTGCACACCCCCTACTGGGGACATGCCCGCAACCAAGGTACATGCCCTTGACCGGAATTGGACCCAGGACCTTTCAGTCCGCAGGCCGATGCTCTATCCACTGAGCCAAACCGGCTAGGGCAGATTTTTGTAACTTTGAAAAATTACTCTCAGTTCTGTGACAGCTATAAATCATTTGATTTCATGAACATATACACATTTATGCTTCTTTTACTAATATAGCTTACTGTTATATTGTGAGTACTTTCCTCTATCATTAAATATTATTTGAAAACATGAATCTAATGGTCCTCTCCTTCTCACACATCATAATTTATTTTATTTTTAAAGTATACTTTTATTGATTTCAGAGAGGGAATGGAAGAGAGAGATAGAAACATGAGTGATGAGAAAGAATCATTGATTGGCTTCCTTCTGCACACCCCACACTGGGGATCAAACCCACAACCCAGGCATGTGCCCTGACAGGGAATTGAACCATGACCTCCTGAGCCAACCCCTGAGCCACACCAGCTGGGCCACCTGATAATATATTTAGCCTATTTCCTTTCACGGATTCTAGTTAGTCTGTTTTCCAACTTTCTACCATTTCAAATATCATAGCCTTATACATTCTCAGCTCTAGTCTTTGAACCTCTTCTAGCTAACCCCACTGCAGGAATAAGGACACGGAGACCAAGGCATCTAAAAGGGCTTCTTTAGGCCGCTGTCAGCACATTTGTATTTCCTGGGCAAACCACAAAGAGGTGCTCTTTGGGTGATGGATCTCAAAGATCTCTTCTGAGAGGACCGATTAGAAAACAGTGCCTTTTCTTAGGGCTGGTACAACCTTGCCAGGAATATAGCTGGGTGCACAAAACATGGGCTAGATTTGTAGGCCCACCTTCTTGGCCTTGTACTTTTGGAGTAATCAACAACCTATTCAGCCTGACACAGCTGTCATTCCACAGGTAACTTTTTACCCGGAGTCACAGAGCTAGTAAATAACAGCTGGCTGGTGGTTCCAAATCTGGTCAATTCCAAAGCTGCTGCTCTTTTAGCGACCTTGAATTACATTCCTGACCAGGTCAAGAGACCAGCAGGCTAGGATTTGTATAGTTCTTTTTAAAAAGCATGCTTTTATTGATTTTAGAGAGGAAACGAGAAGGAGAGAGGTAGAAACATCAATGATGAGAGAGAATCATTGATCAGCTGCCTCCTGCACACCCCCTGCTTGGAATTGAGCCTACCATGACCAGTAATGTAACTGACCTCCTGGTTCATAGGTCAATGCTCAACCACTGAGCCATGGCAGCCTGGTTGTATAGTTCTTAATGCTCAATATTCATGGCATGGTCCAGATTATAGCACATTTCAGTTTTGAAAAAACAATCACCACAGGATTATCTAAACACTATATTTAGGCAATTGCATGTAATGTCTGGCTTTTTAATTTACCCAAATTTTGTAATATAAAAAAATCTGAAGTTATGGGCTGTGATTACAAAAACCTAAAAATCTAACATTTTGAACACAACCTTAACCTTCATAATATGTACTAATAAAGTGAACAACTATAAGATAATTGTTTTAGGGATCACTGATGGTTTTGGCATCCCACCGGGATGCTCTGGGGTTTTATCCTAGCCTAGTCATAGTTTTCCTTTCAAAATCTGGAAAGCAGCTTTTACCCAAACACTGATGGAGGACAGTAAAAAGACAGAGAAGTGAGAACTGAAGAGTTAATGTGTCCATTTCACATTCTTTAAACCAGTCCTTTCTGTGGCATATTTTGGCACATGGTTTTTAAACATATTTTAGTCAATCTTTGCAAAGCCGAAAGTTGATTCAAAGTTCTTAAATAAACTGGGAAGGCAATTGTAATTTTTATCCCTCAATTTTTGTACATAATATCACTTTAAAAATTGTTCTAACTGATGGATGGCCCATTGAAAACTGGGTCAACAATATGGCTGTGATATAAAATCCCCTGGATTATAAAACAGGGCCTAATCAGCACCAATCGGAATGGGAAGCGTTCCTCACCCTGGCAATGGTATCAACTAGACTTCCTTTGAATTTTTTTTAAACTTGGTATTGTGAAATAATCTGAGGCTTCAAGAAAAGTTTCAAAAATCGTACAAATAATGTTTTTATCTTACCCACATTCTCTAAATGTTAGCATTTTAATTCATTTCCTTCATTGTTCTCTTTCTCTCTTTCAATGTGTGTTTTCTAAAATGGGAATGTTCTGCCGAAACCGGTTTGGCTCAATGGATAGAGCATCGGTTTGGGGACTGAAGGGTCCCGGGTTCGATTCCGGTCAAGGGCATGTACCTTGGTTGCGGGCATAGTCCCAGTGGGAGGTGTTCAAGAGGCAGCTGGTTGATGACTCTCTCTCATTGATGTTTCTAACTCTATCTCTCTCCCTTCCTCTCTGTACAAAATCAATTAAATATATTAAAAAAAAAAAAAAAAAAAAAAAAAAAAAGAACCGAAACCAATTTGGCTCAGTGGATAGAGCGTCGGCCTTTGGACTGAAAGGTCCCAGGTTCGATTCCAGTCAAGGGCATGTATCTTGGTTGCAGGCACATCCCCAGTAGGAAGTGTGCAGGAGGCGGCTGGTTGATGTTCCTCTCTCATCGATGTTTCCAACTCTCAATCCCTCTTCCTTCCTCTCTGTAAAAAAATCAATAAAATATATATTTTTAAAAAGAGTAAAATGGGGATGTTCTCTTAGATAACCATGGCACAATATCAAAATTAGAAAATTATTATTAGTACAATACTATGATCTAATCTATAGTCCTTATTCTAATCATAATAGTAGGACAAGTCAACCACCTGAGTCTGTAATGTGATATCCTGAGGAAAATGGTTCCTGGTCTTGAGGGAACATCAGAAAACCCAGCGTGAGGGGCATCCTAGAACATAACTGGACAGCACTCTTCAAATGTGCCAGATACAAAGCAAATGCACAGCCAGAGTGGCTCTGGACTGTGTGTGTCCATGAAGGATGAACTAAATGACTTAACAACTGGATGGGGTTCCAGGAAAGCAAATCCTCACTAATTCCTAAGAAACATAGCTGGCATTACACAAACACATGCACACTGGCCCCACGTGTGACAGTGCTGACAGCTCTGAAGGGCATTTCAACCATCCAAATGTAAACTGTTACCCTGATGGTCTGACCCACCGGCCAAGCCCTGCAGCCCCTGTGCCTGACGGTACAGCTGGAGCCCTGTGTTGCCAAAAGACCTGACGCCTCTGCCAGCCTGCCAGGCTGGGGCTGTGCAGGGCTCTGGTTTTGAAACTGGAGCAAGCACGTCCCAAAGACAGCACAGAGCACAAGAGGCAGAGTTTTCTTTTTCACATCACAGCACGCCGGGAAGCATCATAGTGTACAGTGCAGCAACCAAGAGGGCATTTAGGAGCATTTACAGAGCACTCAGTGATACTTTTCATTATGTGATAAGAAAAAGAAAATATGACCCTTTTAGAAAAATATTAAATACTGAAGGCCCGATGCACAAAATTCGTGCAAGGGGCCCAGCCCCTGCTGTGGAGGCGGCCACCTCTGCCTTGGCTCCTTCCAACTCGGCTTCGTCCAGAAGGTCATCTGGAAGGACGTCCAGAAGGATGTCTGGTCTAATTAGCATATCACACTTCTATTATTCTAGATAGCATTTGTATAAGTCCTCCATACAAAATATTTTCCAATTCCCCTCCCCCCCTCCACATACACATTTTTTAATGAGAAAATTGAACTCGCCCCTGTAATCTAACTTTAACTTTCCCAGGCTTTGTGTTTTATATTGATTTATGAATTTCTCATCAGTGGCAGACTGATCTGATGCTTATATAATTTGGGAGACAGGATTTGAGATAATAGAAAATCACAAATATAAAACCAGGTACAAAGATTGATATTTATTTAGAATGAAAAAAGAAATCATAATAAATTACTGGAGACTTGGATAGGTCCCTTTCCTCTGCAATACGTTAGGCCATTATTAAAAATGCTTTACTTCGGAAGTTTCCTGTTTAAAATCTGGCTTCCCCTCCCTACCTAGAAAACTTTATAACTCTCAGCAACTCTGCCAGCATTCATGGGGACTGTGACAATGAGCGCTCTGCAGCTTACTTTTGGTTAGCTCTATAATAATACTACCGTCTTCCATTCTTCTTAATCAGAAAGGTTGTGCACTCAAGTAGATTATTAAAAGCGGTCATTGCACATTCATTTACAAATGTACAGCATTTAAAAAATTAGAGTTCAACAAGCTCCTGCTTTTCCCTAGTAGAATAATGAACTATTGCAATGTCTCATGATGAGGAGGTTGGATTTGCAAGCCACTCAATTTCTATGTGTCAAATAAAGACTGGGAGAATGAGGAAGATTCCTTCTGCAGGATGCACACACCTAATGACAGCAGGCACCCTGGAGCTAGTTTGGTCAGAGAGAGCACTTCAGCCAAAGACACCAGTTTCCGTTGTTCTAGAGCAGTGGTCGGCAAACTCATTAGTCAACAGAGCCAAATATCAACAGTACAATATTGAAATTTCTTTTGAGAGCCATATGTTTTAAACTTAAACTCTATGGTAGGTACATTGTCATTAACTTAGTTAGGGTACTCCTAAGCTGGCCTTTGCTAAAAACTCAAGGGTGGCAAAGAGTCGCATGTGGCTCCCGAGCTGCCTTTTGCCGACCACTGTTCTAGAGAACAGATGTTTAAGGCTGTGGCATGGAGTGATCCTAGACAGGAGATCTGACAGACCTTCCCACTCCTCCTGGGGCACCTGTAGCATAGCCCCTGTTACAGCTGCCCCACCTGGTCCTACTGGGCTCGCCCTGCAGGAGCGGATGCGTCCAAGGAGACACAGTGGCAGGTGGGTAAGCCTGGGCTTGGCTGTGGTAATGATGCCACTGGTTTTGTGGGGACTGCAGGGCAAACTAAATCCCTGTTTTCCCCTCCCCTAAAACCCTCCTCCTCCACTACTGTCCTAAAGGCCCTCACCAGGCTGTGTGTGGGTCCGTTTCAACCAACCACACCTCGCAACGAGGGGATAGAAATACAGCCCCTTCCCATCACACACAGGTGGGAAGCTGTCTATCGTGGGCAGGAGGCTTTGTAATTGAAAAGGCTAAGTTAAAAATCATTGATAATGTACATAAGGGGCTTCTACAGTGACCGAGTGGCCTCAGACATTTTCGGCATGGAAACTAAGAAGAAATGTCCTCTGATGTTGAGAAAACAGCAGAGGATCAGTGACAGAGTGAAAAAAATAGGCAGTTTACAACAGATTGCCTCTCTGCTGGTGAAACAGAAATGATGTTTTTGAGCAGTTTTACTCCCTTCATTGCGGTGTGGTATAAAGGACAGTATGTGAGTTAGGATATACCTGTGTCTACCAGTTTGGGCAAATCACTCTGGTAAGTCTTTTGTACATTGTATCCTTGGCAAACCCAGCTTCTCAAGAATTCTTATCTCAGGGTTGTTTTAAAGATCAAATGTGAGAAATTCTTTGTAAATGGCTAAGAAAGGTTTGTGTTTACTTATCTTTCTTTGTGACTGTACAAATTTTTAGTGTTTCAAGTTCCCCTGTAATACCATTGATAAAAATGATGTATTTTTATTATTACAACTCAGTTAATTCCAGAAATAAACAACTAAACCAATTTAATTCCTTGAGTAGTTGAGGGAATGATGCTAGTAGTCATTTTCATACAGGCTTACCTGAGTATCAAGAACAGTCTTAAAGGGGAATTATCACAATAATGCCACATGGTTACAGCCTCAAGCAACAGGTAAGGGTGAGAAAAAAATGTTTGTACAGAGGATGATCGGGTTCTTTATAGATTAATGGCATATTATATGGATTATTTTTGCTTTATTTAATATATATATATATATATATATGAACTAATGGGCAGTTACTTTTCCCTTTTACTGGGTCTCAATCTGGCTCCTGCCCTATAGACTTTCCCCCCTTCCAATCCCCCCCCCTCCCCCCCCCCCCCTTAGCCACATGCCCAAGATGGCTCGTCAATTTCCCATTCCCAAGGGGGCCTCTGAGCTGGGTTCTCATTTCTCCCCAAGTCAGGCTGGATTTATACAGCTTTCCTGCAGGGTTTCCTGCTCCATGCCGCTACAGACTGTTTTCTCTGACTTGCCACAGTTTAATAGCTAAACCTCATATTTAAAATATTACAGATACAAAAAGAGGAAAATAAATAATTTCCAATAATGGGCTATGGAGACCCACTGGTGCTGTCGGTCTGTAAGTGCAAGCTCCTTGACGTCGCTTTGGATCCGTGCAGCGGGGCCAGGAGAGCAGGCTGGCTCTGCTGGGGGGACCTTTGGGCAGCTCTCCGGCCTCTTTGGGGTGTTGAGGGAAGAAGACTTTTGGGAAGAATTCTGGTTAGAAACCTGAAGCCAAGAAGCTGTGACACCTCCTCAAGGTTGTTTCCTTTGCCGAAGGTGAAGCAACTGTGCAGGGACTCCATATTTTCATAAAATCTTTGCTCATATATGTCACAAATCACCATGTCGAATGAAATAATAAAATACAGTTTTCCTACTTCACTAAGCTAACCAAAACCTACAAAAAAGTGTAGGTTCAATGTTTCAAGAATTAGTAATTCAGCAAGATTTTTAATTGTTCTGTTAGAGGAAACCCAACACACACACACACACACACACCCAGACACACACACACACACACACAAAAGCATGTAGAATGGAACATTTTAAAAAAGAGATTGTTAACTCGAGGAAGTAAAGTTATTTTACAAACATATACAGGAAGGTAGAGATTAAAAAAGAAAACAGGTTTATTCTGAACAAAACATAAATTGTATCTAGAACCATTAAGTTCCTTCAAATTCCTACAACCTGTGGATATATACTTGTTTGATGCCTGTGGTCTAATTTCTGGCAGGGGTATTGTGTGTGTGCATTGTTGGGACTGGAAACATGGTATGCTACACTGAAACCAAACAGAATGAAATGATTTTCCCTATTCAGTAAATTTTTTACACTAGCTCTCCTGAAACAAATTCCATCTGCAACTCTATCTTTAGAAGCTTTAATTATTTTTTAATTTCACCACTTGATTTTGATGAGTGCTGTTGGCAATGGATTCAGATGGCAGGGGACAGGTTTAATCAATTGCAAGTGGCTCCTATAACCTTTGTTGGGAAGTAAACCGGAGGAGAACAGAAACTCAGTGGCACATTCTCTTCTCTTTCAAACATATGTTCTTATTTAATAAATTCTCCCTCAAATAAAATAAGCCTGTAGTTATTGGTGGTCAGTTTCACGTAACAGGAGCTACTACAGTTTCTCATTTAAAAAAATACAAGAACGCAATAAAACAAACAGTGAGTCACTTTATTGGGTATGAAGTAATAAAGTGGTGGTTATAATGATAACTTCTATGATGTGCCTTAGAGGAAAACAACCTTGATTGTTTCTTTTGGTTTGGGGTGGGACTGAGCTCAGTGGCACAGAAAACCGATATGGGATCCGATTCCACCGCACGGCGCCCTGTGTTCTCACAGCAAATGGAAGATTTCACTCTCAGCAATTATCACAGTCATAGTTAATTAATAGTTACGTATCGTGTTACTTAATATCTCAGTGTTCTATGAAACGCTGCTAAAGGTGGGAATTAGTCCGTTCGGGCACTTGAATGACTGCATGAAAAGAAAGTAGGAGGAAAAAAAGAAAAAAAAAGGAAAAAACAAAGAAAGGAAAATTAGTGGGGTAGAATGAAAGGAGAGACAAAGACAAGGAAGAAAAGAAAGAAAAAGGAAAGTATAAAGGGGGAGGGAGGGAGGGAGGGAGGGAGGGAGGGAGGGAGGGAGAGAGAGAGAGAGAGAGAGAGAGAGAGAGAGAGAGAGAGAGAGAGAGAGAGAGAGAGAGAGAGAAAGAAGAACCAAAAGAAACAACACTTTATGGCGAACCCACCAACCTGAATTCCGCCAAGCTTGTTAAGTTTACTTTGCAAAACATCAACCAGGTATTTCTAACCTTGCTTATCTTTTTAAGACCAGTAAACCACAGCACCAGCAAAGTGTTTCCGAAGCCTTTTTCCAAAATTCCCTTCGCCAGCACCTTGCCCCCCTGGCACAAAACCCAATCTTCTGCCCCTCCTCACCTCTACCCCCTCCCCCTCCCCCGCAGCCCCCAGGTGCAGAGGCAGTAAATAAAGTAAATAAATAAGAGCGGGGCCTTTGCAGCCACAAAGTGCAGCTGAGAGCGGGGTGTTGGGAACGGCGCCCCAGCTCTGCGGGTTTACAGCGCTGGGAACCCGCGGGGTGATCCAGCCCGAGGACCAGAGAGGAAGCCTGAGCATCATTACTCCTGGCAGCAACCTGAGCATCATTACTCCTGGCAGCAACCGCATTTTTTTTTTAACCAGTGAACCTGAGAACGGTTGTTGGATGCCGGTTCTTGTCCCCTGGAAGTGATACTGTGAACACCCAGGGAATTTCTCTTAAAGACGCAGTAATTCACGGCTGGATATTAACCAGGTCGATGACATACAGTCCTGCCACATCATCTTCTCATTGCGCTGGCTCGGGCCCTGCCCGAACGAACGTTTCTAATACAGCAGGGGTGTTTGGTGAAATACGACTTTCTGATGGAATGGAGGCCTGCGGGCCTCCGCGGTAAACACCGCTTCAAGCACGCTGCGGCTCATAATGAGGGGCCCGTGCCAAAGCCTCCAGATGACTCCGTGGCACACAGGCCTTTGTTTGCGGTCCCCCTCTCCGCACCCCCTCCCCTCCTACAGCCAAATCATCTCCGTTTATTTTCTCAGCACATCAGACTGTGACCAATACTTTCTGCATGGTGAGGACCAGTGTTGCTGCCTGCCTTGCGTCCTGCTGTTCTTCCTCTGTATCTTTTGCTTTCAGATGCCAAAGCAACATCTGCCTGGAAGGCAGTTTTATAGAAGGGAAGTTTTAAAGAAACAGTTAACTGTGTGGCAGGGACTGATCTAAACCCATTGGCATGGAATAGGCTCTTAGGCATACACCTATTGGTTTGGCTTCTCCCCTTCCTTTTTATTACCTTTTATTTTATTTTTGAGTTCCTACGGCTTGCATATTTCATTTTCTTCCAGTGTATTTTTCCAGGACTGAAGCTATGCTTTTTTTTTAAGGTCTACCTAGAAAATGTCCAGTTACATCACTTGCACAAATATGTTGATGTTAGCTTTGAAAAACCTCCTTGCTTGCAGTTGTATATTTTATTTGGCTAAAAATGGCTCACGTCTAATCCATTACATGTCCTCTGGTGATAGTATTTAAGCGAGAAATTCCAAAACTCACAAATACCGAATAGCCAAAAGTTCCAAAGAGGTGCAGCGAACACTAAACATGCAATATATCTCCTCCTTTTCCAAACAGAAATAGATTTCTCTCTGATTTGTTTGATAAATTTGACCCAAGATTTCCATTTGGAGTTATTGGAGTTCCTACTGTTTTTCTGCGTGTTGGTGGGCCAAGGCCTAATCACCCCGAAGCCCCACCGAGGCCATAAATTACAGCGATGAGGTGGGGCTTTGTATTCCTTCGGCTGCAGAAGAGGGCCATTTTGCCGCAGCCTATTTTGACAGGCATGAATTTAATTCATTGTTTTATGACAGATGGGAAAAGTGTACATGCTCATAGTCCTGATTTATGGTCATTTGGGTCTGGAGGATTCTATAATTTGCAACTAATGTGAAAACAGATGGATAGACAGACACCAAAGGTTAGTCTGACCCATGGGCTCTCTCCCCTGGTTACAAATGGCGTCCATATGCCTCCAGTCTCTCTGGGTGAGGTCTTCACAGGAATGGCCAGACTCTGGCGAGCTCGCTGCACCTCTTTTTTCTTCCTCGAGTCAGTTAGAGAAAAGCAAAATTTGGGGAACGTTTCTAAGCCTCGATCTTTCAAGAGTCATTCCGTGTCTTCTGAATGTTTGGGATTCTTCTTCTTCTTCTTTTTTTTTTCTTTCTAAATGAAAAAGCATTTTCCTAAAGTGTACACAGTATCTTCATTATTATCCAAACAAGTGATACCATACATATAAAGGCAATCTTGGATGTTTTGATTTCAATTGACAAATTTATTTTAATAGGATGATTGATTGACCATCAGCAGTTGGGGAGTTTCAAAGGAAATGCTTTGAGCTGGGGACAGGCATGTATTTTTGTGAGAAATGTGTTTGTGCTTAAATAAATGGTTTTCTACTTTACAAATCATTTTTTGTTTTTAGAAAATAAATGGGCTATCAAGTACTTAGTTGATGCTAAAAATATTAAATACATTTTGGGCTATTAAATGACTCCACCAAAGAGGAAATAGCAATGATCACTGCTCTTTTTGAAGACAGAAATTTTAGACCTATAGCAACAAGGTAAACACACAGTTAATTGTAGTTGAATTTGTGCTTGTAATCTACTTAAAAAAATAATGTTAAAGAAGTATATACGTTGTTATTGATTATTCCATTGTTACAACATCATTAATTTATTTTTGTAACATTTCAGTATTAAAATTAAACAGGTCACTAATTTTAGTTCTGAAGATGGAGTAAGCTGCATTGAATTCTACTTTATTTTGAAAATTTGAAATATAGATTGGTATTCCCTAAATTAAGAGTACAAAATTCTGTTGTGATTAAGAAATGTTTTAGGTTTGAGCACTAACCTTTTAACAACAAAAGTCAGAAGATATGGTGTTTCACAATGTTAACACCGTGCTTTATTTTTATTCTGTTTTAAAATTACATTTTATCCACTTTCATGACTACTCCTGAAGGTTAACCGACACAACTATCTTTGCTGCTCCAATTAGCAGGATATTTGCAACTTTATATGGTGCTAAGAAGACAGCAGTGTTTAACCTCATTGGACACTTCAATCTTTCCACATATACCCTGGGAAGGGAAACATTTAAGGTATTTGATAACAAATTTTAATTGGCATCTGAAAAAAATGAACTGAGCATACCAGATGAGTATTTTCTTACAGATGTAAGGGTGGAAGACACATGTGTATGCTGGTAAAATGAGAAAGAAATCTGTCTTTAAAGACTCTCTCAGGCCGACTTTTAATATGTGTTTAGAGTTCAGACTGACAGTATAAGAACAGTCTTAGTCAAAATGTTTCTTGATGTCAAAACAGGTACCAAAAATTTTCTTTTATTATGTACTTTTTGGAATGATTCTGGTGAATTCCATTTACCTACTCATGTCATTTGCATGGAAAGGGACATATCTTGACCCCTTGAGCACTGGGAAATGTAAGGAGACAGCCATTGGGTCCATTCCTTCTCCCAGCCATCCTACACACACACCCCTCCCCCCGACCCTTCCTAAGTCTCACTTTCTTTTTTAAAACTCTATATTCTCCCCAACGTTTCCTTTACTCAACAGTGTTAGGTACTAGGGTTGGGTGGTTATCAAAAGCTCAAGCCCTAATGGACAGAGCTTCAGCCTATGGACTGAAGGGTCAGTCCAGGGTTTGATTCCAGTCTGGCATGTACCTCGGCTGCAGGCTCCTCCCCTACCCAGGCCCTGGCCAGGGCTTGTGCAGGAAACAACCAACTGATGTGTTTCTCTCACATCGATATTTCTATCTCTCCCTCTCTCTTCCACTTTCTATAAAAATCAGTGGGAAAATATCCCAGGGTGAAGAATAAAAAACAAACAAATAATAAATATAAAATTTAAAAAGCTCAGGACCTCTGCTTTTGTGGAGTGCATGTTTTCCTTGGCAGAATTAACATCTTTCAGCATTCCCTGAGTTCCCTAGTTCACATCTCTCCTGCGCACTTACCCTGTCAAGTGGTTGGTTATTCATGTATTTCTCTGTTACTAGGAATCTGACTTGATTATATTAATTTTTAAAATTCAATTACCTACTTCATTATCTGGAACATAACAGCTGTTCAATAAAGGCTACTTGAAAGTTGATCCTTAAGTCAACGATATAATGATATAATCCATCAGGATGCATGCAGTAGGTTATGAAGTAAATGAAAAGTAAATTCATAACATACACTTAGTTATGAAATAATTTCAGAAAAGTAATAACTATATGTAAAAAGAATAAATCTATGAATTAATAAAAAAATTAAACCATCACTTGTATTTTTAAGTGCTTAAATAATATATTACATATATCCTGATTGGCAGCATTTCTAACAACACATGTAATAAAAGCCACCTTCTCTGGCTCTGGGGACACCACAGAACATAGTTTATAAATAATCTTCAATACTTTCTTTGCTTTATTTACAAAAAATGTGTAGAATATGTAGGTAAAACGGTCTATCTTGGTTAGTGTATTTTTATTTTTAACTAATAGAGAGATGACACTTACAATATGCAATATGCAATTTTGCTAAAAACTTATGCTAAATTTTCTTTTTCTTTTAAAAATATAATTTTATTTCTACCTTTCTTTTGTTATATATATATATATTTTTTTATTGATTTTTTACAGAGAGAAAGAGAGAGGGATAGAGAGTTAGAAACATCGATGAGAGAGAAACATCTATCAGCTGCTTCTTGCACACACCCTACTGGGGATGTGCCCACAACCAAGGTACATGCCCTTGACTGGAATTGAACCCAGGACCTTTCAGTCCACAGGCTGACACTCTATCCATTGAGCCAAACCAGTTTTGGCATAACATGCTGAATTTTCTAAACACTTAATGTGCTTTACTCATTTGATGATCAGAACAAGCCTATGTGATAGGTACTATCATTGCAGAAATTTTACCAATGAGAAAAACAAGGCCAGAGAGGTGAAGGACAGAAAAACAGGCAGTGTGTATGTAAATCTCACACTCTAACCTCCATGCTCTGCTACAATAAAATGAGACCATACCAATTGGACTGCTTTGCAATATTGTTTTACACTTGATATGTCTTGAACATTTCTGCAGATTTTTAAATATAGGCATACTCATTTTAAAATTTCTAGCTGGTATTCCATAACATGAATGTATCCTAATTTATTTTGCCAGTCATGTACCCCCATGCATGAATATTTAGGTTGATCCCAGTCTTTTATTATTATAAATTTAAGAAAAATATTTTGATATACTTTCTGTGCATATGTGGGTACATAATGAACATTTTAATATATAAATGTCCTTGTAATTAAAACAAAAGAATACTATGTCTAGTATAAATTAACAGACATCTAAAATGACAATTTGGGGACCGGTTTGGCTCAATGGATAGAGTGTCGGCTTGGGGACTGAAGTGCCCCTGGTTCGATTCCGGTCAAGGGCATGTACCTTGGTTGCGGGCATATCCCCAGTAGGGGGTGTGCAAGAGGCAGCTGATTGATGACTCTCTCTCATTGATGTTTCGAACTCTCTATCTCTCTCCCTTCCACTCTGTACAAAAATCAATACAATATATTAAAAAAATGACAATTTGCAGGTGATTGTTATGTTTGCATTGTTGCTGAGAGCAACCTTTTGTTCATATGCTCTGGAAGAAATCTGATAAAGTAATTAAAGAGTATTACAATATTTATATGCTTTGATCTCATAGTTTCTTTTCAGGATACATATACAAAGATAATAATCAGAGATGGGATAAAAAATTAATATGTAATATGTTGCAGATATATATATATATATATATAGATAGATAGATAGATAGATATAGATAGATATAGATATATATATATAAAAGGCTAATATGCAAAGTGTCTCCTTAGGAGTTTGACCAGAAAGAAGACTGGGAGGTTAATTGCTTGCCATGATGTGCGCTGACCACCAGAGGGCGGCATAGAACGAAGGAAGGCTCCAGCCAGCAGCCAGCAGCCAGGGAAGGGAGGCCCTGGCCAGCAGCCAGAAGGCCCCAATCAGCCCTGATCGCTGGCCAATGTAGCGACCCTAGTCCTAGGCTTTTCAACAGTGGTTCTCAACCTGTGGGTCGAGAACCGCTAGCAGGGTCGCCTAAGACCATCAGAAAACACAGATACTTACATTACAATTCATAACAGTAGCAAAATTACAGTTATGAAGTAGCAACAAAAATAATTTTATGGTTAGGGGTCACCACAACATGAGGAACTGTATTAAAGGGTTGTGGCATTGGAAAGGTTGATAACAACTGAATTAGGGTATATTCCTGGGATGGAATACTACTGACTGAGTCAAATGGAGTTTAGGGGGGCCTAGCATGGCAGTCATTGGTGTTCTTTGCCAAATATTTTTAGCTCCCTACCTCCTGGGCCTGTGGGAGGCTCACACTTCCTGGACACCTTGCATTTGGGTGGGGCCCTGGGACTGCCTGACAATGAGTCATGAGCAGAAGTGACACGCATCATTTCCAGGCCGGAACATTTAGCAATCGAAAAGGAAATACTCCAGAGACAAACAATATTTGAAATGACATGGCTGAGTGATGATAATAAGTAGAGATCTTCTGCTAACCAAAAATGGAAATATATATTAGAAAGAAACATAATTGTTTTAAGCCACTAAACACAAGCTACTAACCATTGATTACTACAGATGAGAGAAGGTTCACAAAATAATTTCAACTGGAAAAAAAAAGTAAAAACATGCTTAAATGTATGAAGTGAATTTTTTTGTGTGTATGGGTGTGTGTGTGTAAAATAATGTAACAAACACTGAAGAAAAAAAAACACACGACAATGTTTTTACCTTTGGATAATGGAATTATTGAGTTTTATTTATTTATTTTTAATATATTTTTCTGCATCTTCCAAAATAAATGCCAATTATTTTATTATTTAAAGCAGATATAGATATAGGTATAAAAATAGATAATATAGATATATGGTAGATGTAGATAAAGATATATTGATTTCAGAGAGGAAGGAAAACGGAGAGCTAAAACATCAATGATAAGAGACAATCATTGATCGGCTGCCTCAATCCTGCAATCCAAGTATGTGCCCTGACCTGGAATTGAACCGTGACCTCCTATTTTATAGGTAGATGATCAACCACTGAGCAACACCAGCTGCGCCAAAGCATGCTTTTTACACCTTTGCAAACATATTTTATAATGCTTAAGTAATATTTCAACATATAAGTACACATAGTAAACATAGTTAGCTTCTTATTACTGTTATGAACTTATGATTTCCCAATTTTTCAGAAGACAGTGATCATCATTCTTAACCAGTTCAATTATTCCCATAGGCGTGATAGTAGAAATAATTAATCAATGATTATAGATACTTTTAGGCTTACATAAATGCTTTAAATTGTTTTTATAAACGATTGTATCAATTACACTATTATCAGTAAAAATACTCATTCACAAGATGATAAAATTAAAGGATTTTTTTCCTTTTGTAAGCTTTGTAATTTCACAAGGAAAATATTCTAAACCTGTTTTCTTAATTCAGTGTATCTTGAGCCATCATCCCTGGTGAAGTACCAATATTACATTTTATTTCCAGATTGCTGCTGACTACTACATAGACTACTGCACATGGATGGAACTTGTGTATCAATCATGCTGTCACATGAACTTGTCTTCACATTCAACAAGACATGTCAACTGATGACATCTTTGAGTAACAATGCAATGACAAACTACTACAAAAATTTTAAATATTTACACTCAATTTCTGATCAACATCAGTTGGGGATAACACTGGAGTAACACTGATTTGTGTTTCCTTTATTTTAGGTAAGCAGTGGTTTATTCTCATATTTAATTTTTATTTCATTTTGATAAGTTATTCTTTCATGATCTGTGCTCCTCTATGTGATGGATTCATAGTTCTTATCACTTATATGAGTTCAACATCAACAAGGCTTTTGACCCTTTTTAATGGCTGTATATATCATGTGCTTGTGGATTCTTTATTCATATCTCATCATATTATAGAAAAAATTTGAGTGTCTATCTCCTCATTTTGAAGATAAAAGAATGAAAATATGAAATAGTAACCAAAGATACTTGGACCATACTAATATGGGACAAAATAAACTTTAAGTCACAATTATTATAGGAGACAAAGAAGGACATTGTATATTATAACAGGGCCAATCAATTAATGATATCTAACAATTATAAATGCATATGCACCTAACCACACAGTGCCAAAATACCTGAGGCCAAATTTGAGAGGATGAATAAAAAATAATTCAATAATAATGGTTGAATATTCTAATAATGGATAGAATGAGACAAAAGATTAATAAGAAAATAGAAAATTTAATAACAGCATAAACCGATGAGACATAATAAATTCTAAAGAACATTTCAACCAACAAGAGCAGAGTACACATTTTTCAGAAATTCATATGGAACAATCTTCACAATAGACATGTTAGCTCTGAAGCAAATCACAAGAATTTAAAGGAATTGAAATCATACAAATTATTTTCTCAGCCTACCTTGGGATAATATTAGAAATAAATAATAAGATGGGAGAATTGGATGAAGGTGGGCAAAATATACAAATTTCAAGTTACTAGATATAACTTGTATTTAATCATGTAATTAATATGTAATGTGATGACTATAGTTAACACCTCTGTACAGTATATTTGAAAGCTGTCAATAAAGTAGATCCTAAAACTTTCTTTTTACTTTAAAAAAAAAAATTTATAAGTGATGAGAGATGCCAACTAAACTTACTGTGGTGATCACATCACAATTTATATAACTAAGCTTATACAACACACCTTAAACTTATACAGCGCTATCAATGATATTTTAATAAAACTGAAAGAAAATAATCTATAACAGAAGGAAATTTGGAAAATGTAAAGATATGTAGAAATTAAACAAAATACTCTTAAAGAATCAATGGGTCAAAACAGAAATCATAGCTCTGGCCAGTGTGGCTCGATTGGTTGGGCATCATCCTACACACTGAGAGGTAGCTGGTCAGATTCCCATCAGGATAGTTTCAGGCTTGACCCTCAGTAGGAGGTGTGCAGAGGCAGCCAATAGTTGTTCCTCTCACTCATAGATATTTCTCTCTCCCTTCCCCTCTCTCTAAAAATGAATAAAAACTTGTTTAAAAACAAAGAAATCATAGACTCAAGAATCCTTAACAAAATACCAGGTAACCAAATTTAACATATTATGAAAAAGATTATACAGCATGACCAAATGGAATATATCCAAAAATAGAAGATAAAACACACACACACACACACACACACACACACACACACACACACACACGCTCCCGCCACTGCCACTGCACTCAGCCTGGCAGGTAGCTGAGTGCTGTTCCCCTTGTCGGAGTGCAGTGACCACCAGGGGGCAGCTCCTGCATTGAGCATCTGACCCCTGGTGGTCAGTGCATGTCAAAGCAACCAGTCGTTCCACTGTTCCATTGATTTGCAATTGTTTTGCAGTTTGGTTGCAAATCGAACGTACAGAGGAACAACTGGTTGCTATGACATGCATTGACCACCAGGGCAGACGCTCAATGCAGGAGCTGCCCCCTGGTGGTCAGTGCACTTCCACAGAGAGAGCACCACTCAGCCAGAAGCCCAGAAGCAGGGCTCATGGCTGGAGAGTGCAGCGGCAGTGGTGGGAGCCTCTCCTGCCTCTACGGCAGCACTAAGGATGTCCATCTGCCAGGTTAAGCCCACTTTCATGCAGAGCAGGCCTAAGCCATCAGTCAGACATCCCCTGTGGGCTCCTGGACTGCAAGAGGGCACAGGCCGGGCACAGACCCTTCTGAGTGCAAGAATGTTGTGCACCAGGCCTCTAGTATAGAGGATATATATATATGTATGTATATGTATATGCATATGTATTAATATAAGCATATGTATATGTATATGTATATGTATATATCACATATATCTATATATATAGACATCAATGAATAATACACAATAGTAAATAAGAAAATAGAATAAGAAAAAAATAACAAAGATTATTTTAAGAGATGCATAAAAGGCATTAAAAATATCTTACACTCTTTTAGAATAGAGAAACCCAGTGATCAAAGAATAAAAGAATACTTTCTCAACCTGATAAAAGGCAACTATAAAAACACAGGTAACATTATACTTGATAGTAATAATAATAATTGATCAATCAACCTATAAATACTCCCTTAGCTTTCACTAAATTAGAGCATAACCTGGTCTCTCCTGTCAGGTCCAGTGGGGGTGGGAAGACATGTGGGTTGGGGATATCACAGGGAGAAGAGCAGGAAGCTATGATGTGAGTCTTGACTCTGCTTTTCACCAGCCAGTGAATTTGTCACTTAAACCTGCTCTATCTCAGGCTTCATAACTATAAAATGGAGGATGCTAAGACTTTCCTTACAAGCTTCTGGGATGATTGCAGCATTTCAAGTATGCAAAGTACCTGTGGGACTTCGCACAAGCTTGTAACAATATTATTTTCTCCTGAGAAGCTTCTAATTTATAGGAAAAAAAATGTATCATTGGTTTAACCCTAATTTTAGTTTCCAGTTGTGAGTTGTGAGTTTTTAAACCCCATCAGGGCTCATTTCAACATCCATCAGGCACCCACTGAATGCTTCCAAATTACAAAATCTATCTTTTTCATATTATTGTGTCAAATTCCTTTCGGATATATACTTATGATCACTTTTTCTTTAGGCCTCCTTGGCTATTTATCCTGTCATAATTATCATTAGTTGTATGTCTGCAGCATTTCTTCTCTTTCCTCTGAAGAGCAATGAGTCAAGAATTCAGTATAAATGTTGAATCATATATTGTACACCTGTAACTAATATAGTATTAATACCAACTCTACCTACAAATATATTAAAAAGAATTCAGTATTCTACTCATTCATATGAATTCATTAAACACTGGCTCTGAGAATGTTTATACAGTCAATTCAGCATGGGCCTTGCTTGTTCCACACAACAGGGAGTGGAGAAGTCAGCTGCACGGCTGTGGGATGGGAGCTATCAGAAGAAGGGTTGAAGAGGCCAGCAGAACACATTTGGATAGCTGCCTCTATTTCCTTGAAGAGGTCAAGGAAAACACCGACAGGGAAAGTTATGTTTTTGCTGCCTCTTGAGACCAAATGAAGGCTGAGAGAATGACATTATATGGTTGCAGAGTGAGAAGCAGCACTGGACATTTAAAAAATATTGTCACCTCCTTGTTGAGAATTTACACAAGAGACTGGGAAACAGAAGTGGGAAGATAGGCCAGAGCAGTCCGAAAACCGCACCCTAAGAATATGGGCCTGTAAGGAAGTGAGGGCAGATGGCTGCTGCTTTGAGCTACTGTCAATCCACAGTAAAGCTTTGGGAAGCTTCTTCTTTTGGAAACCCTCTCTTTGGGGGCCATATTTGATTTTAACACGAAGGAGAATCCAGAGCTGGAAGCCTTTTCCCAGAACTAACTTGGAGACATTAATTTCACATGAACACAGCTCTGCTCTTCTTTCTGCATGGGGGGTTGAGGGGGAGGCAAGGGAATGGCTGTCTTTGCAGGTTACATGAGAAGCCAAAGCTGAGATGCTATACTGGGGATTGCCTCTGGGCCTCAAAACTTTGGAGCTATGTAAAAAAGAAGGATCCATGTGCTCTATCCCAGACTCACTGAGTCAGGATCTCTTGGAGGTCTTGCATGGTCATCTTTTAAAATTTCTTCCATTAGTCTTTAAATAAAATAAAATGTGACAATTATTACTCTTGCCTCTTGCTTTTTAAAAAAATAACATTTTTTAAGAACAGTTTTAGATTTATAAAATTTTCAAACATATCACAGAGAATTCCCATATATTCACATCTTATATTTATACTTTTTGTTATAATTCATGAACCATTATTGATACATTGATCATGATATTATTACTATTAACATAATTATCTTTATTCACATTTCTTTAGTTTTTATCTATTGTACTTTTTATATTCCAGGATTGCATCCAGGATATAACATTCTATATCATAGTCATGTTTCCGTAGGCTCCTCTTGGCTGTGACAGTTTCTATGCTTTGTGTTTGATGACTTCAACAGATGTGAGAAATCAGACCTTTGATAGAAAGCCTCTCATTTGGGATATTCATAATTAGACTGGAATTATGGATGATTATTATTATTATTATTATTTTAGAAAGATTACAGAATTTAAGTGCCATTCTCACCACATCCAATCAATGGCACATACTATTTACATGACATAGCTCTTGAACTGGACTGAGCTGGCACTTGCCAGGTCTCATTCCTGAACATGACTCTTTCTCCTCTTTCCTTACTACTTTGGAAGAGAGTTACTATGGACAGCCCCCACTTGAGGAGCGGGCAGTGATGCTCCTTGTCCTTAGAGGTGGAAAACATAAATTATTTACAGTTCCTCTGCATGGGGAGTTTGTCATTTCTCCTCTACTTGTTTACTTGCTTATTCAGGTATTTATTTATATCAGTATGAACTCATGGATATTAACTTTATACTTTGGGTTCTAATCCAATACTACTTTATTTTCATTGTCATGCACATTGTCCCAACTTTGGCTTTTGGTATCTCTTTCAATTGGCTCTTATCACTTTATCATAACCTCCTCACTGTGGATCGATCGATCTATCTATCTATCTATCTATCTATCATCTGATTTTTGAAACCTTCCTTATTTTCTGGCACTTCAAGATGCTCCAGCTTCATCTTGCCCATTTCCCATTCCAGTCCTGTGAGGAATCATGAGGCTTGGTTGGAATGTCTGTAAGGAGGATTTTCCGAAAGGTCAGGGGCCTCTGGGGGGACCTGGTTGAGGACAGCAGCTGCTACCTTGACTTTTTCAAATAAGCCCATCCCCTGGGATGTTTTGTTAGAATCTCTGTTTCTTTCATGCCATCTTTCAGGAAAGCACCCTTTGTTCCTTACCTGGGAAGACTGCTATGACAGCCCTACAATAAACCATGTCTCTAAGAGCCTCTGCTTTGTGTTATTGAAGAATGGTAATAGACACCGTAATCTGGGTACTAGGTTTCTCCTGGAGTGTTCTGGGGTTTTGCTGCTTCTAGGCTTCCTCAGCTGACAGAACCAGGAAATCTATGAGTGTATACTAAGCTATGTTAATAAATATCTTTGTATGTAAAAACCAGTATCTATATGCAGCTAAATATGACTTCACACCGGAATCTTTAACTCTACTTCATTACCACATGAATTATTGTAACCTCTTCCCCTGCTAATCTATAAATTCTTACTCCAACAGTGAGAAACCTGGGTTCACCCATCTGCCAAGCATTGACTTAATATTTCAAGTCTATTAACAGGCATAGCAGTATCAAAACTGTTAACCCGTGTCACATAGGAAATGACTTTATCAACTGGAGTGCAACTCTTATGTACATTTTTTCTTTGGCCTTTTTTCTTAGACTCCACTCATTTCCAAAGTTCCTAAGTCAGCACCTTCTTCCTCTGTTCTCTTCAGCTAGGGGTTTCATGCACTTGTAGCATATAGGAATGCCTCAGAGTTATTGAGGTTTCCATTCCAGACCACTGCAATAAAGTGAATATTGCAATAAAGCAAGTTACCTAAATTGTTCGGTTTCCCAGTGCATATATTCCCAGAGCAAGTTTTTTTTACACTAGAGTGTAGTCTATTAAGTGTGCAATAGCATCATGTCTAAAAAACAATGCACATGATTTAATTAAAAAAACCTTATTGCTTAAAAACCCTAACCATCACGTGAGTCTTCAGGGAGTCATAATATTTTTTATGGGAGGAGGGTCTTGCCTTGATGTTGAAGCCTGTTGACTGACCACGGTGGTGGTTGGAGTGGCTGCTGCAATTTCTTAAGATAAGACAATAGTGAAGGTTTTTTTTTTGCATCCATTGACTCTTTTCCAAAACAATTTTTTCGAGGTCACTGAGCACAAATCATGAGAGATATAGTAATCATGAAAAAGACTGAGATACTTTGAGAGTTATCAATATGTGACACAGAACCATAAAGTCTGTTGGGGGAGGAAATGGCACCAATAGACATTTGCAATGCAGGTTTGCCACAGGTCTTCAACTTGTAAAAAATGCATTATCTGTGAAGCACAATAAAGCAAAGTACAAATGAGGCAAATTGTTACTATATTTTTCGGACCATAAGACACACTTTTTTCCCCCCAGAAGTGGGGGGAAAAAGTCCCTGCGTCTTATGGTCCAAATATAGCCTACACATATACTTTAAAAAAAAGTTTTTTTACTTGCCCGGCTCTGTGTGGTCTCTGTGTACTTGCCTGGCTCTAAAATGGTTCTAAATGCTGCTGTTTACTTTACAGGGTTGATTACATGTGTTTATGACTGTGATGTTGGGTTTTAATGCACATAAAATATTTTAGGACACTATTTGTTTCAGAATCTTTTTTTCTTTATTTCTCTTCTCTAAAAACTGGTGCGTCTTATGGTCCGGTGCGTCTTATGGTCCGAAAAATATGGTAATTAGATTAGATTGTATTATCACATTCTGCATCCTATTCTGTGATTTCTGACTGTCTAGATGATATTTTAAAACTTTTCACTAATTACTTGTTCTATTCATTTTTGTTAATGAATCAAAAATCACAGAACATAAACATAACCATTCTTATGTTAACAATTCAGTAGTATTTAGGACATTTGCAATCCTATATAATAAAAGGGTAATATGCAAAATGACCAAACGGCAGAATGACCCATTGCTATGATGTGCATTGACCACCAGGAGCTGCCCCCTCGTGGTTACTGCACTCCCACAGGGGGAACACCATTCAGCCAGAATCCAGGCTGATGGGTGGCAAGCACAGTGGTAGTGGCGGGAACCTCTCATGCCTCTGCAGTAGCGCTAAGGATTTCTGACTGTCAGGTATTCCTCAAGGGCTCCCAAACTGTGAAAGGGCAAAGGCCCGGCTGAGGGGCGGTCTTCCCCGCATGAGTGTATGAATGTCGTGCACAGAGCCTGAGTAATTATAATCACCACTTCTACTACTTCTAAAACATTTCATCACTTTCAAAAGAAAACCCCATGGCCTTTAAGGAGCTGCTCCTTGAGCCTCCCTCGATTCACCCTTGGCAAATGCCAATTGGTATTTTCAATTTTACACGAGTGGAATCATAAATATATGATCTTTTGTGTTTAGCTTCTTTCACTTAGCATAATGTTTTCAAAATACAGCCACATTGCAGCATATGTCAGAGGCTTCATTCTTTTTTATGGTATCACAATTTATTTATTTGCTCATTTATTGATGGCACTTGGGCTGTTTCTACATTTGGGCTATTGTGATTAGTACTGCTATAAAATACGTATATATGTATTAATTTGAGTACCCATTTTCAATTCTCCTTGGTATATACTTAAGAGAATTGCTGGGTCATATGGGAATTTTGCTTAACCATCTAAGGAAACACTAACTTGTTTTCCACAGCAGCTAAACCACTTTACACTCTCATTACCATCAGCAATGTGTAAGGATTCCAATTTCTTCATATCCTTGCCAACACATTATTCCCTCTGCCCCCCCCTTTTTTATTGTAGCAATCATCCCTGGGTGCTGTGACTCAGTACCCCAAAAGATAATTAAAATAGTTGGTTTTCCAATATTTCTCTTTTTAAAAATATATTTTTATTGATTTTTTTTTTTTAAAGAGAGGAAGAGAGAGGGATAAAGAGTCAGAAACACCGATGAGAGAGAAACGTTGATCAGCTGCCTCTTGCACATCCCCTACTGGAGATGTGCCCGCAACCAAGGTACATGCCCCCAACCAGAATTGAACCTGGGAACTTTCAGACCACAGGCTCTATCCACTGAGCCAAACTGGTTTCAGTGTTTTCCAATATTAAGCAAAAAATCTAAATGTGATGAAAGCTCTCACTTTTAAATGTGATGAAATCCCTGGCTTTTAAATGTGATGAAATTGCTGACTTTTAGCAACCAATTCCAAATTTAAAATGCTTTTTATAGCCCTACCTGGTTAGGCTCAGTAGATAAAGTGTCAGCCTGCAGACTGAAGGGTCCCAGGTTCGATTCCAGTGAAGGGCAAATGCCCAGGTTGTGGGCTCAATCCTCAGTAGGGGCATGCAGGAGGCAGCCAATCAACAATTCTCTCTCATCATTGATGTTTCTATCTCTTCCTCCTTCCTCCTTAGAAAAATAAATAAAAGGCTTCCTACAGATCACATAAAACATCTTTATATCATCAGACTTTTGGCCAAAGCTTAGACAATTTCTCAATTGTGGCAATAATAATGCTGCTAGGTATTTGCTATTATATTTACTTTACAAATAAGCCAAGACTCAGAGAATAAATGGGTCCTAAGTGACACAGCTGGGATGAAGTACAATCTTGATATGAACTAAGAAAACCTGCTTTTTCCTACACCATACCACATTCTAAACTTTATATAGAAGACAGATTTTTCCTACTTCATTTCATCTTCATAGTTCTGACTCAGAAACAGTTCCAAGGTGATTTAATTTCTTTTACCTTTTTATGCTATTGGTCTTGTTTTTCTTATGCTTCATTTCACCCACACTCGTCACCTCGGCTTCATTCCTCCTCTTGGGTTCCAAAAAGAAAATGATTAAACCAAGGAAGTCGCTTATGGTCCTTGAACACAGGGGATTTGCTCAGGACTGCAATGAAGCTCTGTTGTGCACAGGAGAGATATATAAGCGGCAAAGGCCATGGTAGATTGGCACACATCCTCAGCCAACACACTGGTCACAAGTTGCTATCATGTCTTTAGGATTTCCATTTTGTGATTTTTTTTTTCTTACTTATTTATTTATTTATTTATTATTTATTTATTTTTATAACCAGTTATCATTGACTCAGATCCTCTTTGCTATGGAAGTACAACAAAGATGGGACCTACAGATTCAGTGTTTAGAGTGTGTGTCTATGTACCTATATGGCTATAAGTGGAAGGCACAAGAGGTTCTTTTCTGTCACTTTTGGAAGAGAAGAGAGGAAAGTTGGTGAGAGTCACCCTATTTCCTGGGTGATTACAAAGGAAGAAAAAGAAAAGCCAACTCTCAATTTTTGGATAGTATTACCTCTGAGACAAAAACAAATGGATAAAAACAAATAAAACAAAACATATACTTCAAATAAGTATAATAAATTGGCTTTTAGGATAATGGTCTTAATTTTATTGTGATGAAGCATTTAGCTAGCTTTTTGGTTCTCGCTTAATGAGTCCTATTCTGGCTAATATGGGTTTGAAACAAACTTTAAATAAAATCCATGCAAAAGCTGATTTTGTAACTTTTAAATCTTCTAAACTCACCTCATGTCATTTTAGTACAATTGCATGCACATAACCATGCGGCAGCTTATTCACCTAAATGGGAGATGGGAAATTAGCTTTGTTGTTTTAACCTAACATCTAGGAGAAATTCCAAACATCTATGAGAGTCAGATTTTCTGTTTTAAGATGAGAGCAAAACTGTATCAATATGTCAGTCAATAAGATTCTTCAAAGTGAAGAGCTGCATAACTCCCAAGTGTATTGAAGTTTTGATTATTTTTTAAAGGAAATCGTGGCTATTTTACATTTCTATGAATTAAAACATGTACTTTACAAAAATATGTTTTAACATGACTTTCCCAAAATTATCTCAGATTATGCATTTAGAACAATAGTGGCTTGAAATTTGGAGAAAATAAGGTTAAGGGGGAAAAAAAAGGGTATTGTGTTGTCAGATAAGTTTGTGAAGCACCTGATGATAAAGCATTTATCTGAATGTATGAATATTAAGTAAATACTCATTCACTTCTCTTTTTGTATTGCAGAAGAAGATAGCTTCCCATCCCATTGTTGTTTGGCTTGGTTATGTGACTTGCATTGATCAATGGGTTGTAAGTGGACATGATATATGTCACATCCAAGGAGAGAATTTTAATTCAAGCCAAATGCATGTTTTGGTTTGGCCTCTTGCACTTCTGCCCACCATCATGAGAAAAGTTCCCTCCAGGGAACCATGGCTTCTTCAGTCTGGGGCCCAGAAGAATGAACATATGCACCAGATCTACCTAAAACCTGCAGCTTCCAGCTGAGCCAACCCAGCTGACCTGTGGACTTGTAAAAAATACAGATAGTTGTAAGCAACTGAGATTTGAACGTTTTTGTCATGCTGCATTTTCATAACAAAAGCTGATTAATTTATACTCTAAACAACTGTAATTAATGTTTTGGGTATTTACTATGATGATGTCCGTTACAGATTCCCAAATTAATTGGTCCTAGACGCATGTGTTCTGAGGAAACGTTATTGTCAAATACAATTTTTATGATGACTTTTTAATATACTATGCTGTCTTTTGAAAAGCAGAAAGTGTTAGGTTACAAATATCCCATCTTTACACCATTCAGTAATAGCTATGGTGTAGTAGGGTAGCACCAATCAGTATAGACTAGTGATATAAGTTAGTGGTCAAGAGCAGTGGCTTTGATAAGACAAGCTTTCAATTTAAACCTCACCACGTAGGAGCTAAGGGACTTTGGGAAATCCATGCACATTTTCTGAGACTTAATGTCTTTATTGGTAAACTTAGGATCATAATAAGAGCCATCTCATAGAATTATTGTAAGGATTATTTGGAATGTATAATAGGTTTAGGATAGTTCCTAACCCTGAGCCTGAGCTCAATAAATGGTAGACAATATCAGTATTTCTTAAAGGTCCATTTTTATACATTTATGTTTAATAGGAAAATATAGTGCTAAAGATACAAAAGAGTAACAAAAAAGTGACTTTTGTTGTTGTTATCCTCATCTGGGGATATTTTTTCCATTGATTTTTTTATAGAGAGTGAGTGGAAGGGAGGAGGGAGATAAGGATAAGGAGAAAGAGAGAGAGAGAGAGAGAGAGAGAGAGAGAGAGAGAGAGAGAGAGAGAGAGAGAGAGAGAGAGAGAGAGAAAGAGAGAGAGAGAGAAACATCAATGTGAGAGAGATGCATTGATTGTTTTTGTCCCCCATGCACCCCAAATGGGGTCAGGGGTCGAACCCGCAACCCAGGTGTGTGCCCTTGACCAGGAATGGAACCTGTGGCCCTTTGGTGAGCAGGCAGATGCTCTAACCACTGAGTACACCAGCAAGGACAGAACAAGTTAATTTAATCAAGAAACAGATTGCCTCGGGAAACATACCCTCCACATCATTTTTTTGAGCATTTTTCTCATCTGTCTATTTTCCCAATAACTTTTTTCATATTACAGAATTCAAATTTTCCTAATCTCCACCCTTGTCCATCAACAAACTCCTACTCCCTCACCCCAAAGTAGAAGCATGGAAAGACTGTGACAGTTGGTAATTTGTCTGCATTTATTTACTTAAACAGAAGAGGCCACCCTGTCCCTGCTGCCCCAGGAGGTTCCCAGGACTGCACATTTCTACAAACCACCTGCTCAGTCCAAATGGGCAATTTCTATTCCGTTTAAAGCCCAAAAGACAGAATTTGGAATTATATGGAAAGTTTCAACATTTCAAAGTATAAAATAGAGCTTCTCCCACCCCCAGCTTATGACTACTCTGCTTTTAGTGTTAGAAAGGAAATTACCTTTTAAAAGGTGGAATGAAGAACTTGTATGCATATTTGCATAACCCATGGACACAGACACTAGTGCGGTGAAGCGCCTGAGGGCAGGGCCCCAGAGCGGGGTGCAGGGGCCAATGGGGGAAAATAGGGCATCAGTAATACCTTCAACAATAAAGTTTTTAAAAACATTAAAATAAAATGTGGAATAAGCAAAAGGGTCACACATCTCTTCCGGTCTTCCCTGGGTATTTGTAAGGCATCTCTCCCACAGAGCCCTCCTAGCTCTGACCTTCCAGGATTTGTTCCTGTGCCAGAGAAGGAAATGAACCTACAATTGCCCACTGGGGTAATATTTAAGTGAAGGCTAGATTTCAAGCTCAATTTGAGCACAACATTTTGATTGTCTTTTAAGAAGAAAAACTGTCCTGTAAAAATCCTGCTCTTCTTATACAGTGATCCATAAACATGCCCTGACAACATTCAAAATTGGATAAAACTAGGCTTATATTTCTAAATGAAAATGCCTTGAGTTAGGGTGAGTAAGCCAAGCAAATCTATTCCTTTTAGATATATTTAAACTTTCCATGCATTGAGAGAGTTTAAACTCTCCATAATTTCCAGTTATTCATACTAGTATTTTGTTAACATTTTGATATCCTTCTCCCTCCCTTCTCCCTTCCCCCAAAATACACACAAACTAAAGGCAAAATGTGAGCAAATGGCATTGGGAATTTTATAAATTTAAAACAAAGCAATCAGACATTTAAAAAACAAAACAAACACAAGTTTCTGAAGGGAGATATATTAACCAGCCCAATTATCATATTTAAAGGAATGAGTAGCAATATCAGGGTAAGTCTGACTCTTCTGAAGAGCTGACTTGTTATCACATTTCCCAGTATCCTCAGTTGGTGTTTCCTTAGTATGTTTCTTAAGGAGAGAAAAATTCATAATATCAAGGTCCACATGAAGACAGTGGCACATTACAAGAAAGCCAGTCAGGCAGGTAGTAGTGCGATAGAATACAGAGAATTTTGGGGGAGTGTGATAAAATATACAAAACGCAAAAGTGAGCATTTGACCATTTTTCAGTGTGCAGTTCATTCACGTTGAGTCTATTCACACTGCAGTGCTTCCATCACCATTATCCATCTCCAGAACTTTTCATCATCCCAAACTGAAACTTGGTACCCATGAAAAAACAGCTCCCACTGAAAACCACCATTCAGTTTCTATTTCTATGAATTTGGCTGATCTTGGTATCTAAAATAAGTGATACAAATGTACATATATTTCACTTAACATAATATTTTCAAGGTCCATCCATGTTATAGCATATGTCAGAATTTTCTTCCTCTTTAAAGCTGAATTATGTCTCATTTTATGTATATAACACATTTTGTATATCCACTCATCCATCAATGGACTCTTGGATTGTTTCTATCTTTTGGTATTGTGAATAATATTGATATGAATATTGGTGTATGAATACCTGTTTAAGTCCCTGCTTTCAGTATATATTCAGAAATGGAATTACTGGATCATATAGTAATTCTACATTAATTTTTTAAATTCACTCTTCTTTTTAAATTTGTTGTCTAAAGTCTCCTTTTCCCCTTTTCCTCCAATTGAGCCCCCCAGCCATTCCCACCCCAGGCAAGCCCCCACTTCCCCAGTGTCTGTGTCCATTTGTCATGCTATATGCATGCATACAAGTCCTTTGGTTGCTCTCTAAACTCCCCCTCCCCTTTCATTTGTCTATGGATCTATTCTTGCTCATCAAATTATGTTGATCATTATATCCCACATATATATGCTTATTTAATATAAATATATAAATATATGCTTATTTATATATGCTTATTTAATACAAATATATAAATAAGCATATATAAAGATGCTCAATAACATTAATAATTAGAAAAATGCAAGTGAAAACTGTAATGAGATATCACTAACAACTATTAGATATATAGTTGTTAGTGAGATATATATATATATATATATCTTTAAGAAATTTCTTTTCAAGTCCAATACCCACTTTAGATATTTTATTGTTATTGAGTTAGCAAAATTTAGATTCACAGCTTAATTATCAAGAATTTAATTGTTACCTCAAAAGTTATAAAACACAGAGATAAATAAATGGATAATGGGTCAGATATATTGTTGAAATTATTGTTGAATAAATATGATATATTATTGGTAAATGAAAGCAGAATTTCTTTGGTTAATTCTCACCTGAGGATATGGTTTTCTGTTGATTTTTAAAAAAAGAGTGGAGGGGACAGAGGGAGAGATGGAGAACAAGAAGAGAGGAGAAACACATCACATAATCACATTTGATTGGTTACCTCCCCCATGCACTTTGACTGGTGCCAGGGATCAAATCTGAAACCCATATACTCGTCCTTGAGAAGGAATCAAACCTGAGATCTTTGGGTGAGCTGGCTGACACTATAACCACTAAGCAACACTGGCCAGGGCAAAAATATTTTTTAAAAAATATTTTATTGATTTTTTTAAAGAGAGGAAGGGAAAGGAATAGTGAGTTAGAAACATCGATGAGAGAGAAACATTGATCTCCTGTCTCCTGCACACCACCTATTGGGGATGTGCCTGCAACCAAGGTATATGCCCTTGACTGGAATCGAACCTGAGACCTTTCAGTCCGCAGGCTGACACTCTATCCAGTGAGCCAAACTGGTTAGGGGGGTTTATTTTTTTTTTTATGTAACTCATTCAATATGAATTATGTATTTCTATATTTAGTGGAATTATCCCCATTTAGAGGTATTTTTTAGACTCCTCAAATTAAAAAACAAAGTAAAAAAAAAAGTATTTTCCTGTAGTATTTTTTTCTCTCATGTCTTTCCTACCTTCTATTTCCTCATTTCTTCTTGCTGTGAAATAGCAGTATCACCAACAAAATGATTTTTTCTGCTTCTTTTAAAAACCCACCTGCCAACCTGGCTGTGGTGTGACAGAGGACCATATAGGGCCCTCTTGGCCCCACCAGACTCTGTCACTATGACTGGCTGGTCACTTGCCCAGCTGTGTCTTGGACAAGTCTTCTCACCTCTGGGGGCCTCCCTCCCTCAAGTGCAGAGCTGTGTGTGACATCACCTCACAGGGCTGTGCATGACGACCTGGCAGCTACTGCAAATCCCCACTCTCTCACCATCACTCCCACCAAACGGGAAGGCTGAACCTGCCCTGGTTCTGCCCAGCCAAATGGCAGCCTGACTGGAAGTTTTAAGCTTATATAACCCTTACCTTCAGCATTTTATTCGCCTTAACTCATTTAATTCTTGTAATAAGCATAAGCATCCTCTCATAATCCCCACTTCACAAAAGTGGAAGCTGTGGCACAGGGAAGATGAATGAAATGGCTGAAGTTACACAGCCAGTAAGTAGTGGAGGCAGGCAGCCCAGCTTCCAACACTTCTTAACTTCTGTCTTGGTCTGCCCCTGGGATTTGCTTGGCCCCCATGGATCTGTGTCCAGTTCCTTCTCCCTCCCAGTTTCCATATCTACCACTTATATCCCCCTTTAAATTATGTTACCAGGAGTAATTACTGCCACTTTTGAGTCTTTTTTGTATCAAAATATAGGCTCAAACATAAAACTGGTAACACGAACATTATTATCATCTATCTCTCAGCTTCATCCAATTTGCTGTCATCGCTCTTGTTCATATTCAAGATTAATGGACTGACATACCATAAGAGAACTGCTAAATTGAAGTGAAACAAGATCAGGGTCAATCTTGCAGCCAATTGCTATGGAACTCGCGTTTCCATGAGATGAGAATTAGAAAGATAAACCATGACGATGGCTTATGTGGCCACCAGCCAAGACATAAACACTCAAATACATTAAGATTTATCTTGTTTCTAGAGAAAAACCAGTTGGAAGGGGCTAAGATGAGAGGATAATACAGTAACCACAGCAGTGGTCAGATTCTAGAATATTAATATGTGGCAGTATTTTACCTGAAAACCCCTGTTAATTCACCACAGCTTGTTAGTGAGGTTCCCTAAAATCACCAGCTCAAAGCCAGACGTGTCTTTCCAGAAGTTTTTGTATTGAAGATCTTCCCAAGGTGTCCCAATTCTGAATCTCTCAGACCGCAAACAGATTTCAAGTCTTCCTCTCAACCCCCAACATGGAGTTGAATGTCAGGAGGAAGCTCCCAGTTCCACAGCCTGGACAGGCCACACCTGTCCTTGGGTGAGAGAAGAAAAAGGGAAACATTTCAGAAAGATGGTAAAAACTGGTCCTAGGAACAAGGGTCACCTGAGAGACCAGCAATAAGAGAAACTGGGAAGAAGTCCAGGTGAAGAGAAAACACAGAGTGGACAAAGGTGAGAAGGAAAGAGAGCAAGTGTGGGCAGATGCAGCAATGAATTAAAGATAGGGATTAGTCAGCCATGCAGCAGTGAGCTACCTCTCAGGTAGTGCTACTAACATTTGCCTTAAACTGATGGATAAAGTTAGGCGTGGGGAGAGTGGATGTGACAGAGAGAAAAAGGCCAAGAAAGGGCCACTTGATACCTGGCTACCCAGGAAGACTTTCCCACTACTTTGTCCTGTCCACTGTGGCCGTCCTGCAGGATATGTAACAGGAGAGGCATGGACTGTGGAGAAGAAATGGCAGAGTTATTTGCGGATGATATGATAAATTTTTAGAAAGTCTGAAGATTTTAGAACTAGGACCAAATAAGGTGATCTTGCTAAATATACAATGAACGCAGGCTTCCCCTGCTGTCTAAAAGCAGAGTGGGGACAGGACAAGGGGGGGAAAGAGTGAAACAACGGGTGCAGGTACACGTCTGGGAAGCTGGAAGGAAGGTGCGGCTGCACAGAATCTGCCCCTGGGAGCGTGGGTGTCTCAGCCTCATGCAGGGCACCCCACTTCAGAGCAGCATAAAAGGGGAGGGCAGCCCATGTGGCATCAGGAGAGGGGGATCAGTGGGGATCTCGGTCCACACCAGCTGGGAACTTTGGCTCTATTGTGACTGTGGGAGCAGCCACACAGTGGAGCCACGCCTGTGGAGGGGTCTGACCCATGTACCCAGCAGAGAACCTGAGGGATCACCCTTTACTCTCTGAAAGATTATTTGGCAGGGAGCAGGATGGGGGTGGACAGTGTGCCCTGGAGAAGAGGATCAGTCCTCCCCAACGTGAGTGCAGGGGAGATCCTGCTTCCCCTCCTGCACAATGGCTGATTCTGCACAGCACAAAACCCTCCCTCCCCCCCCCCCCCCCACCAGCCCTGGCTGCAACAGGGGCATCAGGGGAAATTTGCCTGTGAGTTTGGGCCTGGAGACAGGGAGCCCTGGGACACTGGCCTGCTGGAAGCTAGGACAGAGGCCCCGCCCAGTAGGGAATGGCCTTGATGAAAGATTGGAGTGCCAAGTGGAGCTGATTTTTTTTTTTTATCCTAGCAACAAGGGGTTACCAGTGAGCCAGACAGAGCTGATGCATTGGAAGAAGAAGAAATTCCCACTACTACCCCCTTTCTACAAGCTACAGATATCACCCCACCAGAAATCTGGGTAAGCCATCCTGGCCAAGACCCAGATTCCCCCAAAGAGCCCAGTTCGGTGGGAGAAGGGAGAGCAGCTTGGAACAGGGACATTCAAGGAGTGAGCTTCTGGCCTTCTAAGGCCCCTCTCTGGACTCCATGGAAGTCCACCTTTGCTTCATTTCATGTTGCCCTGCTTTAGCCGAGTTGCCCAGAGCCAGGCAGAGACAGCAAGCACTTTGGCTTGCAAGGGAAAACCTCTCAGGCCAAGATTACAATTAGAAAAGGATAAAAAATTAAGAACAGAAAAGCTAGGTTCAAAACTGCATATCAATTATGATTGTACTTTTTGCTTATCTACTTATCCATAGAAGACAATACATTTTTAAGTGTTACCGGCAATTTTAAGGAAGTGTTACCGGCAATTTTCTATTTATCTTCTACTAATTTTATGCTTTTCAAAACCTAACGTGTATTATCTCCTCCTAATAAATAAGTGATGGGCTAATGTAAACACAGATCTTAAAAATTGCTCAGCTTTCTGCCAGCAGAATCTTGGGTGTTATTTTACTGCATGTGTGGAGAAGCCATGTCATGAATGTGTGTCTCTGGCTTGAATTACACAGAAGCCATCCATTCCCCTTACAGCCAGGTAGAGGTGGGAGTTGTGTATTTTTTCTCTGGGGGGCTTAATCAGAAGGAACAACAACAGCCTGTAATTATTGAAATTGAGAGTCTAGGTGGTCAGCACAGAAATAAGCCCTGGCCAAGTAGTGCTTCTTCATTCAGGACGTCACCAGAAGAGTGTTTGGGGGTGGGTACTCTGAACCTTGAGCCCAGAAGTGTCCAGATGGAAAATGGGTAGAATGTTTTCTTCTCCTGCACTGGGGATGAGTGAACATTGCTGGCAGCATCTAGATCTGAAGGAAAGATGGATTTGAACATCAATGGGATGAAAAACATTTTGCTGAAGATGTTAACTCCACTGGTGTTTGTATTTAAAAACAGAATTTGTTGCCTCGGACTGCTGCAAGGCCACTTCTTCTTGGCTGAAGGCTGCTAGAGTGAAATGAGAGAGGCCTGTAGAATTCTGTACAGAGCAAAGTGCAATGAAAATAGTGGTGGCTGAATTGATACATAAAAAATGCTAGCTGTCACCAATCACTGGAGAGATGCAAATGAAAACTACACTGAGATGTCACCTCATACCTGTCAGGATGTCTACTATCAATAAATCAACAAACAACAAATGCTGCCGAGGATGTGACAAAAAGGTAACACGTGCACTATTGGTGGGAATGCAGACGGATGTAGCCACTGTGGAAAGCAGCATGGAGTAACTACAAACAAATTAAAAATGGAACTCCTTATGACCCAGCCATTCCACTTCTGGGAATTTATCCAAAGAAACCCAAAACACTGATTCGAAAGGATAAGTACACCACTGTGTTCATGGCAGCCTTATTTATAATAGCTAAGATCTGGAAACAGCCCAAGTGCCCATTAGTAGATGAGTGGATTAAAAAAGTTATGGTGCATTTACATGATGGGGTACTACTGGGCTATAAAAAAGAAGGAAATCTCATTCTGTGCAACAACATGGATGGACCTGGTGAGCATCACGCTAAGTGAAATAAGTCAGTCAGTACGTATGATTTTTCTCATATGTGGAATCTACTAAACAGAATGAACTACCAAGAAAAATAGAGACAGGCTCATAAATACAGAGCAGCTTGACAGCTGGCTGAGGCGGGGGTGGAGGGATTGAGCAAAAATGTTTAAAAAATGAAGAAAAAACTCATGGACATGGACAACAGTGTGGTGATTGATAGAGGGAAGAATTGGGGGGTGGGATGGAAGAAGGTAAAGGGAGACTTAACTTGGGGTGGTGAACACAGAATACAGTACAGATTCTGTGCTTTTGAATTGTGCACCTGGTAACCAGTGTCACCCCAATAATTTTAATAAAAAGGAAAAAACAAAACAAAATAAAATAGCAGTGGCTTTTGGGAAAAGAACAATATCAATTTGCCCAGTCTTGTCTCAACCAAAACCTCTTTTCCTGCAGAACCTGTTCTCCCACCTCCTCACACCCTGGACTCTTTTAATTGACTTCTTTGCACACTGTGCTGGCCATGCCCTACATGCCTTCTTTTTTTCCTTCTTCCTGCTGTGTGTCTGACAAACCTCACAGTCAGTAGGTAGTCATTGAATTGTTTCCTAAATACTGTAAGAAAAGTAGGTGTGGATTGTGCATGACTCAGGAGAGGGTCTTTCAGCCCCAGATAGAGGAGCTCCCAGATCACAGAACTCAGGTGGGTTCAACCTCTGAACCCACAGGGCACCTCTTTTGGCCTTGAACAAGCAGAGCAGCCAGACAGCACCTGTGTCCCGTGAGGTGGACTGCTCTTGCACCCACGATGAATTGAGCCTTGTCCAGAGGCCTGGCATCCAATTAGGGAAGAATGTTTTCAAACATAACCTCCCATTGAAGAAATCGGTTCTATCCGTTCTACCCAGCAGTGTCATGGGCAGCCTGCCTCTTCAAGCCTCAGTGAATGTCCTCTGGTGGCAGCCAGCCAGTGAGGTTCAGCCAATTCAATCTGGCTGAGGATTCCCTGCCTTTAAAAACCAACAGGAAGAAGTTGTTCATTTGGGATTTGCCCATCAGTTGACAAGACAAATATTTTTGTTTTGTTTTCTCGCGTGAGTTGGGTGCCAATTCCAAGATATGGATTTATATTTTAAAATCCATTTGCATGACATGTGCATCTTCTTTTAAAAATGATTTGAAGAGTGGTCAGAAGAATTATTTAGAACCTCAGTCTTCAGAGAATGGAGGCCAGAGGTCTGATCTGGGGAGAAATATAATTTAATAACAAATATAAAAATAAAAGTACTTTAAAATTATTTGTGCATGTGGGGAGTATTCTACCTAAATAATTTGCTATTAAATTATTTTTGTAGAACACTCCCCACATGCACAAAGCATTTTAAGTACTTTTACCTTCATAAATCCTTTTTTGCATAGCTGCAAAAGTGATAGAAAGTATACACCTTTTTATTTTCCATCAACAATGCAGGAAAAATAAAAATAGGAGGTAAATAAACAATCACTGACTTTGGCACAGATGAAAATGCTATCTTCTGCTGGGATGATTTTCCCAAACTTTTCGGTGCATTAGGGCAATGGGGGCTTTTAAATGTCCCCAGTTCCAGGTCACACTCAAGGACAGTTAAGTCACTGTCTCAGTAGCTTGAACCTCTGCAGGCAGCTGTAGTGGGTGGCCAAGTCTGATAAACAGTGTTCTGAGACGTCAGACTTTCAGGAGATCTGAACTCTGCATAAGTGAGTGGTTGGAGAGGATGTCTGACTTGGGGGTTGGGGAAAGAGTAAGATGCTGGCAGGTGAAGAAGGGCAGGATTCCATTCCAGCCCAGCAGGCACAGCAGCAGGGCCATGAGAACCCAAGGTTTATTTGGTAATAGCCATCCTGCCCTCTAGCAACTCCAAAACATTTGCCGACCATTCTAGGAGCTCTCTCTGAACTGCTCTGGATATTGATAGATATTTAATCACTTCTCCCTTATCCGCTCATCAGCAATCCCCAAAGACTTTCATAAGGAACTGTGTCTTCTATTTCCTTTTTACTCACTATCTTCTGGATTATATATGTATTAGGAGCCACTAAGTATTTTTAAGAGAGTGTGTAGGTGAATTAATCAATCAGTACAAATATTTATCTGGCTTATTATATATTTACTAGAGCAGTGGTCGTCAACTTTTAGTCTGCAGGCAACTGGTGGTCCATGAGGTTTGAAAGGTTGGCAACTGCTGTACTAGAGGCCCAGTGCATGAATTTGTGCATGCATGGGGTTCAGCCAGCCTGCCCTGATGGGTGGTGATCAGGGTCCAGGCCAGCTGGGGGGAGGAAGGTTGGCTGGCCAGCCCCACCCCTGATCAGGGTCTGGGACCAGCCAATCTGGGCCTTGATTTGGCTGCTTATAGTGACTGGTTGCTCTGGTTGTCTGGTCACTTGGCTTTTATATATATAGATTTTAATTCAGCATATATTTATTAAGATATATGTAAGATATACGCATATATCTCATGGACCTGGCCCCTGGTGTTGGCTCTGGTGATATAATTCTAAAGTTAAAAATGGAAAAGAGAGAGACCCTGCAAATTGATGAGACCCCTCCATAGCTGGGCTCCTCGTTGGTCCTGCAACACACATCATCATTTCCCATTCTTTCTTCTGTTTTTCTCACACCCACTAGCTTTGACTCCTCACTTTCCCATTTAAGGTTTTGATAAAGAGAAGAGAAGTGTGTTTAGGGTTGAACCGGCTCCTGCAAATGGGCGCTGAAAGGTCTGCTTATATTAGCACATGTGGCTCACACCAGGGCTATCTTCAGGAGTCTCTCTCCAGCTGGCTAAGAGTGTCACACTTATTCAGAGAGAAACAAAATTTAATACAAATATTCTTTGCCTCCCTACCTCCTCCCCTTTGAAAAAAAAAAAAAAAAGGTTAACTGATACTGAAGATGAAAGCCCAGTCTTGAATTGTATATAAAATTAGCTGTTTCAAAAACAGCACTCACAGAATCACCCTCCAGTTAATCTGGAAATTGGATTGAAACTATGTTCAAAGTTTTTCCTAAGTTTTGTCAGCAAAAAGATATTTCTGGGCTCTTCATATAGGCCTGGCACTAGATACTTAGGTTTTATTTCTCTTGAGCCAGCAAAATAGAAAAGGTGACATCTACCAAACTAACCCCCGGGTTACAACAGAATGTGCAGAACTACACTGGTATAGACCCTCCCCAGTGTAGACACAGGGCACCCACCCCTCCAAGGGGACACGTGCACTATCTCTTTCTTAATAGGACTTGGCCACAATTCTGAAGGTGCTTCCTTCGTCAATAAACAGATTCTTATTTAAGAAAGAATTTCCAAAATTTTGACACAGAGCTGCTATGCAAAGTTCACATAAAAGTCAAAGAGTCACCTGGTTACAGCTTTGAAGGAAATTCCCTTCTGAAATTTTTAAATATTGCATGGAACCCGACCTAATTGCTAACAGAGATTTCCAAAAAGCTGAATGTCACCAACTCTGAGAGTAAGAGTCCCATTAGCAAAGTCTTGTGTTGAATCTTCTGCAACATCTCATCTCCCATAATGAGAAGGAAGTCACCTGATAAACTCTGTTATTACAGGTCCTAGAGACTATCTTCAAACAGCCCCATTAGGTAGTTCCATGTTAGGGATAAAAGTAGTGGGGAAGTATCCCCAAATGTGATGAGATAGTATATAACAGACATTTAATGTCTAGGAAAATCTACCAAGTGAAACTGTAAGTAGGCCATTTTAAAAACAATGAGATAACTTGAAGATTTAATGACCAGTGTTAACATTTTGAATATATATATTTATACAACACGTGTACACTTTATAATATGAGCCACTGTGGTTGTGATTTCTGCAAATTTTACATGGAAAAACTGCTTAGCTGCTTATTCCAAGAGAGGACCCTTGGAATAAGTGTGAGCCATATACTAAGTGTCCCCACATGCAGGCGATTCAAAGACAGTGAGGGTATCTTTAATAACTTCATTTTATAAAATTATAACATTTTATTGACCTAACAATAGCAGAAAGTCTATCTCAAAATGGCATGTTGTTTGTTAAATGTATGGTTTCAATTAATGCTTATGAGCAGAAATTGCAAATAATATACAGTACTGTATTTTTCTTTTGTTATCACAACACTTTTTTTTTTATCCTAAACTGTAAGCTGCACTCACATTAAAACAAACAAAATAAAAGGTTCATTTTCTTAGCAAAACATCATGGTGAAAGACCCACCACAACAAAAAAGACCCATGGGCTAGTATTTAAATGATCAGTTTAACTCTCTTCTCATTGTTGCTGTCTCTGGAACCTTCTACCTTCTACGCCAGCACCGAGGCCTTCTTTCCTCTGTGGGAAATGTGCAGGATTCTAGCATATGCCTACCACTGGGAAAATAAACTTTCCCCCTCAAACAGGACACATATTTCATATTATATATTTATTACTTTTAAATATCCAGTCAAATAAAGTTTAAAAATGCTATAGCACCCCCAAATGACAAGAAAAATACTTTTTTTCATTTGTCTGAGAAAAGCAAAATAATCAATCTTTTCTTAAACTCTTTATAAAATTTCTCTAGTAATTTTTGAGAATCCATTTCTTCTAGTTGTTGAAAAATAATATAAACATTTATGCAGCTACCAAAATATGCTAAGCTGGAATATAATACTTATATTTCTTATTTTATGGTTCTGAGCTCACTTTATGGACAACATAGTGAAAAATACTTTAAAAATTAAGTCTATTTTGATCCAATTGATAAACGAATTTGAAATATAAACAGGAAAAGTATATAAAATATATTCTATATGCATCTAATCGAGGGTTAATGTAATTTCTATAACCGAGCAGTTCTGTGGGTTTGGCTCAGAAAGCCATGCTTTCAGCCCTGCCCTTTCCCAGCCACAGAGCCCTGCCTTTGGCTTCCAGCCTCCAATGCATCACATGGAGCAAGGTGCTGTGTTCATGAGATTACAAGTTTAAAAACAGAAATAAAGTTCTTCAGAACCGTTTAGGAAATTTGAAAACAATCAAACATGAGGAGTATCCGCATCTATAGTTGGCTAGTCAGAATGCTAGAAAATGAAAATATAATGGTGATTTGATCAACGTTTTTGAGAGTTTTTTTCCCTCCTGAGTTGGGAAAAGATGCCTGACATAAATTCTGTTCTTGTCAAGCGATGTTTTACCCTGATTTTGAATCGTTGTGGGCCAGGAGAGTACCTGCTGTGGGAAGAGATAGATATCAATGCAAGAGTCACTTTCCTCTCAAAAGAGAACAATAGCCCTAACCAGTTCAGCTCAGTGAATACAGCGCTGACCGGCGGACTGAAGGGTCCTAGGTTTGATTCCTGTCAAGGGCACATGCCCATGTTATGGGTTTGATCCCCAGGAGAGGGTGTATAGGAGGTAGCCGATGGATGATTCTCTCTCATCATTGTTTTCTCTATCTCTCTCTCTCCCTTCCTCTCTGAAATCAATAAAAATATTTTTTAAAGAAGAAATAGAACAACAATTACACCTGTAATGTGAAAATGTTCTTTTAAAACTAAGAGGCCTTTTGAGTATGGAACTGTGTGTAAATCTGGGATTTCATGGTTTAGTTTTTCACTTTTCCTGTGTAAATAGACATAAGCAGGCTCACCCTTGGGCTAAGCCCTCTCTCTCATGTCCTTGCCCAGGGACACAGGTTTTAGAAACAAGAAAGAAATCTAGGCTGGCATATGATTGGGTGCTGGAGGGCAAGCTGTAGCATTCATTTTTCCTTTATTATATATTATAAAATGTGTTTTATTGATTTCAGAGAGAAAGGAAAGGGATAAAGATAGAAACATCAATGATGACAGAGAATCATTAATTGCCTCCTGCACGCCCCCTACTGAGGAAGTGCCCCCAACCTGGGCATGTGCTCTGACCAGGAATTGAACCGTTACCTCCTGGTTCATAGTTCAATGCTCAACCACTGAGTCATACTGGCCAGGCTCCTTTAATATATTTTATTTATTTCTAAGTGAGTGAATATTCAATTCAATCCCTCATTTATTTCAAGAGAGGTGTCAGAACCACAAGACAGAGTAAGAAATGGTCCCTTCCACCTGCCTGGCACTAAGAAATAATGCATGGGGAATTTCCCCTGTTCCATTTTGTTTTACTTAAGAACTGTAACCCCAGGAATGTACTAAGTGAACTAATTGTTGCAATATTTTTCATGCATCTATTTCAGTGTTTTTTTAATTTCTATGCTTCACTTCAATAGTAATTTAATTTCACTCCAGCATCTGAAAGTTACAGTTTGATGAAATAAGTAAATTAATAAAGTCTAAATACTTCCAAGTAGGGCAGACACCTTTCTGTACACCCTGCTTTTACTGCTCTTCCCAGCTGATATTTATAGCTCAGCCATATGTGGTTATAAAGATTTATTACGAGCCTGTGGAATAAGCTCTGTTAATGTGTACACGAAACGTCCAAGTTTTGACTCGGTAAGCCTTGGAGATCGTCAACAAGATGAAGCCATTTTGATGGCAAGCCAAGCAGTGCGCAGTTGGAGTGAGGCCTCATGTTGACAAAGGGCTTAGCTATGTGCCCTAAACTATATTCGCCCTGGGTGTGGGTTTAAAAATGTTTGCAAAGCTCAGGTAGGTATTTTTCTTTTTCTTCATCACCATCCTCATCTGAGAAGAGTTGAAGTTGGGGATATGTTGACCAAAAGTCAAAATGGAAATTTTAAGATGAAAAATAAAGGCCAGACTGAAAATGTGGGCAAAGCCACCCCAGGAGTGCCATGAATGGGGTATCTGTACACTGCCTGGCCATGCCTTGTCCAGCTGCTGGGCCCTTACTCCGCATTCATTAATAGAGAGTCAAGGATAGGCACCAGCTAGTTCCCATCCCCACCACCATCCTTTCTATGGAGTGGAAAGAAAGTAGGACTCTAGCTCTCTCCTTTTACACATGTCCTTCATTTGTGAGATTTCTCTTGCTCTTAGTAGATGCATATATTTTTCCAGTGAATGCCTGCCATTTGGGAAGAGAAGGTTCTCCAAGCAAAACAGTACGGTGAGATAGCAGCCAAAGGTTTGCAGTACTTTTCTCAATCTTGACTGCATTAGAATCACCTTTTAAAAATGCTAAACGTGCCAGTTGGTCCTCCCAGCCCCAACCCCGAGTGCTGCCTGGGCATGCTTTTTTTCTTATAAGATTCCCAAGTGATTTTAATGTGCGGCTCACCTCACAAACCAATGGTTTAAACCTCAATTCTAAGTCTAATTAAAAATTAGAGAACGATCCAAAAGTGACTTTTCATAGAAGTCTCCAAAGTAACCTTTGTTTACTCCCCAGAACTTGACATCTGAAGATAGCTTGAGAGGCAGTATTTATTAATAAAGAGGGGCTTGTGCCCTGAAAAATTCTGCTCTGACAAAAGAAAAGCATCAAATGAGAGAAAGGCTAGAGCTTGAGTTTGCCCAAGAAGATGTCCTGAAGTGTCTGAAGGGTGCCATGAAGCTTCTGCAAAGCATCATTTCCTCTTTGTGCACCACTTCCTCAGGTGCTCATAAGGTCCTAGATCTTTCCCCACTAAAAGGCAGCTCCAAGAAATCTATCTATATAAAAGCCTAAGCGACTCTTTGACTGGTTGCTATGATTTGCACTTACCATCTGGGGGCAGACGCTCAATACACAGGCATGGAAACATGGAACAGACTGATGAATCTCAGAAGGAAGTGGAGAGTGGGAAGAGATTAACCAAAGATCTTAGATGCATACTAGAGGCCCAGTGAGTGGATTTGTGCACAGGTGGGGTCTCTCAGCCTGGCCTGTGAGGATTGGGCAAAACAGGCAGTTCTACATCCCCTGAGGGGTCCCGGATTGCAACAGGGTTCAGGCCAGGCTGAGAAATCCCACCAATGAACGAATCTATGTACCAGGCCTATAGTAATTTATAATTGAGTCACTCCTCTTCCAGCCCTTTTTCTACCAGATCCATGAAGTGTCAGATTGGGCCTAATAAATTAATCCTGAAATATCTTTGTATAATGATTTTATATAACTATTGTCATCAATGTTATAAAATAATTTTTTATATTTGTCTCAAAATGAGCAATTAATATAGAATTTTAGGCATTTAATAAGTCTACCCTAACACTAGAAAAATTCTAAGGACTTCTGTAGGTATAACTTGACTGAACAACATTCTCTGATGGCTAAAAACTCTTTAAATAGGCAGAGGACTCTGGCTTTTAGAGGGTTCTCTTCATGTTTGGGCAATATGATTTTTCCTTCCTGTTTCTTTTCTAAAGTGTGTCTGAATCCCAGCTCTCCATCCTTTACACTGCTACCACAACCGATTCAGTCAGTCCACTGTTCTCTCAGGAGTAAATTACCCTAAGCTTCTGCTACCTTCTCAAACCAATCCAGTCTCCACGTAACCTATGTCACCCAACTAACCTCAGCCTTCTCTTCAAGCTCTTCAATGCCTTTCCATTGCATTGAAATAAAAATAAAACACAATGCCTCACCATGCCATAGGCAGGGTCAGATTTTCTCAACCCCCTTATGCTCTCTGACTTCACTCTGTGTATATCCTCCTGACTTCCTGAACAGCCCAAGCTCTTTTCCCCTGGAAGCCTTTGCCCATGCTATTACTTCACTAGGATCACTTGCTGTCTATATCTTTAAGGCTTCTAATTAACTCTAAATTTTTCAAAAAACCTCTATGCCTTTTCTGTCTAATGTAGTCCATCCTTTATTATCCTCTACCTCAGCTTGTCATTTTCACCTTCATAACACTTAAAAATTTACAAGTATCCTGTGTATTGTGACTATCCTCCTGTACATTTTGTCCATTTAGTTGGTCTATGCCTATATCCTCCATTGGAATCGAAGTCTTTGAGGGCACAGAATAAGACATTTACCATTTTATTTACAGTGTCTTGAATGTATCTGCAAGTCTTGAGCACTCAAGAAATATTTGTTATGTGACAGAAAAACTAAAAAGAACATTTTCTGTTCTTTATTCTGCTACTTTGTGCCATTCAGATAGGATCCTGGTGACAATCCCCACTTACTTGCTTCTGGAGGCAATTCAGGGCCATTCTTAACTCTTAGTGTGTGGACTTTGGAACTAGAAAAGGAACTTCAGATGGGATAACAGCAGGGCAAAAGCATATTGAGAACCAAATGCCATATATTCTGCTAAACATTTAATTTTTTAGTCCTTACAGCAACACACTGAGTTAGGAACCTTGATTCTTCCCATAGAATCAAAAATTCATACCAGCCAACATGTATTAAAAACAGCAGATCTTCATTGCTAACACACTTCTTTATACTCTTCAGGCGAGATTATGATTTTATGTATGCATTTCACAGAATTGGCTATCTTGGCAATACTAATTCTTAATTAATGATTCTGAGACCTAGTAGGTTTATATTAAGGAGGTTGGCTCCTTTGAATCTACCCCATTCTGCATTTATACAATTATCTATTTTTAAATAGATGATTTTTTTTCTGTTTTAACTTTTTATTTTTTTCCAAATTTTTTTATTGTGTAAGATATTATGTATGTCCATATCTCCCCAATGCCTCCCACCCCACTCCCATAGGATTTAGCATTTATTTTCTTTAAACAGTGTCACGTGTATTTTAGTGACTCTTTCTTAAGTATTTTAAGTATTTGTGGATATTTAGATGGAAAAGGATATGAATTTCAGAGTAATACAGGTAGGTCTGGGTTCAAACCCTAGTCTATATATATAATTTTGGGCAAGTTATTTAACTTTACTGAATTTTTATGTTCTCCTGAGTGAAATGAGACAGCCAATGAATAGCTTTGCATGAGGGCTGAAAGGATGGTACTGGTAAGGCATATTGCCATTCACCTTACTTGCAGGGGTGGGCCAGTGTTAGTTGCCTAGCCTTGACTAGCTCCTCCAGCTGTGTTGTCTGAGCTTTGCACACAGTAGACTCTTGTTCTACAGTTTCTGAGTCATCCATCAAGTAAACTGCTCCCAGAGGCAATAGATTTTTAAGGGAAACTGTCTCTTCCCTTATATATTTCCTTTTATCCCAAGGATCAGTTCTCACATATTTATGATCAAAATTGCCTTAAATTGTAAGGGTATATGAGCAACATTACCCTACTGCAGCTAGGATTTTTTTTTCTTTTGATGGTGTTAATAGCATTACACTCTATTTTAAGGCTCTTGGACATCTGAGTAAATGTTAGCATGAAGCAAAATAAAATAAACATGAAAATGAATGTGTCCATCAATGTGAACAGGAAATTCAGAGCTGGGAGAGTGAAAAACCTATAAACTCACTTTCCATGTCCAGAAGTGACCTCATGCACAGGACAGTCATCTGTCTATTGATCATGACTGTAGAAAGCATGGAAAAAATCTCATGCAAGGAAGAGCCTCCTGTCAGACTGCCCAGTATTTCTAATCCTTAATAGGATGTGACTGTTACCCAAGGATACAACTATAAACACATTAGGAGGCTTCTCCATTTACACAAAATATTTTGTCTCATTAATTCATAATTACCTACCGACACCTAGCTAAAGCGAAGGTAAGCTCTGATGATAGAGAAAAAAGTTATCCTATGAGGAAGGCAATCAGTGAATCAAAGAATCAAGGGGAAAGTCTGGACTTATACCAGAACAAGTTCGAGAAAGATAATATGGCACAGAAGGAGCTGTAGTAATGAGGGGCCAGGAAGGAAGTAGTCAAGCAAAGGATGAGGGTCTAGGATGCTTGTAGAAATAGTCTCAAGGCTAAGTTGGTTGGAAGGACCTAAGAGAACTCTCACCCATTGCAGGGGAGAATGTAAATCAATGCAACCACTTTCCAAACCTCTTTGATGATATTCACTTATACTAACCATACACTCTGGAATATAGCAGTTCCATATCTGGGAATATTTTTAGAAGAAGCATGTATAAACGTTCACTAAATACATATATAAATTGCTCATAGCAGTACTACTTTCAATAGTTCCATATCAGTTTGCCGGAACTGCCAAAACAAAGTACCATAGACTGGGCTGCTTAAAAAAAGAAATTTATTTTGTCATAATTTTGGAGGCTAAAAGTCCAAGATGGAGGTGTTGGCAGGACTTGTTTTTTCTGAGACCCCTCTTCTTGGCTTGTAGATGCCCATCTTCTCCATATATTCTCACATAGTCTTCCCTCTATATATGTTATGTCCTAATCTCCTCTTCATATGAAGAGGTCAGCCATATTGAATTAAGTCCCACTCTAATGATCTCATTTTACCTAATATCCTCTTTCAAGGCCATATCTTCAAATAAAATCACATTATGAAGTACTGGAGAGTAGGGCCTTAATATATTAAAGGGGTTGGGGGTGGTCACGATTCAGCCCATAACAAATTTAAAACTGAAGCAATCCAAATATCAAAAAACAGTAGAATGCAGACATACATTCCTACAATAGAACACTATATAATGGATTATAATTATAAAAAATAATATGATGACTTTCAGAAAAGTAATGTTGAATGAAAGGAATTAGAGCCACCAAAGTATATATCATATGCTTCCATTTGCATTAACTAACCCACAATGCTTAGAAGTCAGAACAATGGTGGCCTAAAAGGAGAATAGGTCAATTTCAGGTAGGCTAATGTCTCTGCCTTCAGCTGGTAGGTTACCCAGGCGTGTTCACTTTGGAAAAGAGTTTCATGCTGCACACTTAGAATCTGTACTTTTTTTTTCAGTGTGAATGTTACATCTCAGTAAAGTGGGGAGAAGACAAAAAATAAACTAAGAGGTTGAAAATTAGGGCAAAACAAACCAAAATATGTCTACCCAGTTGGTCAAGTAATTAAAAACATTTTTTGTTGAACTCTCTTAATATTCTCCAAATTGGAAATTTATAAAGTGCAGGTGCTGTCCTAATACAAATGCCCTTAAGAGTCTTCCTAAATACAAGACAAGAGACATTACAGAACACCAAGAATAAGAGGAGAAAAGTCACTGGCATGGGAATGAAAGCAAGATTGAGGAACTGAATGTAAGATCACATGGAGCAATGTACTTAATATTGTGAAGAAAGTCATTCTGAAGGAGGAATTTTGCATTCAGAAAAACTACCAGGCAGGTAGAGAGGCAAAATTAAAATAATTGGTCATGAGAATCTCTGAAGTTTAACTTACATCACAAACTTTCCTAAGAAGCTAATGATATTGTATATAGAAAATCCTACTAAAGGCTCCATGAAAAAAACAAACAAAAACTATGAAATCTAATAAATGAATTTGGCAAAGTAACAGGATACAAAATCAATATCCAAAATCTATGGTATTTTTATACTACAATAATGAACTATCACAAAGAGAAACTGAAAACAATCTCATTTACCATTAAAACAACAAAAAATAAGGTAGTAGAAATAATTTTTAGCAAGGAGTTAAAAGCCCTGTACCCAGAAAACTATAAAACATTGAAGAAATATATTAATGGAGATACAAATAAGTGGAAACATATGCTAGCATTGTATCAAAAATTGGAAGAATTAACATCATTAAGATGTCCATGCTACCCAAAGCAATCTATAGAGTAACATAATCCTATTAAAATGGCAATGGTATATTTGACAGATCTATAAAAAATATTCCAAAAATTTATATGGAACCAAAAAGAACCCAAATAGCCTCAGCAATCTTGAGAAAGAAGAAAAAAATTGGAGAGATCATAATACTTGATATCAAACTATTCTACAAGGCAATTGTAATAAAAACAGCATGGTACTGGCACAAGAACAAGAATATAGATCAGTGGAACAGAACACAGAGCTCAGAAATCAACCCACATCACTATGATCAATTAATATTTGACAAAGGAGTCAATAGCATACAATGGAGTATGGTCTCTTCAATAAATAATGTTGGGCCCTAACCAGTGTGGATCAGTGGTTATAGCATCAGCCATGTACTGAAGGGTCACTGGTTCAATTCCTGGTCAAGGGCATGTAACTGGGTTGCAGGTTTGATCCCCTGCTCCAGTTGGGGTACATGCAGGAGGCAACCATGAATGTGTCTCTCCCACATCAATGTTTCTTTCTCTCTCTTCCACTCTTCAACTCTATCTAAAAACAATGGGAAAGTATCCTTGGGTGATGATTAACACCAAAAATACATAAATAAATAAATGGTGTTGGGGAAAATTGGACAAGTATTTGCAAAGAGATGAAACTAGACCATCAACTTATATCATACACAGAATAGACTCAAAATGGATAAAAGACTTAAATGTAAGTTGTAAAACCATAGCAATCTTAGAAGACATAGGCAATAAAATTTCAGACATTTCTTTTAGCAGTATTTTTGCTGATATATTTCCTAAGGCAAGGGAAACGAAGGCGAAAAATAAACAAATGGCTCTATATCAAACTTAAAAGCTTCTGCACAGCAAAAGAGACAGTAAATAAAATGAAAAGAGAGTCCACTGTATGGGAGAACATATCTGCCAATGATATATCTGATAATTTCCAAAATATATAAAGAACTCATACAACTCAACACAAAAAAGACAAACAATCCAATTTTAAAAAAAATGGGCAAAAGACCTGAATAGACACTTCTCCAAAGAGGATATACAAATGGCCAAGAGACATATAAAAAAATGCTCAGCATCACTAATTATCAGAGAGATGCAAATAAAACTACAATGAGATATCACCTCACACCTGTCCTAATGGCTACTATCAACAAATCAGCAAACAACAAATGCTGCTAAGGATGAGGAGAAAAGGGAAGCCTTGTGCATTGTTGGTGGGAATACAGACTGGTGCAACCACTGTGAAAAACTGTTTGGAGTTTCTTCAAAAAATTGAGAGTGGAACTGCCTTTTGACCAGGTGTTCCCACTTTGGTAATATATCCTAAAAATCATGAAGCAACAATCAGAAAGGACATATGCATTTTTATGTTATAGCAGCATTATTTATAATAGCCAAGATCTGAAACAACTCAAGTGCCCATCAGCAGATGAGTGGATAAAGAAGCTGTGGTTCATTTATGGAATATTACCTGGGTGTAAAAAAGTAAGAAACTCTGACCTTTTGCGATAGCATGGATGGACCTGGAGATTATTATGCTAAGTGAAATAAGCCAGTCAGAAAAAAGACAGATACCATGTGATCTCGCTTATATGTGGAATCTAATGAAAACCAAAACCAACCAACCAAACAAAAACCTACGGAGCAAAATAGAACCAGGACATGGATGCATGGTATAGATGGAGAAATGTCAGAGAAGAGGGTGAGGCGTACTGGATGAGAGGTGAAGAGAGTAGCCAAAGAACCTATATGCTTAGCCCATGCACACAGATAGCAATGGAATGAGGACCAGAGGGAGGGGAGGTCCGGGCCTGGGTGGAGGTGGGCAAATGTGGAGAAAATGGGAAACAGCTGTAGTAATATCAACAATAAAAATAAAATATAAAATAATAGTAAAAATAAATGGAAAAAAACAAGTTAATTCATAACATGCTCCAGTGAAATAAAGAATAAATGTGTGGAGGAGTGGTTAGAGCAGATGCTAACATGCAGAAGTGAAGGGCAGTCCTGGGATGACAAGTGGGCTATGAACTGGGTGGAAATCTCTCCAGGTTGAATCTGAAGGACAGAGGCTCTGGGAGGGAGCATCCCAATTTAAAAAATCTCAGGAAAAGAACTCCACATAATGGATTTTCTAACTGAAAAGATAAGAAGACAGGGCAATATTAAAATATGATTGAGACACATTATTCTTTTGCCAAGGAAGAACAAGAAAAGCAAGTAAAAACTCCAAGAAAAACAAACAAAATAATAAAGTTATGCTCCAAAATAGAAAGCAAATTAAAAGCTGGAGTGATTTTGAACAACCAGTGAAGTGTAAGAAAAATAAACCATTTGGCTTTGATTTTAGGATAAATTTTACTTAATTGGCCAGAGACCCATGAGGAAGACATTTTAATATTAGAACACCACTTGGTCTAGCAGTAGGAAATATGTATATAATCACAAAAGGCAAATTATTCTTCTTGGCTTTTAAATTATAGACCTGGACTGTGTGCAAATCATGGAAAGTTCATTGTCAGTACAAAATAAAGGCTAATTGAGAGGATATCAAGCACTGTATATCAGATGATCATATTTAAAGTAAGGTTGAAGAATTAGATTTTTGAGGAAAGCAGAATCTCTGGACCTTTTTAGGCACTCGAAGGTGGCAGATTGTCATTCAGAAAGCTCTACAGTGTAAGTGCTTTCCTCCTCCTCCCCTCTCTCTCTTTTTAAGTTTACCACCCTAAAATTGGAATCCATTTTATAATTCTGGTGGACCAGGCAGTAGTTACGATATACTTGTAATTTCCTGCACATGCCCCTCAAAGTTTATGGGATGAATGTCATCAGCGTGGAAGACAATATTGGGGACAATAGCAGAACTTTTTTTTTTTTTTTTTCAAAAGTGCTGCATCCTCAGTGTTCTCTATGGCCCTGTGGGAAAACAAACAAACAAAACTCATCAATGTCTGAGTTGAAAAGTGGTCCAAAAAAGCCAAACTCAGAACATGATTAGGTTTTACATTCCTGCCCAGGCAGCACCTGACACCGATTCTATCAGAATCACTGGGACAAACATGGGCATTCCTATTTTTAATTTCTCCAGGCGGCCCCAATGATCAGCAGAGATTGAGAAACTGTGGGCTAAAACAGAGGCAGGTGCATGGCCCTGAGGCCCAGACAGCCAGTATGCTCAGAGGATGTGAGTGAGGAGGGTAGAAAGGGGGCAAGAGACTAACCAGGCAGTATCCAGCCTAGAAATACTAGTGGGACAAGAGCGGCAGTGATGGTAGAGCTAGGGAGGGGTCAACCACACGGGGAAAGAGTTAAGAGGTGATTTGAAGTTAGGACCTGGCAGAGACTGGATGAGGAGCTGAGGGCAGGATGGGTCAGTCAGTACTACTGCTAGATTCTCAGCATGTGAAATAGGCATGATTTGTGTTCTGTTTGCTAATTGATTTAGCGTCATTGGTGATGAAAACCAAGAGGGCTGTGAGCAGGAAGCTCACCTGAAGTAGCAATAAATAGCACCACTCATGTTGGGCCAGCTCTCCACAGGGCTGGCAGGACAGCGGGGGAACAGGCTCGCCTGTAATGACCTCCAGTGTGGCAAGAAAAAGAACTTTTCCATTCTGACTCTAAAATCCTCTCTTCACCCTGTGAGTCAGTACATAAACTTTAATTCAGACATTGGCAGTACTGTCAACAGCTCATATGTCATTAGCAGAGTGCTGCCGAGGTTCCCTGTGCCAGGGAGCAGGTCGTAGACTCTATTCGTGGAAGCATCAAGTGCAAATGCTTTCGTGACTCGGAGAAAAGGACCTGAAATACGGGACTTTGCCTCTGCCTCTGCTCTCTGCTATGGTTGAGCAGCATAGGCCAGGTCTCTCGCTGTGTCCCTATCTCTCAGTGCTACAGAGATGTCTCTCCGCAGAGATGTCTCTCTGAAGACCTAGTAAAGTGTGCAACCAGGTCACTTGAAGCTCAAGGCCAGATCTCACAGGATCTCCTATGACAGCTGGGGGTCCCGTGGGCCATGCTGGGGAAAATCAGGGTCTTCACCATGGTCAGTATGGATTTAGTCACTAGCATAAGGTGACCAGACGTCCCACTTTTGGAAGGACAGTCCTGCCAAAAGTGGGATGTCTGGTCATCTTACGCTAACAGTAAACAAAAATGCAGATAAGAAGGTGAACTTTCTCACTTGTTGGAGCAATAGCCTCTCCTCACCTAGTTCTCCTTAGAAACGTATCTGCCAAGTCCTCCTCAGAGTCTTGAAGTAGAATGCATGGGTTCATGACAGCCTCTGGGAAAGGCATAGCCCGTCATCTGTAAGCAGAGCTGCACTCCAATGACTCATTACTCTTCTCTCTCGCTCCCTCATTTCTTTTAGGTCTGATTCTACCTCATAGGGAAATTCAAATGAAACATTTGGTTCCTGGGACATTAAACTATAACTCAGCACAAGCTGTTAAGGAATTGCCTCGCTGCACACAAAAGCACCTTTGTAAAATAAAAGCAGACCCAGCGTGTGCTGACTCGTCAGTAGGTGATGGGATGGAAGCATGAACTGCCATTTGAAATGTATACTACGTATACCAGCCGGAAAAAAAAAATTACCCAACAAAAGCACTATAAAAAGTGTTTAAATATCAGATGTTATAACTATGGTAAAATGATGCTGAAGAAAACCAGAAGTATTTCTAGGGTTTTGAAAAGTCTCATTACATTTGAAACAGTTTAGATTTAGTGCTATATAGTTTATGAGCCTGAAAATGAAATTACAGAACATAAAATGAAATAAAAACCTAATCAATATCATATAACCAGGAAGCTTGGGAATGTAAAGGACTTTTCATGTGCTACATTTGAGGCCCTAAATACCAGAATATGGCAGATGGAAAGGAAGACGGATTTCACATTTACGCCCATGTAACCTTGTCCCAGTGTAACAGTTCCTTCAACAGTCCGATTGTGAGGCTTAATGTCCAAGACATGGATTGGCTTCTGCTACTGCTCCTTTTTATTCTTATTCCTTTTAATGGCAGGTAGACTCTGTGAAAAATGATCAATTATTTTATCCTTTGGAGCTCCTAAATGCTCCAAATTGAAACATAAGCAGTTAATTATTAAAAGACATCTTTGTTCTCTAAAGACAAAGAGAGGAAAATAGAACTCCTTTTCTTTCATCAGAAAGATTTGAACCTCTGCATACCAGTCCCCAAGGGCTCAAGATAGCTTTTGGTAAGTTGGGGCATCTGTGAAAAGGCCTGGAAGCAAAGGCCAAAGGTCACAGTTCCGAGATGTGTGACCTTGGATGAATCACTCCTTAAACCTCACTTTTCTCAACTAAAAATGGTAATAAGTTTTTACTCAAATATTATGCCCTGAAGACCCTTGACTTAGCCACTTGATTAAGAATGGACATAAGCCTCCCTTTAAAAATAATTATTAACCTGTTTTATTTTTAATCACTGACATTATATTGAATTTCTATGTGTTGATTTGCTAACAATAGGAGATAAAGCCAGCCCTAACCAGTTTGGCTCAGTAAATAGAGTGTTGGCCTGCAGACTGAAGGTTCCAGGTTCGATTCCGGTCAAGGGCATGTACCTTGATTGTGGGCACATAGCCAGTGAAAGGTGTGCAGGAGGCAGCTGATCGACGTTTCTCTCTCATCAATATTTCTGACTCTCTATCCCTCTCCCTTCCTCTCTGTAAAAAAATCAATTAAATATATATATATATACATACATATATATATATATATATATATATATATATATATAGAGAGAGAGAGAGAGAGAGAGAGAGAGAGAGAGAGAGAGAGAGAGAAAGAAAGTAAAGCCCAAGAATGATGCATTCCTGCTTCTGGAACAAGGTTTAGTCATGTGAAGACCAGGTTAATGGAATAATAATAATAATAATAATAATAATCCTATATAATAAAAGCCTAGCAACTGAATGGCAGAACAACTAGAACAACTGCTCAACCAGTTGCTATGATGTATACTGACCATGAGGGGACAGATACTCAGTGCAGGAGCTTCCCCCTGATGGTCAGAGTGCTCCCACAGTGCGAGTGCTGCTCGGCTGACTGGGATGAGCAGCGCTCCTAGAGTGGGATAAAACCAGCAGGCCACCTCCCACACACACACCAGTACACTAATCCCCTTCCAAGTAGACCAGATGCTCCCAAGTCCTTGTCTCAGGACCTACTTGTTGTTAGGGGGACCTAAATTAAGAATATGCTCAGTGGCATTAAATCAGGAGCAGATACTTAATGTTGGCCAAAATAAAAATTTAACATTTCTGAGGAAAATGATATTATTCTGCCTTATGATCATCAATGGAATAAACTTTTTAGGGCAGGACCTTGAAGGGTTGGTAGGATTTTTATAGGAGAATAAGTTCAAGGAGCATAAGAGAGGATGGAAAATGTCAGGGATGAAAGAAGATGGAGAAAATTGGGCTTCGAGGGGGAAAATAATGTTGTATAATGAAGAAGGTTGTTACATTAAAGAAAAAAATTTTGTAAATATTGGTTGGGGTCAGATTGTAAAGAATCTCAGAACTTAGCTAAGATTTAGGAATTTGAAGCTATAGAAAATTTAGAGCCATAAGTTTTTATTATTATTATTATTATTATTATTATTATTATTTATTGATTATGGTATCACATAATTGTCCTCATCCCCCCCATTCCCATCCCAAATCTCTCCCCACATATGTCCCCACCTCCCTGTTGTCCATGGCCACTGGTTAGGCCCATATGCATGCACACAAGTCCTTTCGTTGATCTCTTCCCCTTACCCCCACCCTCCCCTACTTTCCCTCTGAGGTTTGAAAGTCTGATAGCTGCTTCTCTTTCTCTGGGTCTGTTTTTATTCATCAGTTTATGTTGTTCATTATTTCCTCTAGATGTGTGAGATCATGTGATCCAAGAAATACCCTTCTAAGAATCGAAACTGAGACAAGCCATAATGGTTATGCTGAGAGGCAAATGAATCAGTTTGTAGTGAGTTCCTTTCTGGACCAACAGTTTTTTGAGTCCCAATTTCAATGTCAAACAGTTCCTTATGTGTACATGTCAGCCATGATATTTCAGATCTGGTTGGTGGACAAATGGTGGTGATGCAGGTCTGACCGTCTCTGGTTTGGTCCTGGGCATCCTTCAGCGACACACAGCTTCTGTTTGCTGGCATGGTGAGGCGTCGTCAGCATCTTCCATCTCTGAATTGTGTCTCTTCTGTCTTCATGGCTGGAGCACTTCTGTCTATTCCTTTCTGTCACAGGAATCCAAATGGTTTTGGAGTTGTTTTCTTACTTCCGGGACTTCTGCCCTTCCTGGGAGCTGATTTTGAAACTCAACATGTTTGGTTTCAGACATGTTGAGTTTAACTCTAAGAGATCTACAGAATATGTGTGATTTAGTATCCCCTAACATAGGAACAATTAGTTTTACCTCACTTTCTGCAAAAGTTCTGCCCCATGGCCTCAGATTAGTCCAGTCCTGGTTCCCAGCTCTAGACAGATTATCTAAACCAATCAGAATCCTTCACTATCTTACCAGCTGCGTCTCCTCACCAAATCTGAGCTGAATTCCACTCATTTCAACTGCTCCCTCCATCAGCTCTGGGACAAGGCTCAGGACATGTCCATCTACACTGCCTCCATCTTCCCTTCTCTGAGCCATAAGTTTTTGAACAGTGTCTTGACATGTTAATAAACAAGTTTAAGTGTTTGGCTGAGGAGAAAGGAGCCCAATAGTGAGAGATGGAAGATTTAGACCATAAGAGCCTACACTAGTGTTGTCTTTCTGGGAATGGACAGGAGGGATAAATGTGAAGGAACATTATGGCAATTGCAATGCATCACCCAGCTCTCTCATTATGAAAGGTGCAGTGGCTTCAGCTGCTGGGAAGTCTGTGAGCAAATACCCTTCAGCTCCGAAAGGCCTCAGGAGGGCTCAGAGAACCACCTCACCCACAGGCACCACCTCCTTTCCAGTGGCCCATGTACAATGACTAGTCAATCCGGGAGAATAAAGCACTAACCACCTCCATTCAACTTGGATAAATTCTGAAGGAGCATTCTAACTCAAGGTTTGTCCATTTCATTCACCAACGCTGAGACTGGGTATGCATCACAGCTCAACTTCTCCCTCTGCCTCTTCCTGCTTCCTTTCCCTTCTCCCACAGGTATTGATCCCAAGGGTTATTTTTAATAATAAATCTATTACATGCTAACCTCCATCTCAAAATATGCCTTTTATTAACCCAGCCTGCACCAGAAAGAATACAGAAATGTGTGTGTATAAGGGAGGGGGAAGGTCAGGGATAAAGCTAGTAGTCACTTGTGTTTGAAAGGCAAAGAAGAAAGGAGCTGTTTTCTGGAATAACTGCAAGCAATTGGTAATAAATTGTCCCATCAATCAAATTCAATCAGCCATCTAGTGCAGGGAGCTGATTTTGAAACTCAACATGTTTGGTTTCAGACATGTTGAGTTTAACTCTAAGAGATCTACAGAATATGTGTGATTTAGTATCCCCTAACATAGGAACAATTAGTTTTACCTCACTTTCTGCAAAAGTTCTGCCCCATGGCCTCAGATTAGTCCAGTCCTGGTTCCCAGCTCTAGACAGATTATCTAAACCAATCAGAATCCTTCACTAGGATTTTCTTGAGAGAAAGTGTCATTGTCTCCTGTGGTCTTAAGAGAAAGTGTCATTGTCTCCCTTGGAATACTAAGCAACTGTAATAAAGAAGGATCTCTTACCCGTTGAGACAGCATGAAAGGACCTGGAGAGTGTTATGCTAAGAAAAATAAGCCAGTAAAGAGAAAGATAATTATCACATGACCTCATTTACATGTGAATATGTAATGTAATTCATATCTAATAAATAAAATAAACTGACAAACAAAATAGGTACAGAGGCATAGAAGCATGGCACAGGCTGAGGGATCTAAGAGGAAAGGGGGGGGCGGTGGCAAGAAGAGATTAATCAAAGAACTTATATGCATATATTGATAGCCCATGGACATACATAATACTGGTATTGTGGTGAAGGCATGGGGTGGGGTAGGAAATGGGTGGAGGAGGATAATGGGGGGGAAATAGGGAACATCTGCAATACTTTCTAAAAATAAAGACAAATAGCTGAAACCGGTTTGGCTCAATGGATAGAGTGTCGGCTTGGGGACTGAAGGGTCCTGGGTTCGATTCTGATCAAGGGCATGTACCTTGGTTGTGGGCATATCCCCAATAGGGGGTGTGCAAGAGGCAGCTGATTGATGACTCTCTCTCATCGATGTTTCTAACTATCTCTCTCCCTTCCTCTCTGTACAAAAATCAATAAAATATATTTAAAATAAATAAATAAATAAATAAATAAATAAATAAATAAATAAATAAAAATAAAGACAAATAAAAAATTAAAAATATGCTGATACCAGTTTGGCTCAGTCCGCCTGCAGACTGAAAGGTCCCAGGTTCGATTCTGGATAAGGGCATGTACCTTGGTTGGGGGGAACATCCCCAGTAGGGGGTGTGCAGGAGGCAGCTGATCAATGTTGATGTTTCTAACTCTCTATTCCCCTCTCTTCCTCTCTGTAAACAATCAATAAAATATATTAAAATTTTTTTTAAATATACATTTTGTAAAACCCTTCCTTCTTCAAGATATACTGGTCATCTCTGTGATTCCACTGTCCATTGTACCTTGGCCACTGGAGGTTCCATCATGTTGGGGGTTTGGCTGTCCTGAACCCCAGTGCCCAGGTCCAGCCTCTTTAGGTGTCCCCCATAATTATATCCTGGCCTAAAGAGGTGCTGTTACTCCTCCCCCTCTCAGGGCCATATAAAAGAGTGGACCACAGGTCCTAACCACTCCTAAAATCCTGGATGTGGTTCTACTTTCAGTCTCAGTTTTCACACCCAATTTTAGCTTTGTGTCCACAACTTTTCTTGAGTCAGGAAAGGTCAAGGAGTTGGGCTGTTGTTTTTTTTTTTTTTTTTTTTTTTTTTTTTTTTTTTTTTTTTTGTGTGTGTGTGTGTGTGTGTGTTTTACCTAGATAAGAATGGAAAACTCAGGAAGAATAATGAATGTAACTGGATGTCAGGCTTACAATGCAGGATAAAGCCTAGACAACCTCAAGTGTACTCCATTACTTCCTTGATAAACTATGTAATTGTACACTTTCTTTTGGAAACAGGTATTAAGGCGAGCAATAGCTGATTAACATTGCAAACCTATCATTGTAGGGCAACATGGAACTCTCCCAGCTGCTTGATGAGTACTATCCTTCTGGTCTTCAAGAAAGGATCAATTCTAGGTTGGATTTCAAGATCAGTTAGAGGCACCAACAGAAAATATGCCTATTTTACTTAATTTTCATTTTTTGGCAATAGTTTATTTAATGATCTCTAAAGTGAAAAAATAAGAAATGAATGACATTTCAAAACTAGACATCCACTTTTTAAAGGTACATGATGAAAAAAGTTTATTTTTTTTATTCTAGAGAAGGCAAAGAACAATTGAATAAAAATGTTTTCTAAATACCAACATGAAGAAATTCAACAGGATAATTAAGCTGACATTACTGAGAATTTTAATAAGATATAAATAAAACTATGGACACAGTACGCATTGCAAGGAGTTATTATCCAGGGGAATGGGAAAAGAGCTGGGACCTCCTGGAGGCCACAGGCAATCATCAGAAAAGTGACGTCTCTCTGTTATCTGAAAGGGGAACTTTTTAAAAAAGGAATACCCAGCTACAAAAACTCTAAGCCCTATAGAAGCATAGAGCAACCTTGAAAACCCATCACAACCCCACTCCCCCAACATAATTACTATTATGTTTTAGACTCTAAAAATCACATTTAAAAGATATTTATGTATGTATATACACAATAAAGTCATCCTTTACAGACTTTTCGTTAAACTGGTTTTTCTACTCAACAATTTAGCATGAATGTCTTCTCATGGTAAAACATTTTTTACCTGTTTTAAAAATTAATTTAATGGCTGTAATCTACATTATAGGTGGCCCATGAGGTTTTGAAGTTATTGCTCAACCCTTATTTCATATCAGTACTATATTATGGGTTGTTTAGCAAAGCTCCCCTCCTGCCCTTTTAGTCATCCCACCTCGGGTTGCCCTTTTGGTCACAGGCTCTCTTATTATCACCAACGTATCACTTAATAAAAGCCTAGCATAGATTGTTGGATTCGGAAGCAAACCTGAAATGTAAATACTAAGAAAGCACAAATGATCAATAGCCCTACAGGTGCTATAGGTGAGGACACTAAAACCAGACATACACTTTCCTGAAGAAAGTTCTAGACTTCAAAATGTTGGTCAAGTGAGAGCAGCCTGTCAGGGAGTTGACTACTGCTGTCCTCTAATGGCAGCCTGAGGCACTGCACCAAAAAGTCTCTGCAAGCTGGGAGCTAGTTTGATGATTTGTGGTTGATCCAATTGCAGTTGTGAATTCCCCAACTTTGAAAAGGTGCTAATTTTTCTCAGGAGTGAGGGGTGCTTAATGGCATAGATCCAGTGAGGTCACTTTAAATTAGACCACTGATTTTTTTTTCGGCTGGAGCAAATGATGGTCATTTTCATATGTCCATAACATTGTACATTGCATAAAGACACACATTGAAATATGCACATTAACTCACTCACTAATTATATATCAGAGGTCAAACTCATCCTATGGCTTTCAAGCACCCACTATTTCCTAGCACATTACCAGTTGCAGACCAGCAATGCCTTTTATTTCATTCATTTCCTGTCCAATTAATTTTCTGTTCTAATAGGGAGGTCTCACAGGGGGCTATAGGCCCCAATAGAAAGCTAACGTAACATCTTAGGTCAGACATCCTTGGTGTCCTATGTCCATCAAAAGTCCAATAACCCTCATTCCTGTCAGGCAGCATCCTTCTTCTTGATCAGCAAATAGAAGCTATGGATGTCAAATAACTGCCAAAGTCAATTCCTAAAATTAGATAAAGTCAGAGTAACTGCAAAATCCTCAGCTGGCTATTTTTGTAAGAAAAAGGTGAGTCCTAGAAAACAACAAAATGGTCCTTCTTTGGTTGTGTTTATTTCTCATCCAGGATGACAAGGGTGATTTGCCAGATTGCAATCTGCACATGTCCATAGCTGTTAGGCAAACCTGGATGATTTGCCAGATTGCGATCTGTGGATGAATATAGACATTAGGCAAGTGGAGGTAGGCAAACCCTGAAACTGCATCGTACTAAGTGTCAGGGAAGATACAGGCACCATGAAAGATGGAGAAACAGCCTAGGCCATCATGAAGGGACAGCCAAGGGAAGCTGCTTGGGCAGGAAAAAGAAGTACTATGGTGCATTTTCATAAAATGTGGTGGCATTTTAGTGACATGAGTTTTCCACTCAAAAGCTTCAGGGTGAGAATACCTGAATTGATTCTGAGTTTTATTTTTTTTTATCATTAGTAGAGGGGAGGGCACATGGATTTCACTACTTCAGCAGCCTGTGCCACATTTACACTCCAGAAAGATAAAGCTGTGGTCTTTAATAAACTCCACTCTATGCGGCTAAATAAGGCACTGTGACTGACGAGAATTTCTCTGATTTCAATGAATTCCCTTAACCCCCTGACACCTTTTTCTCCCATGGGAGCACAAAGGTATGGCTGTGATGTAATCAAATAGAAGCTAATGCTTAAAAAAGAACAAGAATAATTCTTTATAGTTTATGACTGCAGTTTTTAATCAATGCATTTTTATTTATTTTTATATTGTTTAAAGTATTACAAATAGTAGTGCTTATATCTCCTTTTTTCCCCCCATTGACCTTTCCCCAGCCTCCCCCTACCCTCCAGTGCATGCCCTCAAACCCCTTTCCCCCAGTTTCTTGTGTCCTTGGTTATGCTTATATGCATACAAGTCCTTCCTTTGATCTCTTACCTCCCCTCGACCACCCACCCCCCCAATCCTTCCTAGCCTTCTTGCTGTAATGTGTGTGCTGTAATATATATTCAGTATAGAAAATTTAGGAAATACATGAAAATATAAAGAAATATATTTTTTCTCAGTTCTACTATACAACAATGATAATATCCACTACTTTGATGTCTTTTACAGTTATTTTTATTTTATTTTTAAAAATATATTTTATTGAATTTTTACAGAGAGGAAGAGAAAGGTATAGAGAGTTAGAAATATTGATCAGTTGCCTCTTGCACACCCCCTGCTGGGGATGTGCCTGCAACCTTGACCAGAATCGAACCTGGGACCTTTCAGTCCACAGGCCGATGCTCTATCCACTGTGCTACACCGGTTTTGGTCTCTTTTACAGTTATCTTTAAATGATTTATATTCATTTTCACATCTTTATTTCTTTATCTAGATATATATCTACATAATTGGAAATTAGATCATCTGTAGTGTTTTTGTAAAACTGATTTATTTTGGTTAAAAATGATATGGGTGATTATTATATATTTACATATAAAATATGACTTTAAGAGATGTATAATATTCTATCATGGCTCTACCATAATTTTCCTGTCATTTAAATTAGTTTTTATTGCTGTATTCCTGAAAATAGTGCTATAATAAGATTCTCTTTGTTTACTTATTTGTTTTATAATTTATGAATCATTCAGAATCACTGAATAAGCAAAGATTGAAAGGAGGCCTTATCTCAAAAAATAGATGAAATTATTTAGGTTCAAAGTCTATGAGTGGCTTTCCTAAGATGGCACAGAACACATCAATAACTGCTTACAAAAAAAAATCATTTCATACATAATCATAGAAGATAATCACTAGGGAAGTGTGAAAGAAGCCTTCATCAGACCCATTTTCCTGGCCCTGAACCTGTCACCATACTAATTCTGTGGCTGAGAGGATCAGATACTACCTAAAAGTGTGATGGAAGGCCTGGGGAAAAACAGGAGCCAAGGACTGGAGGTCTTTATACACTTCCTGTTATCTTCACAACATGCTAGAAAGGTTGCTGGTAATTTCTTTTTTTTTTTTTTTTTTTTTTTTTGATAGATAAGGAATTTGAAGGTCAATGATCATCCCAGGAGAACAACAGTGATGCAGTCTATTTTGCAAGACTTAATGGCGTGTCCTTGGGATCAACACTTTTAGGAAACACAGGGCAGAGAGGGAGACTGAATTGAAATGCAGTCTAGACAACAGCCTCAGCCAACCCTCATGATGGCCCCAGAATGGGCATTGATGCTCAAGCTTTTATACTCCTGCATTTAAGAGGAGTCACTAGGTATGTGTGACTTTGGAAAGGGTTTGCCCTGGTCATTCTCTGACACTGAGGCTTCCCTAAGAGTGTCAAAAGCTGGGCAATTATCTAAAAAAAAAGGGGGGGGTGAATACACTGCAACTGTCAGGACCAAGCAAAGCTTCTAAGAGAGAAAAAAAAGGTGACTTAGAATCAAGTCATTTAAGCCCGCTTCACATAACCCTTCAAAATTACCCAATGCCAGGAAAATAGCATTCAGAATCCATCTCATCATGACACATACTTACTTGTCCCTGCTCTTGGGAGGATTGCTATTCCTTGGTTATTCGGGAAACATGCAAAGGCTGTTTCCTCTGGCTGAGACTCTGCCCTCCGTTACTTACCTGTCCAAGTTTTGGCTGAAAAGTCCTGAGAGGGAGAGAGTCTATACTTACTCACCCCTGATTCAAATCCTCTCTCAAGATACTTCCTTCCTTCACAGAATTCCCTTAAGCAATTGTATCATTTCTTATTACTCTATCTCTTTTGTTATCATAAAGTATCTAAGTCTCTACTCTGATCCTCAGTTAAACCTCCAGATTTGGTCTTTTCCAAAAACAACTTAGTTTAACAAGAGTTAGCCTCAGTTACCATTTGATTGAGCTCATCCCTTGAGTAACCACATTCACAGACCTCACTGAGAGCTGGCTCCTACTTAGTATAGAATTCCCCTACTTTTCATTTGGAAGAGAAAATGCACAGGGATTTTTCTGTTTTTCTACGTGCTTCAAAAAGAACACTAATCCCTTTGGGAATCCTAATACTCCATAAAAATGTGAGTAATTTCAGTAGTTCTGCAAAGAAAGTTGAGGAGGCAAAGAGAAGGGAACGTAAGACCCCTGAGGATGATCAATGTTGCATTTCAAATGAAGGCTGAATGTGGAGCTGTACTTTGTAAAAACAAATTGCAAGGAACAAAGATGGCGGCATAGGTAAACACTGAAACTTGCTGTCATGCACAATCACATCAAAACTACAACTAAAAGACAAAATTCATATACCCATGGATGAGGAGAGTGGGGGTGGTAGGAGTAGAGGGGTGGGAACCGAGTAGAGGGGAGCTATGTGGGGGGAGGGGGAAGGGGAGGAACAACTGTAATAATCTGAACAATAAAGATTTATTTTAAAAAATTGCAAGAATCACAGAAGGTCTGATTTACTGACTGACTGATTGATTGATTGACTGGTAGATATTGTTTTTTCAAAGTCACATGTTCCATGTAACATACATGGAACATCTCTACAGGAGGTGGGGAAAGCAATGTTTTACAGTCTAATTCCAAATCCCAGATCTTTACCCACATGATTAAAGTTGGAGTCTCCATTCATAAAATTAGATCTTCCTCCACCACTTGGCCACATGATTGGATCCAAGCTCTGCCAATGAGCTTCCATTAGAAACCAGCAAGAATTAAGGCTGGAAAAATGCAGTCTTAAATTGGTGGCATCTTCTATTGCAGGGCCACATGATTTAGGGAGAAGTTGCCAAGAACCGTTTTTTTCTCATTTTGAAGTGGGAAATCTAAGACCTATTGGCAATAGAGGAAAATAAGCAGTCCCAGGGAGGGAAGCGAGGCTGAAAGATGCACAGAGAGTATGTCTTGGGCTACCATCAGAACACTAAATATTTTTTGAAATCCAAAGATATTTTTAAAGGTGTAAGGTTTAATAATTATTAACAGTTGTCCTGGGGTTTATTATTTATGAAAGTAATAAAGTCGTGAGAAGTTTTTTTCTTAAGGCATATCTAGTCTGTCCACACTGTCATCCATTCTCTGTCATCGCCCTGTGAGGGTGCATGTGTTCAAAAGATGAGATCATCACAAAAATATTTTGGAATAAACCACTTTAAATCACCTTTATTTCAGTGATTCTCTTTCTCCCTATTATGGGAAGGGTAATTGTGCAACTCTTATCTCAACCCTCATAGTCATTCCAGGATTGGGAATTTTTTTTCTTATTTTCCAGGTAAAGGAAACGTGTCTTGGATAATTAATTTTCCTCTACAGCTAGTCAAGTGGAAAAAAAGGCTTGGACTCGATTTTTCTAGTGTCCATCTTAGTAAGCAGAGCACTTCCCTCTGTGATGCAATGTCCTTGTTGCTGTCTGTTTGCTAGACAAGAATGTTAGTCTCATTCCAATAAAGGTCCTCGAAGTGTTTAATGAGTAATTGTTCCTTGAAGAGGAAGTGTTGAAGAATTCTTTATTTAATTATTTTTACCCATATTTCTATAATTCATAAAAATTTCAGAAGACAAAAGTGTTGCCTTAGTATTATTTCAAGAATCCTCAATTCAGTGGCCTCCCAAAAGAAGTTTGTATTGAGATATGTTTTTTTTTTAAATATTTGGAAATATTCACATTCATATATAGGAATGAGGACTCTATAACAACAGTAATTAGGTAAATCTTGTTAACATTAAGTATCACTTCTTAATTTTTTACTGTCACAGTGGGCTAAAGGTTAATGTGGATTATTCCATTCAGTCCCTAATGCAATCCTATAAGATAGGCAAGGTAACTTTTCCAAGGTTATGCCAAAGTTAAAGCCCAAATCCAGGATTCTCTGACAACCTCCATACTTACGTTTTCCTTTTTTCTCCACCACAGCATGGGCCATGGTCCACTTAACAACATGGCTGTGATTAATCACTGTGTGGTATTAATCATTACGTACATGCGAACCCTGCCCAGGACCTGTACAGAAGGCAGCCTCATAAACTAAGACACCGAGCAGATGCTCTTGGCATGAAGATAATCATTAGTCCTGCTATCCTTTAAATAAAAAATCAGGGCATTATTGTTGTTTTCCAATAAATGGGCAAGGCACAGTGAGAGGTGTGGGTTGGCTCATGGAATCACAGATTGATTAAAGAAACCACTGCAAGCATGGATATCATCAGAAGATCTTGGATTTTTATCTTGGAGGCAAAAGTAGTAGAGGGATTCATGAAAAAAAAAAAAAAGGTCTTAGAGGCAGCTCTTTATAAAGTTAAAAAAATGCTTTTTAAAGTATAAATGTAAATTTTCACTTGATAAATGTAGCCTTCACACAAGATTCTACCATGAAAGGAGGCTGCCCCTTGAAGCTCAGTGCAGGAAAGCGGGGACATGTTGGAGCTTATCTGCTGGGCAAGGACAGTTGACTGTCTCCCCAGAGAGAAAAAGATCTGCATATAATTTTTTATGTATGCCCATCTCACTAATAAAATAATAATCAAACAAAGAGGAAAGTTCTATGAAGACTACTTAGATGAAAATATATCAAAGAGTTGATGTATATCAGTACTATCGTGATGATTGACTTAATATTAACTCTATTTTTATCTAAAAAATATTAATTTTTATCCCAAAATCTTAACTTGCTGGTATATATGAATGTTTCTAGAGAATATTAGGTTTAGCTGTTTTGAATTGGCTAAAATTTATACTGCTTATTGTTGCCTAGGTCTCTCCATTTATGCACAGGAAGGCTAACATTGAAAAGCAAAACACTTCACCAGATTGGTATTCAAATCCATTGAGCCTGAGCTTTTGGAGGCACAATATGTGACAATTTTATTTTTGAAATCAGAAAGTATGGAGCTCATACACCAGCTCATTCAAAGCTAAATGAATGACTGTGTCAGCTCTGTCTCATTCAATTTATTAATACATGAAATGCTTCCTTGCTACATCACCTTAATTTGAACTTTCAGCAAGATAATGACAGTTAAGCTGTTTTAGCCACATAGAAAAGCACATAACTAGTACATCTTGTGAAAACATTTGTATGAAGGCAGACTCTCTTCTTCCTCACTGTTAAATATATTTTTATTGATCTCAGAGAGGAAGGGAGAGGGAGAGAGAAAAACATCAATGACGAGAGAGATAATCATTGATCAGCTGCCTCAAGCATGCTCCCTACTGGGAATTAAATAGCAATCTGAACATGTTTCCTGACTGGGGAGTTGAACCAAGGCCTTCTGGTTCATAGGTAGATGCCAAACCACTGAACCATACCAGCCAGGTTTTCTCTTTCTCTTTCTTCCTCCTTTTACTGCTGGCGATGACTCATGCTTTAGCAGTTTTTTGGTTACTTTCCCACTGATGGCTTTTCTAAATCCTATCAATGGCTCTTAGTTAAATATTCTTTCTTCAGCTTAAAAAATATATAAATTGCATTGCCTTTCTTTTGTGAAAAATTTTCGAGTTTATACTTCTTGACTTTGACTCCTGGAAGAGTCAAACATCTGATAATATTAAGCCTGAAGAAAATGGATGTCCCAGCTTAAAATAAGACAGATCCCAATTTGCTTTTTAATGCTCTTGCTCCAGATTAATGTTTAATATTTTCTTTGTGTGATGTTGTAAATATATATATATATATATATATATATATATATATATATATATATATATAGAGAGAGAGAGAGAGAGAGAGAGAGAGAGAGAGAGAGTTGGCTTTTTACAGAGAGTAAGGGAGAGGGAGAAAGTTAGAAACATCGATTAGAAAGAAACATCGATCAGCTGCCTCCTGCACACCTCCTACTGGCGATGTGCCTATAACCAAGGTATATGCCCTTGACCGGAATTGAACCTGGGACCTTTCAGTAGACAGTCTGACACTCTATCCACTGAGCCAAACCTGCTAGGTGATATGATATCTCTTAATAAAAACAAAAAGAGGTGATCAAACTGAACATTAAAATATCCAGTCATCAGTGAGAATATTATTCCATTTGCATGATGATGAAAGAAAAAATTCTGACATTGACTAAGCAAAACTGAGATGGGAAGAGATTCCAAAATGGCTGCAGAGTAGGGGAAAGATATTCTCACAGATCAAGAACAAATATTCCAAAAATTTATATGGGACCAAAAAGTCCTTGAACAGCTTCGGGAATACTGAGAAAGAAAAACAAAGCTAGAGGTATCACACTACCTAATATCAAACTATTCTACAAGGACATAGTAATCACAACAGCATGATATTGGCACAAGAACAGGCATATAGATCAATGGAACAGGATAGAGAGCACAGAAATAAATCCACACCTTCATGGCCAATTAATATTTGACAAAGGAGATGATATCGTACAATGGGGTAAAGACAATCTCTTCAATAAATAGTGAAAATTGGATAGATATGTGCAAAAAATGAAACTAGACCACCAACTTACAACAAACACAAGAATAAACTAAAAGTGAATAAAAGACTTAAACATAAATTGCAAAACCATAAAAATCCTAAAAGAAAACATAGGCAGTAAAATTTTCAGGTATTTCTCACAGCAATATTTCTGCAGATATAGCTCCTCAGGCAAGAGAAACAAAGAAAAAATTAAAAAGTGGCTTTATATAAAAGCTTCTGCACAGCAAAGAAACAATCAACAAAATGAGAAAACAACCCAATGAATGGGAGAACATATTTGCCAGTGTCACATCTGATAAGGGGTTAGTTTCCAAAATATATAAAGAACTTATACTCCTCAACACCAAGAATACCAACAACCCAATTGAAACTGGGCAAAGAACCTGAATAGACATTTCTCCAAAAGAGGACCTAAAGATGGCCAAAAGACATGAAAAAATGCTCAACATCACTAACCATCAGAGAGATGCAAATTAAAATTACAATGAGGTAACACCTCACAACTGTCAGAATGGCTACCATCAACAAATCAACAGACAACAACTGCTGGTGAGGATATGGAGTAAAAAACTCAGGCAGGGGAGAGCATGTATGGGTGTAGGGGGGCAATAGAAAGATACGTACACATATACCTTAATAAAAATTTTTTAAAAAGAAGAGCAAAGAGAACCTTCGTGCACTGCAGGTAGGAATGCAGACTAGTGCAGCCATTGTGGAAACAGTATGGAGTTTCCTTAAAAAAATTAAAAATGGAACCACCTTTTGATCCAGTGATTCCACTTCTGGGAATATATCTAAAGAAACCTGGACACACAATGGAATGCTACTGGGCCATAAAAAAGGAAATCTTTCCTTTTGTGACAACATGGATGACCTGAAGAGTATTAAACTAAGTGAAATAAGGCAGAGAAATACAACTACCATATGATCTCACTTGTATGTGGAATATAATGAACAAAACAAAGTAATAAACAAATAGAAACAGAAGCATGGATGCATGAACAGACTGACATCAGACAGAGGGAGGGCTTGTGAGGCTGGATTAAAAAAAAGTGAAGTTAAATATCACACACACACACATATACACGCACACTAACCTGGGAGAAAAAGAGGAAAAATGAAGGTGATTTGCCCAGCAAGAGAACACACCACAAGCATGTATGCCAGATTTGTATATCTTGCTTTTATTACTTCTCTCAAGAAAGATGCTTTATATTATTTAATGGAGAAAGGTAGCACTTTGAACTCCAAGAAAATTAAAAAAATCAAAATTACAGCCTTGAGGGTTTTTTCCTTGTTAGTTGTTTTAGTTGCCTCTAATAAATAAAACCAGCTTAAAACAAAACTAAAAGGCAATGTCTTGTTAGTTCTAGTATATATGAGTAAATGTTAAAATCATGTTATTTACAAGTAATTATCAAAATAAGTAAAGAAAAGAAAACAACCAAGTAACTAACACACATTAGCTCTAAAAAAATATCAGCTTAATAAAAAACAAGTAAAACATTTGGTACAGATGAAGGCTGGTCAAGCATTTAAGCAAAATGATTTCAATGTCTGATGGTTTACATTATTTATAAAATATTTAATAAAAATAATAAAAAGCATTTGATTCAAAACAGTATGTCATGTTGGTCAACAATATATTCTCCCACTAAATAACCAAAATACACAAATTGAAATAAAGTAAAGCTTTTTTTCCAGAGTTAATGAAAGGTTCCTGTTTGTGAATTTTAGACTTGGATAGCCAAGCCTTCCCAACAGCACCAGGAATTTACTGGTGATTTATTACTATTTGGACAAGTGATAGAGAGATACTCTAAGGACAGTTGACATTCCTTACCTGTCAAGGTGGTTTTGCTAAATCCTGGATGCAGGCCACGCTGGGTACAAGTCCTGATTTCTCCTCCAGGGCTCATGCCTTTCTCCAATGTCCCCCCCCTCTCTACACTGCTCACCTTCCTGTCACTCAGCTCACTCAGCCCAGGCCCAGACAAAGCCCCCTTCTTCTCTGTGGCATCGCCCCTGATTCTTTCATTGTGCCTGGTGATGCAATGGACTAATTCTAAGGCCAGTTTTACCTTCTGGACTAGGGAATAACAGTCCATTTGGAGAGGCTTTTTCAAACCCTTCTCGAATATTTCCAGATGAACAATGACCTATTCCACATATACAAAGGGTGGTGCAGGTTCCCTCCCCATCATAATCCCACACTGATCCTCCCGGAAAAGGCAAATCCTGTGGGAGACTGAAGGACTCTGCGAAGACAGTGGACTCTGGAAAAAGAGGATGTCATGTCCTCAAATGTTGGGTCATTCATATGGTTGCTGATACAGAGATGTTGGGTGGAGGAGAGGCTAGGGTTTGACACTATTTGTGTTGGGGTGTCTGGACCACCTACCCCATATCCTACTACAGGGTGGTCATAAATAAAACTGACCCCAACACATTTATTAAAGCCATGTATGTTAGTAACTCAGTTGTTGTTTTTTCTTGACTTACTTTGATGCTTGCTTATAAATAACACAATTTTAACATTTACTAATATAAACAAAAACTAACAAGACATAGAATGATAACCATTATTTGAAAGTTTACTTTTCTATTGAATTTCATATGACCTTTAATCTTAATCAGCTGACATTTCTGATACATTTCTGCACAGATCCTTTTGTAATGTGACATCTTGCCTGATGCAAAGAAATTCTAAGACAAGAACTGTCACCTGGGAATCCATGTTCTAATTATAAGCATTAAAGGAAGACTGAGTGAAATTACTGTGGTGGACAGAGGCACCAGAGAGAGTTGAAGAGCTGACCCCATTGGTCTAGGGCAGTGGTCGACAAACTCATTAGTCAATAGCAGCAAACTGAGGCTTGCGAGACACAATTTGCCAATCACTGGTCTAGGGGCTTCAAACCCTGGCTTTATCACCTAATAACTATTGGCCTTGACACAAAGGGAAACTTTTTAAACCTCTGAGCTTTGGTTTACGTATCTGAAAAGTGGAACCTGCCTCACAGATTAAGGTAAGTATTAAATGTCATGACTGTGCTACAGTTGGCACTCTGTAAAATATGTGACAGATATCCACAGTCATTATCATTAGAGTGTCCCGCAGTGATGAAGAAAAGACTTGTTCATGGGAAAGGTGTGATTTTAGTTGGGTATTACACAGCGGGTAGGATCTGGATCAGAAGGAAGAAATATCTGCTGTGAGAAGTGGACAAGAAGAGAGGAATGAATAACACATCTATATTTGCCTTCAGTTCCTAAAACTATGTCTTATTTTCCAGGTCTTATGGAAACGTCTCACTCATTGAAGAAAAAAATATTTACATATTTGGCAAAATATTTAAAATCAGAGGCACTGTGCATAGCATTGCTACATACAGAAAGGAAGGACAAAAAAGTTATTTGTTTAATTTCAATGGAGGATAAAGGAAAGAATGATCTTTAAGGAGTTCACAGTCCCGTCATTTGGCTAAAATTTACTTCCAAATAAGACTCTCTATAGCATCATTTCTGCCCTTCCTTTCCTCACTTCCTGCTCTAACCCACTCTTCCCTCAGAATGGCCATCACCTTTCCCAAGGCAGCACTGAAGAAAACTGCACTTTTGTATTTCTCAATGACTTCCTAACTAAAAACATATGAACCCTTGGACCTGAATTCTGAGCTCTAAGATAATTTCTAAAAAATATCAACCTTGTCAATAACTTATGAATGTGTTGATTGTAACTCTCTCCAAAGAATGAGATCAGACCATTTGAAAATAAAATTGATTGGACATTTGAATCTGAAATTTATGTTTCCATGGTGACAAATATCTAGAAGGAAAGGTTCTTTCAGAAAAAAAGGGATTTTTTAAAATTCATATTAGACAAGTTAAAAAAATGGTTGAAGATTTCTTCAGATGTTGATTAAAAAAGAATAGAGCAGACTTTGGGTCCTACATGAAAATTTGAGTGAAGCAGGATGCATCCACAACACTGTAATAGACTTCTGCTCTTTACCAAATGTTATATCTGGAATCACTTTGAGTGTAAAAGATGAATTCTTTCAAAACTCTCACTTCTGTCCAAATAAGGTGTGTTAATGTCTTGAAATCACTGCTTACCCAGCTGTTTCCACACAAGGTACCTGGAAATTGGCCAGAATATTTTTCTCTTTATGCATCTATGCTCTTACTTTTATTGCTATTTCTGTGGATTATGCTAGGAATAAAGGAAGTGTGGAGATTTTTTTTGTGAGAGGTGACTCAAGATACTTTAGTATTTCCACAGGCAGTAAAATCCAGCTTGATTGAAGGATGGAAGGTAGCTCTGGGATGGCATATTCATGATCAGAGTATCCATCAGCAGTAGCATTTCCATCCAAAATTATTCTCCCAAGGCTATCCAACCCAAGGATGTTGCTGTAACATCTGGTGTGGCTATGAACCACAACCTCTTTGCAGAAAATTCTACAACCATCCTTGTAAAAAGACATGTTAAATTTAAGAAACCTGGAAAGAAGAAAATGTTAGGTTGGCAGTTAGAATTCTGGAAAGACTTGCATACATAACTGGTCATTGAAGCCATGAGCATGAATGAGGTCAACTAGAAAGACTTCAAGGAGAAGATGGCCCAGGACTGAGTTTCAAGGGTCTCCAACATTTTGATTGCATGAATGTGGTTTTATCCAGGTATGAAATATGATTCAAAAATTTCTAAAATATAAGATATTGTCCCATGTTTGTAATGAATCAGTGGAATTAGAACTTCAGAGAAACTCCAGTGAGTTCATCATCAGATACTGATAAAGGAAGGGGAAAGAAAGGTTGAGTGGGGAGGAAAATTTGAACTTGAATGCCCAGTGCCCCCTCCATAAGGTCCTTAATGCTCTGCTGCTTGGTCATCTCCAGACGGCAAAGTGAGAGCTTCAAGCCCTGATTCACTTCTGGAAGCAGCACACATTTCTAATCATTTTACAACTTAGCAGGTATATTTTCAGACTAAACCATATGCTGCCAAAAAACATAAAGCATAGTTTCTTAACCATGACAACTTCACATTCTGCAACCATGTTTGTCTATTAAATGCCAGATGCCTCTGAATCTCAATGGCTTTTTATCCTAGAACCATGTAACACCCTCTCCCCCAGGGCGGGGGATGGGGGGGGAGAAGTGGTACAGATTAAAAGATAAATTACTGCTAATATCTACAATTTATAATGCTCCAAATATATCTTTACCTCCATTTACTCACAATTTGAGCCCTATCATCTCTAAAATATTGGCCTCTCAATATTGTTGCAAAAAAATCAGTTTTGGCCTCTAATCGTTTACAGTTTATGACTCACACCAGTCTACAAACCTAGAGAATTATCTGGAAGCTTATGTCTTCCATCACTTAATCTGGATATTCTATATCATGCTTTTCTACTACCATTAAAGATTAGATATTGACACACAGGTTTATTTATATTTTTCATGATGATTAAACCATGCATTATTCTACACTGGCCTCTGTCTCAACTTGATGTGGAAGGAGTAGCTCATAGTTAATTGGTGGTGACTTTGAGTCACCCTCCAACATGCATTACCTACTTGTAAAAGATGATACAATTACATTTGTGTTTCCAAATCTAGCTGCCATATTTTCTAAGTCATACATCTGGGAACGTCTTCCTGGAGGAACTGTCTTCATCAGTGGTTCCTAAGCCTGGCCACATCTAAGAATCACATGGGAAAATTTTGTTAAAAATATAGAGACTCTGGAGTTTCCAATTCAAAACGTATGTCCTGGATCCTAAGAATATGTATTTTAGACAGCATTGCTTGTGCTTTAATATGGAATCCACTTTAAATATATAAGATCTTCTAATCCATAGGATCAAACCAGAAGAAGAATGTCTATAGACTGAGACCTGTAAATGATACAGTGTTTTGACGCCTGGTTCCAGTTGAAGCGACGTTGCACTTATGACCATCCTGTGCAAAGTCATTAGCCACGCATAGTTTACTACAAATAGATTTGCTAATTACTGCACTTATCTCTATTGATATAAGGATTGCAAAAAAGGGGGGCTTATTAGAGCTTTTTTCAACCTTCACTTAAGTGCTTCCCAGAAAAGATAGAGGAGGTGCCTAAGAGACCCTGAAGGATATCCCCAATGGTATGCACATCAGGAATCCCTAAGAGGTTGCTCATTTCTAAGTTCCTCACTTTGGACTCAACAACCCAAACCATCCTCTAGTCAGGCAATGATGAGAGATGTCTCAAGGTCTGCTTCAAGCAGCCTTTCATACTTGGATGGAGCTTGGAAGGATGTGTTCCAGATGTTGGCCCTGCTTGCTCTATTTATTCTTCTTCTCACATATGATTGTGTTGCCTTTGCTAGGTGTGTTTTGAATCATCATGATCAAGAACATGAGATTTTTGTCATGGAGGACCCAGGAGAGGTAGTCTTGCCAATGTCAACTTATAAGAAATGTAATTTTCCTAGGTTGTTTTTGATGACAGCAAAACCATCAAGTGTATCTCTTCAGAAATAGGGATATCAAATCCATGAATTCCCTGCATTGGTATCTCCTGGGTGGTTGCTAAAAAAACACTTTACTTTTAGATCTCTCTCCTGGGTACTTAATCAGGATTTCTGCTGCCATGTTAATAGTTTCTCTAGATGAATTATAAGTGCAATAATGTGTTGGAACTAGGGCTCCAATTACAAAATCACAGAGTGAAGGATGCAGTAATCTGCCACCTTTCAACTCTGGAGTAATACAAGGAGAACCTTGGAAAGAATATTTCACTAAACTGTTCACTTAAGGGCATTACTGCCAAGACCTAAACCACCCTCCCCATCAGGTTTACTCATATTAGTAAAAGATGCTTCTACTCCTTACAGTCATTCTTCTCTCTTACTCATATCCTATATTCAGAATTAAGAAGATTCTGCCTGTTTTACCTGAATCCAATAACTTGTACTACCTCTGTTGCTACTACCCTCTTCTGCCTTAACCTCCTCCTGTTCTTCATCCTGACTAATAGCTATGCAGCAACCCAGGTGCTCTTTACAAAATACAAGTCAGGATGTATGACATCACTGCCCAAACTTTTCAATGATTCCCAATCTCACTAATGAATAAAATGCATGTCCTGTGGCATTTTCTGGGCCACATCAACTTCTCAGCTCTCCTTTCTCTCCTGTGGTTCCCTTTCCTTTCTGCTACTTCTGGCCACAAAAAGCACACTCCTCTCAGAGCCTTTGGGTAATGGTTCTCTCTTCCCTAGTGCTCTGTCTCCAGATATCTCCCCAACTCACCCCCTTTTTTCCTTCAGGTCTCTGCTCAAATAGCATTGCATTGCTTCTTCCTTGATGGCTCCTCATGTGGAACATCTCTCCTCTCCTTTTCCCGTCCCTTGCTTTGCTTTCATTCACAGCACAGTTGACTTCTCAATATGTATATTTTATTTATTGTCCTTTTCCTCTTAATGAGATGTAGAGCCCATGGGAATGAGGTTTTTTTTCTCTATCTGTCTTAACTATTCTCTGTGCCCTGAACAGTGACTGCTCATATCTGTTGCATGCATAAATGAATGAATGGATACTTGGACCCTGGGGAGGACCACATGAGATAGATACTGGGTTTGGTGTTGTGCCTCAATCGTCTCACTGATGTGTGGTTGTTATCAGCTTGATAGAGACAGTCATTGTGATGTATCCTGCCCTTGAGGCCTTTCTTTTTCTTTGTCAGTATTCTTAGAGGGCCCCCCACTTGAAGGTCTGACATACTCCAGCAGCCTTACTTCCACTAACACCATGTATACAGCATTTTTCAAAACCTTGCTTTATTCCCAACCTCATGGTCCTGACTGCTTTTCCCACATGACTCATGCCTTCTGCTTCCTGCTCTGCATTCCTGACACTGCATCCTGTATTATAAGCTCCTTTGTCAAGGACATCCAAATTACCTCTTCCCTTTGGCTGGTCTCTGTCACTGGCAGTGCTTCCTCACCAACTCATGAGAGTGATCCCTCACTGACATTCCAGGACTTTTGCTCTGCCAGGCAGGAGATGCTCATGTCACCCTGGAGAGCCATCACCCCAAGTTGTGCACAGGAGCCCTGGTTGTGGAGTATGAAGCTTTTACACAGGTTCATTTATGACAATGAATTTTAATCTGCTAATGTAAGTGGGCTTGGATAGCCCAGAACATATATTCCCATTTCAACTTAATTTAAGACCCTTTCCAGAGCAGATGTCTTTGCAACCTTTTCCAATATGCTCTGGTGGGATTAAGGTGAATGCTTTATTCAGTTATAACTTGAAAAAAATTAAGTAGGGGTATGAAGTGGCTGCCCATAGATCCATTGCTCTGATTGTTCTGGAAGGAGATACGTTTCTTTCTCTCATCTAATCTTCTAGTATTGGACCCAAATTTCATACCCTTAGTATTTAATCTATGTTTCACAGAGTGCAATGCACTATGTTTTGCCTCTAGGAGGCCAGAACCATGCAGTAGTGCCAGAGGTGCTGTGTGTATCATGAGTTTATGCATGTGTGTGCATGTATGCACATGTGTATATGCCTGTATGTCAATGTGCTGTGTGTATCACCTACTGTGTACCAGGCCATATTGCGGGATCAACCTTAGCTCCTCTTCTGTTTATGTATTCCCATGACACACAGATCTAGTACATAAATACATAATACCATAGCACACAGACCACTTCTGTCTATAAATACCCATAACAGCTGAAACCGATTTGGCTCAGTGGTAGAGTGTTGGTCTGCAGACTGAAAGGTCCCGGGTTCGATTCGGGTCAAGGGCATGTACCTTGGTTGAGGGCACATCCCCGGTAGGGAGTGTGCAAGAGGCAGCTGGTCAATGTTTCTCTCTCATCGACATTTCTAGCTCTCTATCTCTCTCCCTTCCTCTCTGTAAAAAATCAATAAAAACATATTTTTTATAAATACCCATAACAGAGATTGTCTCTATTCTGTTTGGTATTCAAATTGTTTATTTTAGAGTTTTATTACTATTTACATTTTAAAGTTATACTAAGTGTCACAGCAAGCACTGCTCCAGGCAATGTTCAAATTCAGGTACAGCCACACATAGAGAAGCAGGTATCATGTGGCTTCTTTTGTGATGCTATGCATCCCGAGCCTGAGCTGGCCATAGGGAATAGCAGCTGGCCACATTTGAGGTTTATACACTGCTTAAAATGCACAAAAGGAGAAGTCTGTCTCTCTATCATGTGACTCTCAGAGCCCAATCTAGGATTCTAAAGAAAAATATTTATTGAGTGCCTACCACATGTCAAGCACTGTGCTAGGCATTGAAAATCCGGTAGGAAAAAAAAAAGCAAGAAAATTCTGCTCTCATGATGACCAAACACTCTTACCTTCAGAAGCAGTGATAAAACCACTGTAGGCTTGTGTAGTCATTGTCATTAAGGACCACACAAAATTAGAAACATAATCTAAGAATGTGGTTTTTATAATTCCAACTATTTAAATATTGTGTAACATTTTAATGTGTTTTATTACATCTTATATTAATGATTTTTCTTTTCATTTATTATTCAGTCTTTCACTCTACAAATGTTTATTGCACATTAACTATACGCTGGATCTCCAGCAGTGATATTTTCTATCTTTTGAAGCTTTCCAAACAAAATTTTAAATGTTAATACACTACACAAGCAAAATCCTGGCAAGCAAGTCTTAATGCTATCTTTTGCTTTAAATATAGGTTAGATGATCTGGAAAGGGCTGTGGGGAAAGCTGGAAGATCCACAAGTTAGTGAGGTATAGTGCCAGTCCTTAGAGATAGTAAGAAATAGAAAAATGAGGGGAGACCAAAGCAGGAAAACGAAGTCAGTCACAGGGTAGAGGGGATCCTGCTTTGTGTCAAGAGCATCTTCTTTTATTGCTCAAGGAAAAGAATCCAAGAATAGAATAGAGATTGAAGAGTAGATGATAATGATGAATGATTGGATCATGGTCTTAGAGAAGAAAGATAGCTGAGCTCAAGGACAAGGATTCCTTTTGACCAGGAAAAATGATCCTGAGTGATTTTGCCCAAGGCTTAAACATTTTCTGCTTCTATATTCAGCCATTCTACCTGAAGCTGAAATATATATGGATTCCTGTTCACAATATGAGCCTGTTGCCTCAAGCCAACCTTCTGAGCAAGCAGTGTTCAGAGCAACTACAAGAACAGAGAGCAAGGACTTCATTAAACTCATAGGACAAGTTGTAGGAGCTGCTTCTTGCTTTTCTGATAACCACTCTTTAATTTAAAAGGTCTGCAGGTGGGTCAGAACCTTGTTTTCTTGTGGACTAGAAATCAGGTGATGGGGACAGAAGTCAATACTCACCCACCCACCTCTAACATCTTTGAAGGCTAACATTTTCTATAAAAACAAACAAACAAAAAACTATGAGTTTTGATCGATCGAATCATCTAATCACCCATGGTTCACTGGTAATGCTAATGAGGTTAAGTGATGATCACAAAATAATCACAGGAATACTACTAATATTATTCAGGCGAAAATCCCCCTTGAATTTCAGAGAGAAGATGTTTCTTCAGTAAGATTGACATTTTGGCTAGAGTGTCAGAACCTGTCATATTCAGGTGGTTTCAAATTTTTACATTTCTGGTTTCTGTTTATTCTAATTAAATATACTTCTGCCTTTAGTTCCTAATCAGCTTTCAATGCGCATCTAAACTTGCTTTAATATTTTATTTTCTCTTTATAAATCTCTGCTGAAGAGATGTTGGTTTGAGTCTTATGCAGAAAAGAAATGACAACACCCACACAGCTCTTCCCACTATCTGAAGGTAGAGTGTTCCTATGAAATGGCTTATGTGAGGAAGCAGTTACCAATAATTTAATGTTGAGTCCCCGTCCCCCCCCCACTCCTTATCCAGTTCTTGGACAGAATTTCCTGAGACTTAGCCTAGTCACAGATTTAAGGACTGAAAAGAAAACTTTAAGATCCTGGACATTATGATGCATTTACCTTAAAGGGGAAAATTAAAATGATAGAGGTGAAGAGCTGTTCAAAATAAAAACAAATGCAAGAATATGCCTATTTTACTCAGTTTTGATGAGTATGATACACACCCATGTACATGCCACCCACATTTTTCAAACCAATATCTAAAAAATTGTGCCATATTTGCTTAGGTCAGTCCTAAAATAAGAAATATTATTTAGGCTTATGCAGTAACTCTCCTCCATTCCATTGGCTTCTTTCACCAAAGACAACCTCTATTCTTGAAGGCAGTTTGCAAGGCAATTGGCATCCCTCTGATTCATATCTTAAAACTTATAGCATATATGTATGAACCCCATAAATAATACACAGTGTTTTGTGTGTGTGTATTTTAATTTACATGAATGGGGTATTATTTTTGTATATAAAATTTATTGCTTTATTTCTCAACATTAGATTTTAGAAAACCGTCTATGTTAAAATATGATACATAGATCTAGTTTGTTCATTTTTAACAGGAATGTAGTAATTAAAATATACTTCTGGCTTATTTAGTCATTCCCAATAAATGGATATTTATATTCTTTAAATCCTGAGTATTTAAAAACAACAAGTCCTTCTGATGCAATGTGGAGGTTTCTCTAGAGTTTATGCCTTCAAGAGAAATGGGTAGGTTACTGGGTAATTAGTAAAGTTTAACTTTATTAGAAAACTAGAGGCCCGATGCATAAAATTTATGCAAGAGTAGGCCTTCCTTTCCCCTGCTGCCTGCACCAGCTTCCTTCTGGCAACCAGGACCAGGCTTCACTAGCAGCTCCAGCTTCATCTGGAAGGTTTTCCAGAAGGACATCCTGTCTGATTAGCATATTATGCTTTTATTACTATAGATTGTCAAATTGCCTTCTGAAATATTTGCACTGTTTTACACCCAGTCATCAGCAAAGAAATTCCCATTTCTCTGTATCCTAAAGAGCTAAACCTCAAAAGGAATTAGGAGGTGAACAGAAAACAAAAAGGGAAAACTAAAAGGAAGTCGTAGCTGGAGATGTGAGAGAAGTCCCATCATGGACGTCTTTCAGGGCCCCCTTGAGAGTTCTGGCTTTATGTAAGCAATGGAAAGCCTTCACAATGCCTAAAATGCACTTTGGCTAACAGGTGAATATTCCTTTTGCTTTTTTCTTGAACCTGAAATAAATTACTTAAGCAAGAGACCTGAAAACTGGCCACAGTCTCAAGTATTTATTGCCTCAGATCTTGGGAATGCTAAGAGTCAGGTGTTTGTAGACTCTTTCCTGCCTTTGGTTTTCTTGGAGGTAATTTACTTAATGTTATCTTCCCTCCCACATTTCTCAGTCAGAAATCTTGTAAGACATCTTGCATGGTCAGTGAAAAGGACTATATCCAGCACTATTTGTTTCCATGGAGAAGCCACTAAAGTAGAATAAAATATATTTTAAATGAAACAGCTGTGTTTGGCTAATTCCACACAATACTCAAAACTTTTTCTGTCTCTCTTGTCACCATTTCTTCTTTTTTATCCCAAGGATGACTCACTGTTCTTGGCAAAGGCAGATTTAACATTCTTCTGAAGTTGCAATCTTGCTCTACCTTCTGTCAGATACCCCAAAGGATGGCTCTCTGAATAGGAATGAAGTATGACTCCTGGGTGCTTGGGCTGGTTCACCTTCCTTGGAGTGAATTCTGCCAGAGACAGAATTCTGCCTCTTGCCCCTGGTTCTCTTTGTGGGCTTGTCCCTCTTTCTGTGGCTGGCTAGCAGAAGGAAACTGGAGCTCTGTGACTTCTCCCGGAACTCTGGGACTTGCCTTCTTATAATAATGGAACCCAAGAGGAAATAGGACCCTCCACATGAATTCCAATTAAAAAAAAATCCTGGTAGAGAACCCTGATTAGTTCCTTCTGGGTGGTTCAGACCATCAATATCCAGGGTATTTGAGACTCATGACTGACAGTCCTAACCAGAACCTGTGGCTGAATGGGAGAAATAAGCATGCCACCTGAACCAAGGGAAGTGCTGTTATGGATAGACAAAATCATAGATGCCCACTTCTCATGGTGACACAGTCTGGTTTCGCCACAAGGGCCTTATTCCAGAACATGCAAGAACTCTTCACATAGCTTTGCCTTGAACCAGAGTAGCACAGAAAATATTTTTCTTTTTATTCCAGAATCCTTTTTGATCTCCCAGTTTCAATGATCACTTTTGTCATCAGTTTCAATAATTGAATATGCTCTGGACTTTATTTGGGGCTAGAAGTCTCCTAAAGGCAAGCAGTTAATTCAAACATCACCCAAATTATTGAGGTCTGGGAGCTTTGTGAGGCACAGTGCCCTGTCCTCTCTGTGAAATCAATTTTCAAGTGCTTTCTTGCCTTGTAGTACTGGAGGCCAGGCCACATAGCTCATATCTAAACAAGATGAAGGAAACACTGAGAGAACAGTCTTAGATAAGCTATGCTGACCAAAAGACATACTTTTCATAACAAATCCAACTCTACAACCAGATTCACAGATCCCTGCTTCCTGGATTCAGTGGCTGCTGCCTTTCTAGGACAGATTCAGATTTAATGTGTATTTTATAGACGGAAAAGGGAAGACAGTGTCTCATTTTGAGATGAGGAAACCAAGGCCCAGAGCTGTCACATGACATGGATGGAGCCATGCAATCCACAAGCAGTGGGCCTGAGATTCTTAAGCAGCTGCATAATAGGTAACATCTATGACATGCCTACTGTGTGCATCATCAGGGCCTTTGACTAGGAAGCCTAAAGAATGGGCCCCTTCTCCTATTAGCTTCCTGTCTGGTCTCCCCAACCACATACTCACAAACTCTGAGAATGTAGGTGCACATTTGACTTTTTCCCTAATAGAGAACCTTGCAATTAGCTAAATAAAGTTCAGTATGCAAGTTGTCACAAACCATCTAGCCTGTCTGTAAATACTATTGCACTGACTAACTATTCTTTACCTGGAGATACCTCATACTTCTCACATACCATCTGTTGTGCTTTAGGCACAGTCTGTGTGTAACAGCATGGAATACATGTTGCTGACTGCCTGCCTATGACCACCAGCCCCTCTTGACTCTGGATAGTCTCAGGGTTTGCAGCTTTGGTCTCCTAAGGGTTAACTGGAGGGGAAAAGTGGGGAATTTCAAGGCCTGCAATTGATTTCCAAGAGTCAGTCCTTGCAGGGCCAATGCCAATGCAACATCTGGTGTGCACCTGAGTAAATCCAACAAGTTTCCTTTTCAATGTTGTATAAATTCTGCACCTTGACTCATGGCTATTAAACCCACTGTGGTGAGGTCTCCAGAAAGCATGGCAGTATTTCCTTCATAAGGGAAGACCACTCCAAGAAGAGCAGCATGAAGCCATCTTCATCCACCCTCCAGCCCAAAGCCTCCAGAGGAAGCTGTCATCTAGGTGCCTTCTGCTCACAGATTCATTTAGTTTATTAATTTTTAAGCCAAGTTTCTGATTTGAAGATGGGCCCTCTCTTACTCTCTCCTGCCCCCAGGTTCCTCCTCTCCCCATTCTAGACTCAGCCATTCCCATCCTATTTATCCCTCCCTGTGCATTCTGGTCAACCAAGACTCATCACTCAATGTGGCTTAAATTAAAAGCAGCAAACCCTTTGGAAGGGCAACGCTGCCTGCCCTCCCTCTTTCTCCTTTGCTTCTACCCCACACTGCAAAACAAAAAATTTTGAAGGGTTCTTGGCAGAAAATATTGTCCATAATTCTGACCTCCAATTACTTCCCTGGATGAGAGGTAAAGCTGGAATTACATATTGGTGGTGAACAGGTACCATAAGGCTATCTGGCTCCATGCCCCTTTTGTGCAGCTGAGACAAATGAGACTCCAAGAGGATCCCACTGCTCCCCAAATCAGTTGAGGCCCTCATGCCCCACATATTTGCCTATTTTCTCCTCTACATTTGTGTACCCCTTATCATTGCTTCTGGTGAACCCAAACTCACTAGGCTGTAATGACACCTCTGATATATTTTCTTTGTTCCCCGCAATCCCCTAACTCACCCACTATGCAATGGAATTCATTATTTTCTCATGAGCTTCCCAGTTTTGCATGCCAATGCCACTATGGAATCTCATAGTGTATGACATAGATGCTATCTTAATTTGTGCCCCACCACTGGCCCAAACAAAACAGACCCTGAGCCATGGTTTCTAACACTTGATTAGGTAGGCAACCCTGGGAGCCACCAGTGAGAGAAGAAGAAAGGCAGAAAACCTAAAAAGAGTAAAGTATCGAGCAGGTTCTTCCTGTAGAAAGCAAGGGCTCATTGTGAAGAACACTCTTAAGGGAGTTGTTGCACAAAAGAACAAGGAAGCCAGTGTCTTCATCTACCAACTTTGGTGTATCATTTTTGGGGAGTTGCTCCTGGAACATGAACTTTTAGAATATTCAGACTCCCTCAAACCTTGGGCAAAGCACACACTCAGCCCAAAAAAGTGCTCAGGCAGAGAGACTTGGAACTGTCAGCCGAGGACCTCCAGCATGGACTGAGTGGTCAACAGTGCTCACTTGTCTGTGCTCCCCCTGCCCCAAGAATCAGACTTTGCATTGTATTTATCTCAAAATCCCCAAAGTGTGGTTCATCAAGGCATGTTAATTAATTTTATTGAACTTAAATATTAATTAATAACCTCATAAAACTAAGGAACTGGTGGAGACCTTAAAGCTGAGCTCTTGACTCTAAGTTTTTCCACTGAATTTTTAAAACATTTCAGCCAAATCATCCATTTTTAAACATCGGAGGAATTTAGATTACCTGGGATTTGGGAGCACTTAGTCAAAAGTAGTATGTTACCAGCAAAACATTTCTTTAAAATTTGCTTCTTAAATTTCTCTAAATTACATTCTGTTCCACAGTGCAAGTGGTCAGCAAACCATGGTTTGCCGTTCTGTTGACTGAGTTTGCCGACAACTGGACTAGACTAAATGTTACTGTGTAGTTGGAAGCTGTAAGGATTAGGCAGTTGTGGCATACTGTGTGCAAAGAGGTAAAGGGTAGTATAGTGCATCTTAATTTCTTTTAGTATTTTTAAACATTTAAATTACAAGTTAAATTATTAACTATGTGAACATTTTTATGAGAAGTTAATGTTCTAGGACCATGGTTGGCAAATTGCGGCTTGTGAGCCACATCTGGCTCTTTGACCCCTTGTGTGTGGCTCTTCCATGGCCTGGGCAATTCTAGTTTGAAGAAGTGGCGTAAGAAGAAGTTTAAGTTTAAAAAATGTGGCTCTCAAAAGAAATTTCAATCGTTGTACTGTTGATATTTGGCTTTGTTGACTAATGAGTTTGCCGACCACTGGTCTAGGATAATTTTCTGTGACTTTACTAGGACTTCATGTATCTCCAAGCTCATGACATGTCCCAGGGTGAGAGCAGCAGCACCTCTTTCCATGTAGGAACTGCACATGGTGAAGATTTGACAACCATAAACTCTACTGCTGGGGACATTAAGAGCCTCTTGCCTTAAGCATTGGGCTCCATGTTGATAAAGGGAAAGCTGCTCAAGATATTAGGGTGCCCCACTGATCCCCACTTCACTGTCTGTCAGAGTCTAACCTCCTAAATATAGAATGGCTGTCCAAGCAAGTCAGAATCTAGGTAGTGCCAATGTGAGAAGAGGAAAAAATAGGCACCTACAGAGTTATATTGAAATATGTCTTCTCAGAGGTGCAGGCTCATATGTGGTAGTGCCTTCTTCCCACACTCCGTGATAGTTCTTGAGTATCCCCACATTCAGTCTCTGGTCTGGCCCATACCACCCTTCCAATTGACTAGGCAGAATACTTCTCTACCAAAGTCTTGGTGAAAGATATAGATCCAACTGGAGATATTTTTAGAGGTAAAGGCACTGAAGTTATATCTCTATGAAATAATCTATCACAGGTCTCCATGCTTGGCTATGCAAAAGATAGATCACTTTTTCTCTACCCATCATTGTGCCAAGCCTTCCAGTTTTCAGCTTTTCTGCTCCTTCTCCTGCCTCACCAGGCTTGGTTTCCCCAGAGCTCCAGTCATAGGTCAGCCTCTACACCATGAGCACTTGATCCATTAAACTATGAGGCTTTCTGTAATTACAAGTGTCCAGTGTACTTGAAAAGAATCGGAGGTTATGAATACAAGTACTCCTTTTTCTTGTATTCTTTGGAGGGGGGGGGGGGGGAAACAGAACCAGAAAAAGAAACTAAATCCATTTTCATTTTCCATGAAATGTCTGCTATTCCTTCTTTAGTTTGAAGGTTTAAATATCATAAGATATGCATACACATACCTCCACATGCATACACATGTACATATATATACATATATACACACTATATATTTATATATGAAGAGAGAAAGCTAATGGAACTATTACTTTTTGTGTCTGCTTTATTTTTTTTTTAATCTTCACAACCATTCTTTCCTCAGCTCTGATGTCACTGCCTCTGTGAACTTTTCCTTGGAACTTCCCTCCAAGTGGGATTCACTTTCACCTCTTTGCTCTTTCAGTCTTTGCTTGGTGCCTGCATTATGGAGTAGTAGAGATAGATTATGTCTCAGATTGAACACACCCCAGAAGAGACCATAAGACAAGGATTCTAGTGCAAGACGTTTATTTGAGAGATGAATGACCCCAGACAAGTTTACTCAACATTTTCATACATATGACCCCATTGTCTCAGTCCCTCTGAGAAGCCATTATTCTCTTCACTGCTTCACTGTTCATAGCCCACTTCCCCCAGTCCCACTGGCTCTGACCTTGAAGTTACTCTGGGCTATTGCAGGCAAAAATCAGTTTGAAAGCGTACTCCTTTTCCTGGGCAGGCTACTTGGTTATTTCTTAGTTAGTTATACACAAATCACTTGTATTTTTCTCTCAATACATTTTCATTTGCTCTTTATCTTTAAGAGCTTTCTCACAGTCTGATCTGTTCAAAGTACCCCTCCTTGCTGTCAGAGTCACAGTGGACTTTACTGAGTGGACACTCACTATTAGTCAAGCGAGGGAAAGAAAGGTATTAAAGATAGTTAGTAGAAAAGAATGTACTAAATTAGTAAATTTAAAAGAGAGCATACAAGTAAGCAGACATTAGGAATGATAGCTCCTGACTGTGGTTTTTGCTTTCCATAACCCTTAGTATTAAGACAGCCTAATGTTGCCAAGACCGGTTTGGCTCAATGGATAGAGCGTTGGCTTGGGGACTGAAGGGACCAGGGTTTGATTCCGGTCAAGAGCATGTACCTTGGTTGCGGGCATATCCCCAGTAGGGGGTGTGCAAGAGGCAGCTGATCGATGACTCTCTCTCATCGATGTTTCTAGCTTTCTATCTCTCTCCCTTCCTCTCTGTACAAAATCAATAAAATATATTTTTAAAAAAAGACAGCCTAATGTTTTACTGAGTAGAGTTAAGATTTTATCAAAGACAAAGCTTCACTGACTATACCTCTGGTTATTCTGCTACTCTGTCCCCCCACTTTATAATTAGGAAAATGCATGTAGATGGAGTAACTAGTCACAGGGGAAAACAAACTTTGCTCATGTTTTGGGGGAAACATAGAAATTTGTGCAAGAAAAAAACCATAAGAGCAAAAGTGAGATAATGAAAAGAAACTATTGGGATTTTGTATAAAAATGGAATTAGGTTTATAGTCTAGAGTGCCTTGGGCTACAGTATGTATATTTTATTTCTCTTGGGTGGTAGCTATAAAGACCAATAAATCAGGTGCCTGAACATTCCCATTCTCTCATCTGTTCCAAAACACCTTTGCCAAGAACCTGCCTAAGGACAAAATCAACATGAACGGAGTCAGGCCAAGTGATAGACAGTCACATTATAATGGCATCGAACGGAGTCAAGGCCAAGTGATAGACAGACACATTATAATAGCATCATTGAGCACTTGGTCACCCTATATTCATGCATCAGTACAGTCATCTCTTTGCTTAAGCCAGGTTAGATTGAAATTTCTAACCCTTGCTGTGAGGGGTTCTAGCTAATGTAGTCTCAATTTGGATCAAAATTCTTGAGGGAGAGTGAAGGTTCTCAGTAAATCAAGAAATTTTGAAAGAATGTGATTTTTTTAAAAGCATGGAATTTTATATAAAGTGCATAGTTTTTTTAATATTAAGAAATCCCAGTTTTCTGCAAAATGGAATATCTAAATCATAGGGTTAGTTGAAGATTAAATCAGACAATATACAGAGATATGTCACACACATAGGTATGCATGTGTATATATACATGAAAAAAAAATCTATGACCCATGTGGTCTTCTGTCTATATTAGATAAACTCAAAGAACTTCAGCCCAGTCACTGCACAGCGATAAAAAAGGAATTCCAGTTGTTTATGTTTACTATTTTGCCATTCAAGGGCATCGAATTCATGACCAACAGCCACACTTCTCAAAATATTCAGACAGTCCTTCAAAGTACTCTAGAACCTTGCATATCATACTTAAACCTCAACCTTTGCTCTGTGAATATTTTGTATATACCATCCATCCTCTTCTACACTTTCCCTTTCTCATCCAGAGACACACTTAAGATATTGTTAATATTTATTTGTTGAATGAACAATCTCAAAATATCAACATTACTGAGCCATCTTAACCAGGACAGAAACTTACAATGTTCTTTGACCATATAATTGTCAAAGATTATCATTATTATTGCTAATCTAGTGGGAGGGGAACTGCATAATTACTAAGAGTTTTGGGAAAGACAGAGGCTTTACAAATGAAACAGAAATCAGACAATAGGTAGTACAGCTCTTGGGAGATGCTACAAGCCTCCTGGAGGAGCAAGGAAGAAGTCAACCATGCCAATCAGCATTATAACTGCAAGAGAGGTATGGATGTCTTGCTCTCTCCACTCCTAGTATTATTCAATATACATTAAGGTTATTTTGTCCCTATGTAATTAGTAACATTTGTTCTTGAGACATTTCCTATCCTTAATGCTGATAAAAGGAGGCCCAGCAATCCTGCAGTTCTCTTTAGTGGGAACTCAAATGGAGGAAGTGAGTCTAACTTCACTCATTTCTAAAACAAAACAAAACAAAACAAAAACCCCTCAGATTTTGAGGAGAATGTAAGAAATTATTTCCTGGGTGAGAGGTCAGGTTTAATGCTAAGGGATAAAGAGAAAGTCACCCCAATCCTATCTCCCATCTCCCCCATCCTCACTCTCCATCATCCCCACTAAATCTAAATCTGAGGTCTGCAGAGCCCAGTGAGAAAGTGGGAAGTCTCTGAAGAAGCCTGGAGCAAATGCTGCTGGTGTGGCCTCAGCCCCCAGGAATGCATTTTGCTGGCTGCAGAAGGCACTGTTTTGAAGCCTCTCAATGCGACTTCTTCCCAGGTCTTGTGCCAGGTACTGGAAAGTTTCTGAGTTATGCCTCACAACCCTGGAGCCACTGGAGCCAAAAATGGACTGGTGTGGTACAGGAAAGCCCAACTCCCTGCCTTCAGGCAGTGCAGACTCTTTGTGCAGCTTATGCCCTGAGCAGCAGCCCACCTGGTTAGGCTCAGGTGGAATGTCACCCTTGCTTTGTTTCCTCTTCTCCATCCTCTCCTTACTCCTTTGCATGTGTTACCTGAGGAAATCACTCAATCAATCATTCAAACAAAAATTTCCACTTCCGTTTCTCCTTCCTGAGAGCCTGACTTGAGACAACTTCTTTCAAAATATCCTTCATTTTGAGACTGGAAGATGGGTCCTGCCATCTCTTTGACATTGTAATTACATTCTGAAATTACTCTAAATCTCTTGAAGATACTCACCATCTGGATGCGCTGATCTTGCGTACTCTAAAGAATTTGGCAAAAGGATTAGAGGGAATCAGTGCTGCCTCTTCTTCCCCACACTGTGGTACAAAACAATCTGCCACTGGGGTGGGTGGTGATGAAGGACAGTCCAAGGGAAACCAGGCATGGCAGGAGCGGTCTCAGTGCTAAGGAACAACCTGGAGGAAGAACCTACATAGGAAATCAAGGGGGACCAAACCTTCCTTGTGCTGCTGAGGTTTAGGGAGGCAATCAAACCTTCAATTCCTCTTCTGGAAGGAGGCCATAGCACCAGAGAATTCTTGGACTGTGTTACTAAGAGCTCGAATTTAGAGTCATACATGTTTGACACGTTTATCTGAACAGAAGCATAGTCAGAGAAGGAATCTGTGAACTACTGGTTAAAATGGGTTCCTCATCTTAGACAGTCATTGAGGCTGCAACATTAACAGAATTGATTTTTTTATTCTTGCTGATTACATAATTTTTAACCAATGTTAATTTTTCTACCTGCCTTCATGGGTATCGGATGCCAGAAAACTGCTCAGTGTCACTGGCCACAGAACACTGGCTAATGTGAACTGCTTCCCCACACAGCTGATGAAGGCTGTGGTTTTGTCTCCGCATCGACGTTTTAAAGATGCCTGGATGACAACAAAGGAATGACATTAATTAGCTTGGTTTTCTTTATATGACTCTAAAAATAACAAATATTCTCTTTTATGTTTTATTCAAAACTGGACCATGAATTCATAAGGATGCATCTTCTTTCGATGTGAATTGATTCAGATGCCTACAGCAACAGCAGAAAAGATAAGTATTTTGACATGTGTTATTTTAAAATTCTGAAGATCTGAGAAACCAAAGGCAAAATATACTCTGAAATGCATGAAAACATGTGAAACCAAAATATGCATCGTGGCCTCTGAGTCTGGTCTTGCTTCCCAGAGTGGCATATCCACACTCCTCACCAAAGTATTCCTCCATGTCAATACTTCCAAAGACACCATCTGGTCATTCCCACCCCAAACATCCCCTCCTTGTCTGATCACCTATTACTCATGTTGCATATTTGGTGTTTAATAATAACAAAGCGAAGGCAACACAGGCCTGGGCTAGTTTCACAGAGCTCATTCATAACCTGGCCCCAGGATGTACCATAATCCTGAGCCTCCATTTCTCCATAAATTGCATGACCCTGATATTTTAGTGGTTGTGGGTAGGATTATGTGAAACATTGTCTTGGAAACCCAAGAGTAGACTCTCAGTATATCGCCTTCCTCATGTGACTCATTCTCTTTTATATAGGGGATATGTGGTGTAGTTTTCCACTGTATTGCAAGCTACTCATGAGCAGAGAATCTAAATTTAAGGAGTTAATTTTAGTGGTGATCCCAGGAAGCCCTAGGAGGGGAGTGGAGAAGTGAGAAGGGAAAGAGCTATAAGAGAGTGGTCATCTAAATTATCATCATGCAAGTGGGTAATGGAAGCTTAATGCTATGAAGAAACCCTGGAAAATGGCATGAAACATGTATCTTAGTTTTTCAGCCTGGGATCCTAGGGCACTGGGGTATTATTGTATCAGCCCCACCAGTCATTGGTTAAAGGCTGTCCCAGAGTACTTTAAACCTGCTCTGCTCTCAGAGAAAAACCCAAGCAAGGAGATATAAATAGCTATTGACTTGAAATTCTGCCCTAGAATGGTCAAGCTGAAATGAAATGGTTGGGTGTTGACAGCATCTGCTACAGGAGCCTTTAGCTGAGAAAAAAGGTTATGATGATTGAGTGTAAATATTGGACCTTTATGCAATGCAGGAATTAGTTGTGAACTGTTTTTGCTGAAAAGGGCACGGGGGAGGGGGAAGGAGTAATCTTAATAATGGATCAAAGATTTTAATTAAATATAGCTGGAGGATTTCTCTAAAGGCCCAGTTAGCTTGACCACATATAGCCTAGAAGTATAAAACTGCATACATTTAAGTGTTCATATATGCATCAACATAAATTATTACAAAATTTCCTTGCAGAAGTTTAGCCAAGGAACTGATGAGACTGCTCAGTCTTATTATAAGAAATGGATAAGCTCATACTGAAAAAGGTGACAAAGGGTGAAAAGGTGAGTCCTGACTCAAGCAAAGGTGCTTTGTCTGAGAAAGTAGCATTGGCCTGAGCACTGACAGATGCATGGCAGTAAACTAGGAGGGAGGTGGAAGGACTGTGGAAGGAAGCCAACACAAGCACTGGTGACTCCAGGAGACTTGACTCAGGGTCCCAAGGTGACATGCATGGCACTGTGACCTTGGCCAAGTGATTGAGTTTACCTGCATCTCCCCTTCTGCATCTGAACAATGATTAAAAATAATAATAATCCCTACTTTAGAGCAGCACTGTCCAATAGAAGCTTCTGGAACGATAGAAATGTCCTATATCTGTGCTACCCCACTACCATAGCCACCTGTGGCCAGGAACACATGAAATCTATCTGCCAAGACTGAGGAACTAAATTTCAAATTTTACTTAGTTTACACTTAAACAGGCACAGGTGACCAATGGCTGCCATAGTGGATAGTGTTGCTTTAGACTGAGCCAGCATTTCTAACTCGCAGCCTGTGGGCCATATGTCTTATTTATTTGTTTTGTGTTAGCCTTTGAGTTTGACATGCTTGCTTTAGAGCACTGTTTCGGGGATTAAATAAAACTCACCCTTATATCTGGTGCATCTGGCACAGAAAGGGCTCCATTTCCCTGATTTCTCCTCCCCATGGTGAGATCCTGTTCTTATAAGCCAAGTCTCTGTATCTAATGGTAATTTAAAATTGCCTCTTTTATTATTATTATTATTATTATTATTATTATTAATTATTTATTGATTTTAGAGAGCATGAGGAGGGGGGAGAGAGAAACATTGATTTCTTATTCCACTTATTTATGCATTTGTGTTTGATTCTTGTATATGACCTGACGGGAGGTCGAACCCACAACCTTGGCACATCAGGACAATACTTTAACCAACTGAGCTACCCAGCCAGGGATAAAATTATCTCTTAAACAGAAGCGCATGTTGTTCCAATGTGGCTGCAGCCAGCAGTCCCCGCTGACAGTGATGACTTTCTTCCAGTACATGATTGTCTTGGCCAGTCAAAGACAAAATTGAAATGGCAGCAACTAAACAGTATGAAATCTCTCAATTTTAACCTACACTAAAGGCAAGAACAATCTTTAGGACTGAAGAAGCAGGGCCCAGCAGATGACCCAAAAGACGAGAAGAAATGAATGCCCTGTTTAAAGAATAACAATCAGTGGCTGAAAGCTATTAAGTTCACTCCTCTAGTTCAAAGGGATTTGAAATGGCAATTTGTCAGGCAACTGTTGTCACTTTAGATGCCCTTGGTTGCTTTCTTTGAAGCCCTTGATTGACTACAGGAGGCTATGCCAGATTCTTCTAAGAACAGGATTTCCATAGTTGAACACATTTATGTTCCAGTAATTATGACTCTTCCCAAGTTTAATCAATAAAAGGTGAAAAAGTGCAAGCTTGAGGAAATATGCATGTGCTCTGCAGAATCCAGGCAATGGGCTCAGTGACCGTGTCCCAAACTGGACAACCAGTTGGACAGTGGTGGCCACTTGATGGTGCTAGAGCAAGTTTCTGTTTTGATAAGGAAAAGAGGAAGAGTCATAGGCTGAAGATGTCTTCTCCATTCTGCTTGTTCTGTCTGACAATGAAACAGACAATCTGAGTAGACAATTCCTAGGAATGAGCAACCAGCTAAGAAATAGACAACCTAGCTGACATTGTATCATATCTCTAGCCGGCAGAAGAAAGATTCCGAGGAAAATGTTTGCCAATTGTTTCTGAAAATGCATGCAAAAGGAAGCGTGTGCTTGTGAAGCTGTGAAAACCCTGAATGGAGATGAGAGCAAAGGAAGAGAACAGTGACAGCTACTGTGCTCCTGACTCAGACTTCTGGGAATGTACAGACATGTGAGAGGATGGAATAGGCCCTCTGAACATTTTTGCATGAGGAAGTTAACGTGCTATTTGCAGGGTTCTCAATAGCCTGTTCATCATCACTGGGAGTGTGCCCCCAAGTGTCTGCAGATGGGGTGGATGGTGAATTTGCCTGGTCTGCTTCAGGCTGAAAGAGTCAAGCTGTCCTTATAGTCCAACCTCTTTCTAAATGTCTACGTGCTCTAAAAACTCAGGCAACAGCAGTGCCCAAGGTAGAAGGGGAGAGAGTGATACAAATAGTAAAGAGAGGAGCTGAGGGGACTGAGGAGAGAGCCAATGAGAGGGGTCTTTGGCACAGCAGCTGTGTGCCAGATGTCCCTGCTATGCAACCTTGGGGACCCATCCATGACAAATAACTAAAGAGAAGTGACAGCAGAAAAAAAAAAAGAAAAGAAAAAACAACATGGTATCTGCATACGACATGTGTGGACGAGGTCAGGGAAAGCAGCTCACCACAGGCAGGGATGAGCAAATGGAAAGAAGGTGAAGCAAAGAAAGACCTAGAAAGCTGGGATGGGAGGAAATCACACCTCTAGATGTTTCCCAGGTGTACTCTCCCAAGTATAGGAAGCCAAGCAGCACCATGTGTGGCACAAAAGCACATGCGCCTGAGGTGCAGAGGGTAAAGCCCACAGGGCGTTGGGCTGTTTGTTCTAATAATGTTGTATGGGTGTATGCTGACTGCACCAGGGCATGTCATTGGCACTGTGCTGACTCACTGGCTGGGATGTGTGAGCCACACAAGGCCTGCATTTATGCCAACTATAGTAGCTTCCATAACTCAAAGGGCATTAATTCTCCCTGAACAAACCAAGAAGAAATCAAGCCCCTTGTGAGATGTTGCCTGAATTACTCAGACAATTTCACCCAAATTACAAATGACCATATGGATAGGCAGCAGAAATCATGTCACCTCAAAATTCAATTCAATTAGCAGGCTGAAAAAATATTCAAAAGAAGAGACATAAAATACTGTAATTGGTCTTAATTCATTCTGGAAAAAAATGTGTCTCCCAAGCAAGCAAAATATGAAAACATATTTTGTCTGGAGTGTTCATCTTCACTCTTCTAGGCAAGAAAGTTTCCAAGAACTTATATTGGTGAGGCCAAGGAAAGTCTAGTGCAAAATTTTAAAGGAGGTGTTAGGTACTAATATTCTAACATATGAGTGTTTCCAAGACATTCCATATAGAACCTGGTTAAAAGATACTGCCCTAACTGGTTTGGCTCAGTGGATAAAGCGTTGGCCTGTGGACTCAAGGGTCCCAGGTTTGATTCCAGTTGTCGGCACATACCCAGTAGGGAGAGTGTGCAGAAGGCAGCTGACCAATATTTCTCTCTCATCAGTGTTTCTAACTCTCTATTGCTCTCCCTTCCTTTCTGTAAAAAATAAATAAAATATATTTTTTAAAAATAAAGTAACTTCACCTAAATTAAAAATACAAAGTTTTTACAGGCTCATGAAGGAGATTACTATTTATTATATTATTATTATTATTATTATTATATTGTGATAAAATATATACAAATAAATACATAAAATTTACCACCTTAACCAATTTAGATGCATAGTTCAGTGGCATTAAGTATATTCAAATTATTGCAACCATCACCCCTATCCATCTCCAGAACCTTTTTCAACTTAAAACTGAAAATTTTTAACCATTAACCAACAACTCCCCATTCTTCCTTTACTCGGCCCCTGGAATGCATCATTCTACTTTCTGTCTCCATGAATCTTACTACTCTAGCTCCCATAAGTAGAACCATTCAGTAGTTTTTGTATTTTTTGTAACTGGCTTATTCACTCAGCATAGTGGTCTCAAGGTTCATCCACATTGCAGCGTTTGTCCGAATTTCCTTCCTTTGTACGGCTAAGCAATATTCCATGTAATGTATATGGCACATTTTGTTTATTCATTCATCCATAATGAACACTTCCATCTCTTGGTTATTGTGAATAATGCTGCTACAAACACATGTGCATAAATATTTCTTTGAGATCCTACTTTCAGTAATTTGGGATATAAACTCAGAAGTGGAATTGCTGGGTCATATGGTAATTTTATCTAATTTTTTAGAATCCATCCTACTGTTTGCCATGGCATCTGCCCATTTTACATTCCCACCAACAGTGAACACATGTTCCAAATTCTTCATATCTCACTAATATGTTATTTTCTGTTTTTGTTTAATTTAGTTTTTTTTTCTTAATAGCAGCCATCCTAATGAATGTGGAGCAGTATAAAGGCAGTATCATTAATCACGTGGAAGTTTCAGACCTTGCTTGAATTTATTCATTAATTCATACATATACTCAACTACATGTATTGGTTAAAGTCTTTGAATCAGTTACTAATTTGTGTAGGTTTTGTGCATTCAGATACATTCTAGATGGATAAGACAAAATAAAAAATAAATAAGATTATGCCTGATGGAGAGAACTATTAAACAATGAAATATCAATCAGAAAAAGAAAATATAAGCACCCCTATGTTCATAGCAGCATTATTTACAATAGCTAAGATCTGGAAACAGCCCAAGTGCCCATCAGTAGATGGATAGATTAAAAAGCTGTAGTACATTTGTACAATGGAACACTATTCAGCTTTAAAAAAGAAGACCCCTCACCCTTTGCCACAGTATGGCTGGACCTGGAGGCCATTATGCTAAGTGAAATAAGCCAGTCATAGAAAGAAAAATATCACATAATCTCACTTATATGTGGAATCTAATGAACAAAATAAATTGATAAACCAAATGGATCCCGAGGCATAGATGCATGGAACAGACTGACAGATCTAAGGAGGGAGGGACATGAGTGGGACAGGAAGAGATTAACCAAAGAACTTATATGAATATAGGCATAGCCCAAGGACACAGACAATAGTGTGGTAAATGCCTGGAGTGGGGTGGGGCTGGGTGGAGGTAGGAAATGGGAGGAATATAGAAGACATCTGTAATAATGTCAACAGTAAAAAAATAAATTTAAAAAATTTTTAAAGAACTAATAAACAATAGATCAGAATAATGTCACAGAGAAGGACTATTTTAAATTAGGAGGCTAGGACGGACCTTCATGAGGAGGAGCCTGTCTTGGAAAGACCACTAGGAAAAATATTCAAAGGGGAACAGTAAATGCAAAACCTTCAAGGTTTTCTCAAGGAAGAAAACCACTGACTGCTTGCTCTCTGTTTAGCATGACTTCCAGACTTAATAATGATTTTTATCAGTACTTTCTAGTTTAGGGTATTTGTGACCACAGGGATTTGGGATCATACCCAATAAAGGGTCTCATGCCTACATATACATGTATTTTATACACATATGTAAGTATGTGTGCACATGCATGTACACATGTCTTCCTGTGATATAACTTGTGACTAGTGTACCCCATGGGCAAGTCAGACCTCATCCCTAAGATGGAGAAAGGGTGACAGAGTGTGACCTGGGACCCAGAATGCCTGAGTTGAATTCTAACTCTCCTGAGGGCCAGCTGTGTGGTCCTGGGTAAATTATTCATTTCCTCTGGGACTTGATGTCTCATTTGTAAAATGGGGATAATAATAATATCTTTCTTTTGAGATTACCATGGTTATTAAATGAGCGAATATATGCAAAGTGCTTAGAATAGTGCCTAGCACAGTATGTTGCAAGATTTAACTCTTTTTATGATATGCTCATCATGCTACCTGGACACTTATTGCTATATTTATAAGCAAAAATTAAATAGAATTTAAAGAGAGTTTATTTATGCCTAGCTTGAATCCCCTCAACCCTATTCCCTAAGAAGTCTTTCAGATGTTAACACACAGCAACAGAGAATTTACTAGGACCTGGGGAAACATTTACAATTCTTGGAAAAAACTTTTCATATGTTGAGTAGAAACCTATGTCTTTGTAGATTTCCTTTCCTTGTTCAGGCTCTACCCCTGGAGGCCATACCAAACTAATCTGGTCCCATTTCCACAGTAGAGTGTTTCAGGTCCTGCAAGATGACTGGCAAGGTCCCTGAGGCTACTGTTCTCCTGGTTAAATACCCCACAGCCTTTCTCAATGCATCCTAATTCATGGCTCTGAGTAGCTTCCATTTCCTGGTTGGCTTTCCATTGATGTCTATGCCAATTAAAATATAGAGCCCAGGACTGAGTGTCAGTCTGCAAGTGTGTAATTGGACCAAGGCAGTGAGGAGCAGACCTATGGCCTTCCCTTGAGACCTAGTTCTCTGAAGTCAAAAATGTGTCTGCCAGGTCTCATGAATTCTGAAGATCGTATGGTAACAAGCACCATCAAAAATTCTTCACAAATATGGTTTCTGGGCCACTTCTTAACCATTTTTATTTAATGTCATTGACATTTGAGTCCCAAATGTAATATATATTCCTGCCAACTGTTTGAAGCAGTTGATCACTTTTTTGAACCCAAATTTTGTTAGACACTGTCATTAACAACCTATTACATCATTAGGAAATATGAGAGACACAACATCAGAATGTTCATTTAATTATTAATAACACTTGAAAATCAAAAAAGTAGCCTTCAGAGCCATGGGATAGACTCCTGGAGTCTTCTATATAGGTTGGTGCTGCTCCATCTAGATAATATTTGCGGTATAGCCTTTCAACTGGTTACTGATCTAAACAATTATCATAAGAGGTCTGGTGCGCAAAATTAGTGCACTTGGCAACAGGGGCTAGAGTTGGGGGGGGGGGTGTTGTCTCTCAGCCTGGCCTGTACCCTCTCGCAATCTGGGAGCCCTCTGGGGATGTCTGACTGACAATTTAGGCATAAAATTAAATAGACTGAGCTGGCCTAAGCTGTTAATCGGACACCCTTTTGGACAGCCTTAGTGCTGCTTCGGAGGTGGGAGAGGTTCCCTCCATCACTGCTGCACTAGCCAGCCATGAGCCAGGCTTCTGGCTAAGCAGCACTCCCCCTATGGGAGAGCACTGACCACCATGGGGCAGCTCTTGCATTGATTGTCTGCCCCCTGCTTGTCAGTGTATGTCATAGCAACTGGTCATTCCACATTCGGCAGAAACCGGCTCTCCAACATCCACCAAGGGGTCCTGGATTACAGATGGCACAGACCAGGCCAAGGGACACAACTGGTGCACGATCAGGAACAGGGAGGGATACAGGAGGTTGGCCAGTCGGGAAGGGACTACAGGAGGGCTCCACGGGCATGTCCAGCTCATTTTGCTCAGTCCTGATAGGCCTGATCCCAGTAGCAAGTTAACCTACTGGTCAGAGAGTCTGGCCCCTGATGGTCAGTGCAAGTCATAGTGAGCAGTTGAGCAGCCTTAGTATATCATTAGCATATTACACTTTGGTTGAATGAATGACAGAGCAACCGGCAATTTAGCATGTTAAGCTTTTATCATATAGGATTCCCCCTACATTTTTCCTTCTTTTACAAAATAGGTCATAAAACACACGGTCAAATATAGTCTAGCAAGTCTTGCTAACTGTAGTCTAGCAACCCACAGGTGCCTCTTGGCTATCTTTCAGGTGAAAATGGCCTTTTCAGCCATGGGCAAAATGAGATTGTTGAACTATTGCTGAGAAAGCAGAAGCAGGACCAGGCCATCCCACTTCACAGGCTAACTTATGTGTCATATGGTGTGTATGCTCTTTACCACAGAGTCCTGGCTCTCTAACCATGGGGGCTTGTTAATTTCCAGATTGAAGTCCTCAGCCCCAGAGTTTCTGATGCAGCAGGGCCTGGGGTAGGGCCGAGAATGTGCATTTTAACAGGCTTCTAGGTAATGCTGATGCTTTTTGTCTAGTGGCAACCCTTTGAGAATCACTGCCTTAAATGAATTTTTATTTATTTATTTATTTTTGCCTTGCCACTCAAGATGAAAAAGACTAAAGATATGGGGAGTAAAGATAAAGCCCCCAGTTCTTTTCAGACCTTTGAGATTATTCAAATAGTACAATTATCTAGCAGAGGGCTGAGTATTTATTAATGCTACCTTTAGATTTTATTCAAAGGTTCTGAATGTTGCCTAATTCTTATTATTAAAACTATAGTGGGGTTTTGTTTTGCTTTGTTTTAACGCTCACTCCCTTATAAATAGAGCCTATTTATTAATTTAAGTTCTGGCAAAAAGAGAGGGTTCTTCTCTGATGTTTGGCCAAAAATTTCCCTAGGACATAATGCCCACTATATAGTTTAATCCAGTAGTCCTTTAAAAAAAAAATAATGTTTAGTGTGAAATTCCTATTTCTCAGTGAACTCATGCTAGCTTCTTATAATCAAATCCTTTTAAAAGGGAAGCAGAATGAGTAATCTATTCCAGAATCATGCCTGCAACAGACATGTTAGGTATCTGCTCTCCTAACCAATGTTCACTCTGAAGCAAAATAAAACTTGAAGAAGTCTCTTTTCATCAAGTAGGCCATCAATTTTACACCTTCATTTCTGAACAAGGGGGGTGGGTCCCAAGAGTTTCTTCTTTGTGCAGCATGTGTCACAATCCTCTGCTCACTCAGGACTGCAGATCCACCTCATCCTCATAAGACACTTCTTTCTATTCCTAGTCAATGCCCCAGTGGCAGGAAGCTTCCCATTGTCAAAGGGACCCCCATGGACCCTGGCTCATCTCCCCTCATTCCCAGGAATTTCACACCCTTGAGAACAAGCAGCTACAAAGGGCCAGATGGTCTCCAACTGATCTCAACACCAACAAGCACAGACTCTGAGATGAGAAGACTGTTGGATAGTCTTTTGACTGAGGTCCATCTGGCAGTGGCAGAGTTGGTGAAATGCACAGCGCCTCCCAGTTGGTCCTGTTGCATTAGATCCCAACACAAAAGATGTCCCAATGAGAGCAGATGTTGCTTCCACAAAAACTCTTCACCCCATTCCGATGAGCTCCTGTCAGATCCTCGCTGGTTCCTTAATACACAATGGTTCTGTTCTTTCTCCAGGAATGCTCTTTCCCCAGAAGTCTTCAGGTGGGATCCCTGACTTCATTTAGGTCTTTACCAAAATGTTCCCTCCCCAAACATTTTCAGAATGTTTTATCTGAAATTCCAATTGCTCACAGCCCAAGTCTTCCAGTCCCCCTTTCTCCTTAGCATGTAGCATATGGAAAATGCTACTGTTTTTATCTTGCTTATTGTCTGTCCTCTCACATACACAGAGATTTTTGTGCATTTGTTCCACTGTGGTATTCCGAACTTTATTTATTTATTTATTTAAAAAAATATATTTTATTGATTTTGTACAGAGAGGAAGGGAGAGAGATAGAGAGTTAGAAACATCGATGAGAGAGAGTCATCGATTAGCTGCCTCTTGCACACCCCCTACTGGGGATATGCCCGCAACCAAGGCACATGCCCTTGACTGGAATCGAACCAGGGACCCTTCAGTCCCCAAGCCGACGCTCTATCCATTGAGCCAAACTGGTCCAGACAGTATTCTGAACATTTAAAGCAATGCCTGGAACACAGACTGTACCCCTCCATAAATATTGAATAAATGAATGCATGAACAAATGAAGTGGAAGAAGGAAGCAGTGGAAAGGAATGGAAACGTGGAGCTAGAGAACCAGAATGCTACTTTACCAGCAGGCATGCCCTCAGATGTATTCATTTTTAGGTAAGAGGTCACACTTGAGTCAGGGATTTGATATTAAGCATCTTTAAACTCTCCATGCCCATGTCTCCCACCAAAGGACAGTGGGTACCCTCTGTGGTCACAACTACTCCAGTTCGAGAGCATGTTGTCCAGCTATTAAGCTTTATGAGGTTATGGGCAGTAAATGGAGGCAGTTTAGCATGATCTTGCCCTCAGACAAGCAGATTGCATTATTTAGCCCTCCCTCACCAGCCTATATAAGCTAGCATCAGACCCTTTCCTCCAAAGAGACTCCCTAAAATTCTGGATGGGACTAGATAAGCTTTATGTAACAAACTTGGTCAATTCCTACAATGCCAGATTGTCAGTGAGAATGTAATCCTATTACCCCTGCTAGTTATTAAGTAGTTACTTTGTGACAGGCTCTTTCTATGTGCCTTTGGATATCACCTCACTTAATTCTCACAGTGAACTGGTTGGGTCATGTAACCTTCATTCCAAACATTAAGAAACCGAGGCTCAGAGAAGTTCCACAGATTTCCTATAATGTGCCGTTAGCAAGTTGTGTGGAGGGATGAAGCCAGGTAAATCTAACATCAAAGCCCATGCCCTGGACTCTAATTTCAGCTCACCAATCCTAGGAGTCAATGACTCTTTGGAGGACACTATGAAAAACTTGAATCTGCTGTAATTCTGGGCTTTCACACAGGGGCTGGTTTCAGAAAGATCAGCCAGGCCCATGTGATCTGAGCCTCAGCATCTGGTTCTTTCAGGAGTCTGTTATGAGCCAGGCAACGGAGACCATCTTCCCCTTCTTCTTTTCCATGGAGACATGGGATCTATGTTTTCACACTGACCATGGCCAATGGGCCCAAAGGCACATCTGTGTTTCACGTACACAAGTAAAATAAAGGATCACCAAGTAGACACCTGTATATACAGTCACTTTCTTGGCCAGACAGATATTTATTTGCTGTGGCACAAATGAGGGAAATTTGTACTCAGCCCTGAAAATTTGGCTACATTGGCTCATCCTTCCTCCTCCCCAGTGATTTTTCTGAGAAAGGCCTTAGTCCGTGACACTGCATTGTGCTCTATTGAAGAGCAGCTCCCAGCTCTGGGAAGATCTGTTTTGCACCTGTACTGGGGCCTCATAAGGTGCTCAGGCTGTCAGGAAAGTCCTACGCACCAATGCTAAATCAAGTCGTACATGACAGGGAGGAAGTACTTTTAAAGGCAGGTGTTCCAAACCTGTCACACGCTGTTTTATGGGATGGCCCTTTAAAATACACCCTGTGTAATGGGACTTGCTTTAAAGGGGTTGGCCTATCTCACTGGACAGAAAATGGAAAAGGTGTAAAAACAAAGCAAGAATGTAAACTGGGAATGTCAAGTTCTACCCTGTATCTTTATCCGACACCCCCCCCCCAAACACACACACACACACACACACACACACACACACACACACACACACAGCAAATTGCAAATGTATGATTTGTGAACTTTCATTATAATGTTAGGAGACTATCTTAAGGACATTCTTATTACAAGTGATTCTGTGGGAAGGCGCTGGCAGATAAACAACATGTCTGAATTGCTAGGAAGTTAATTATTTTTCTTAACTAGTTATAATTATAAATTCAAATATTTTAATCAAGTGTTACGAATTGCATAGTTTCCAGAACTGGTATAGGTAAAAACATTTCAAAAGTACCTTTTAAAAACACTTTCTGGCTCTAGCCAGTTTTGTTCAGTGGGTAGAACATTGGCCTGTGGACTAAAGGGTTCCTGGTTTGATTCTGGCCAAGAGCATGTACGTCAATTGCAGGCTCAATCCCTGTCAGGGTACATGAGGGAGGCAACCAATTCATGAGTCTCTCTCACAATCGATGATTCTCTTTTTCTGTCTCTCTACCTCCCCTCCACTCTCTAAAAATCAATGGGAAAATATCCTTGGGTAAGGATTATCCAAAAAACACTTCCTGTTTCTAGAACTAGCATTCATATGTCACGTCATCAGTAGCCCCAGGAATGATGGAGGGGCTGGATGGGAAGGACGCACGAGTAGATGTGCTCTTGAATACTGGAAACAAAATAAGAGAAAAGAGAAAGACAACACAGGGCATCAGGATTTGGGCTAAGTCCCATTTCTTCTGGGACATTGTCCACCACATGGCCTTATGCCAGTAAGTCCTGGAGACACTCTCATACTATTATTAAGTAACCCAACCTTTTGAGATGGTTCATACTATTTCCAGAGATCTGTCAGGGAATTAAATTGTTATTATTTGGTTCATCGTAGCTTATTCTGCCCATTTAAAAGACTTGTTTCTTCTATTTAGCACATGAATCCCTATTTTAGAACACCTCCCATGAAATCTTTCCTAACTCTCCAACCTCCTCTTTCAAATTCTCCATACCTGTCAATCACCTTGAAGTCTAACTCCCACATTTACAATTCCTCTCTCACTAGGTTTTATTCTGTTTTAGACACACATTTGCTAATCATATTTCTGTCCACAGTATCACCGTTACCCACTGAGCCATGGCCTTGCCTAACTGTGCTGGGATTTTTCCATGCTCTAGGCTAGTGATCAGCAAACTCATGAGTCAACAGAGCCAAATACCAACAGTACAATGATTGAAATTTCTTTTGAGAGCCAAATATTTTAAACTGAAGCTTCTTCTAATGCCATTTCTTAAAAATAGACTTGCCCAGGCAGTGGTATTTTGTGGAAGAGCCACATATAAGGGACCAAAGAGTTGCATATGGCTCGAGAGCCACAGTTTGACAAACATAGCTCTAGGGAGCCTGTCAGCACCTGCCCACAGAAGCACCTGAAATCAAGCTTGGGATAAAGGGAGGAGAGAGGGGCTTTTTTTTATTTATCCTTGAGATAAACAATGCACAACTTAACAATAACAAAACAGGAATCCTCCTACATCCCACTCAATACCCTATATTCTAGGTTGCAGCTTTTCTCTGAACTGTGGGAAAAGGGGATCACTGGGAGCAGAACTTCTTATCCATGGCCAGACACTGAGAACACCTGTGAGTCAGACAAATTTCCTGGAAAAATACCCATGATGCATTGAGAAATCCAAGGGATAGCATCAAATTAGTCACTGGAGAGGCTGGGTTCAATGACTTGTCTGTGGTGCTGCAAACAAGCATGGGTAGTGATATAGAAAGGCAGAGTAAATTGTAACTTGAATTTGTCACCACCCAGATTAAAAAACAAACAACCTCCCCCCCCAAAAAAACACACCATTAATTTGGAGGTGTTCCATCATTTTCTCTCTTATTTCAATTCATCATCATATTCCAAGATTTTCTTAATAGTTTTACTGTAGATAAAAATATCCCTAAAATGCAGTATTTAGTGTTGGGTATTACTGAACTTTATATAAATGGAATCATATGATGTGTTCTCTGCTGCCATCTGTGTGTGTTTTTTCACCCAATAATATGTTCCTGGGATTTGTTCATAAATCTTCTTGAAGCTGTCATTCATCCATTGACACTAATGGAGGATTTGGGCCCTTTTCTGGATATCCCACAATTTATTTTTTTCATTTTTCTTTTGTGGACATCTGAGTTTCTGCTGGTTTGACCTTTTGCACATGCATGTGTGCATGCACACTGTCACAATCAAAGCTTCTTGTTAATTTTCTCCTACAAGTAGAAGAGCAGTGCTCTCTATGGAATAAATGTGATATGGTGTTTTATCTGATTTGCAGTTCTTTTATTCCTAGTTAGGTTGAAAATCTTCCATATAAGTATTAGCCATTTGAATTTAAAATACTGTTTTGTTCTCTTCAATGTTTTGTCCATCTGGTGGGTTGCTTTCTTTTCTCTCTCTTTTTTTTCCCTTTTTTTTTTTTGATATACATTACATATTCTATACCCTAGCCTCTTATCTATTATGTGTGTTGCAAAGATCTCCCACTCTGTCTTTCCTTATCTTTATTTCAATGTTTTATTAACATTAACTTTTAATTAAAATGTAATTGAATTTTATGTGTGTGTGTGTTTTGTCCTGTTTATGCTTCTTATGAATTAAGAACTCCTAGCCTGGCTAGTGTGGCCCAGTGGTTGACCATTGACCTATGAACCAGGAGATCAGAGTTCAATTTCTGGTCAGGGCACATGCCCTGGTTGTGGGCTCAATTCCCAGTAGGGGTCGTGAAGAAGGCAGCCAATCGATGATTCTCCTTCATCATTGATGCTTCCTTCTCTCTCTCCCTTTCCTTTTCTCTCTGAAATCAATCATATATATACTAGAGCCTGGTGCATGAAATTCGTGCGTGTGTGTGTGTGTGTGTGTGTGTGTGTGTATGTGTGTGTGTGTGTGTGTCTCAACCCAGCCTGCATCCTCTCTAATCTGAGACCCCTCAAGATCCCTCTCACAATCCAGGACTGCTGGCTCCCAACTGCTCACCTGCCTACCTGCCTGATTGTCCCTAACTGCTTCTGCCTACCAGCTGATCACCACCTAACCACTCTCCTGCCAGTTTGATCAATGCCTAACTGCTCCCCTGCTGGCCCAATTGCCCCTAATTGCCTTCCCCTGCCCACCTGGTCACCCCTAACTGCCCTACCTTGCTAGCCTGATCACCCACAACTGACTTCCCTGGCTGGCCGTCTTCTGGTAGCCATCTTGTGACCACATGGGGGCAGCCATCTTGTGTGTTGGAGTGATGGTCAATTTGCATATTACCTCTTTATTATATAGGACAGTGGTTGGCAAACTCATTAGTCAACAGAGCTATAGTTTGCTGACCATTGCCTTAGGGCATTGCTTGAAAAAATAAAAAATGTTAATAGTTTTGTAATTTGATTATCTTTCTTTGATTCTGCTTCTCTGCCAAAGCTAGACCTCAAAGAAGTTGATACTTATATAGTTTATATATGAAACTCATGAAGGTAAAAATGCTAATTTTGCATAGAACATGAGGTTTTGACGGAGGCTGTCTGAGAAGCTGCTGGAAATGTGTGGAACTCCTTAAGGCACAGGAGTATACTTGAAAACACTTTGTAAATATGAAAGTGACATGCTCATGAGGCATGGTCAGTTATGAGAATGAACGCTGTTTACAAAGCATTATTATTAAAGCAGGATCTATGCCCCTCTGGATGCCTTTAAAATGCAGGGTCCTGAACCTGTCAACCTGAATCAACTCCAGCAGACTCTACTTTTGTAGCAAGCTTCTTGTAACACACTTATATGCCCCCAAACTTTGAGAACCACAGTAGCTAAAAGACTTGAACAGGTTTACATTCCCATAACAAAATGCAAGGTGTTTTTGGTTTGCATGCCTTGAAATAATGTATTGGCTTCACTTAGCTCAAGTGAAAAATATTTCTTTCCTAGTTCTCAACACCCTAGGAGAAGCAAAGAGTTCTTGGTGGACTCTGAAAATGCATTTCTGTATGGGGTCTGATTCTATCCTTTGGTTTGCACATATATGTATTTTAATTTGTCAAATATAAAAAGGATTTTGTCATTATTTATAAAAATGTATTAAAATTATTGTTACCCTTAAATTAGTAGAACCAATATTATTTTTTGTTCAATTACATTTTTTTTTAGCATTGGGGGGAGGGGGAACAGGACTAGTGAGGTCTTATTTTATTCATTAATTCAGTCAGTCAGTCATTTGTAATCTGAGTGTTTCTGGTAAGTATAAACCATCAGCCAGGGCATAGCTTTTGCCAGACCCCGGAGCATTGCCCTCTAGTGTCTGAACAGGCAAATCCAGCTGAAGTGACTATAGTTGGGCTTCATATATCTGCATGGAATTGCCTGTGGTCTTGGCAGAGGTCAATTTGTGGTTGCTCCATTGCTTCTGGTTTATCCCCCTGCCCCACCCCCTACACACACACACACACACACATTTCAGGGGTACAGTGGCATGACATAGAGATTCAGGGAACCACTCATTTACTTATTTAATTGACTCTCGTGACATCATTAACAGAAATCAGGGATATGAATAACACTCACAAACACTGCAATTTGATCCACACCTTGTTTTGGAGATTTACTTTAGATAGGAGGTTTCTAATACTTTTGAACTTTGACCAAGCATCATATGGCATTCAATAGCCAGCTGGTTTAGTAGGATAGGGAAATCTCATGAATAGATTTGTACTTTATACTTTTACAATTTCAGACAGAAGCAAAAACAACAAACAAAACAAAACAAAACAAAACAAAACAAAAAACAGTTTGCATCAGTTAAGAGAGAGCCTTGCTGTCCATATCAGATATGAAAAGAAAACTCAGTTTGCCAGTCAGTCTTAACAACTGGTTAGAGATTCTATCAAACCTGAAACTCACATTATTAGAGGTTAAAAGTTTAAAACTTACATGAAACTTTAGTGTGAATGGGAAAGAGATTTTGTAAAACCCTTCTTAGTTCTTTTAATCTCTCCCCTCTAAACTTCCGCCCCCACCACACACCCATGACACAAGGGTTTCTTTTTTTTTCTTCTTTTCTTTGTGTATTGCTTTTCCTCCACAAAATGGTAAAAGTAAAAATGTCTCCAAAAAATTTAAACTACTATTAGTTCTATTCAGTTACAGATATACTTGTTCCCCTTTTTTCAACCACTCATCTAAATATTTCTTTCCTATATTTAGGCTAGAAAATGAAGAAAGAACATATTTGCATGGAAAATAATCTAATACCAGTTCAGAATATATGCAATGAGAGGTTTTCACAAATCAATTATTCTCGTTAGACTTGGAGAGCTAATTGAGTTGACCTATTGAGCAACTAGCTTTTTTCAGTAGCAAGCAAATTTCCCAGTGGGAGACTTGCTGATAAAACTATTGGGACTGGCACGCCACCTAGTGGTATTTCTACAAAATGCACTTTACCAGGAAAAGGCCAAAAAGTACACTTAGAAATTCATTTCAGCAAATTGAGTCAGAGAAAATTCTCCTACAATATTAAAATCCCATTAACTTTTCATGGAAAATAATAATATTATTTATGGCCTTAAAACCCTGTCCTTTACTTGACCATCTATTTAATTTGTTAAGAAATATTAAGTAAATCTGTTTTGCTGTTAATTTCTATTTTTCTTCTTGTTGCTGGTATGCATTTGAAAGATATATAGCAGAGGCTAAAGGACATCATCCAATACTGTTTCAAAATAAAATAAATCCTCATGTAATTTAAAAATAGTCTTCCAAGTGTGGGAGCCACACACATTTATTTCATTCAACATGTGTGAAAAGTTAATTAACTTCACAGTTAACACCACCAATGTTTGGAAAAACAGACATCATGTGGGTTCTAACAAGATGAACTGAGCAGGACACAATATCTCATCTGTGGTTTTCTTGCCCCAAATTGGAAGATGTTGGAGAAATTCAAATTGAATGACATTCTACAAAATAACTGGCCTCAATTCTTCAAAAACATCACGGTCCAGAAACAAAGAAAAGCTAAAGGACTGCTCCACATGAAAGGAGTCTAAAGAGACACGACAAGGGATTCCAACATGACTGAATCCTGGACCTGAGGGAAATAGCATAGAATGACATTATTTAAACAAATTATACTATTTAAAAGTAAATTTTGGGTTAAATAGCAGCATTGCATCAATGCTCCATTTTCTTACTTTGGTTATAATGCTATGTAAGAAAATGTTGTTAGTCATAGGAAGTAATCATGTAAGAGTTGAATCAGCATATGGACCCAGAGCGTTGAGGTGAGTTTGCTTATAGATGGTGCAAGAAGAAAAGATGTCAGAACAGGAGATCCTGAGTTGGTGGTTCCTTCTCCCTGGCCTTTTCAGAGCTGCCTGGCTTGGGGCATGAATCCTTTGTGCCTTAACTTCCACATCTGTGAAAGGGGAGGCAAATTTTCTTCCACCGGTTCTATCCAACAGCTGCCAGTAACGCAAAGTTAGATAAAGATGTGTTAGGTCCCTGTATACAGAGAGGGATACAGAATGCCTTTGTTGGAGAGGGATTAAGTAGCCAGGAGAGAAGACACATCCACTTGTCTTCATACAATGAAGGAAGATGACAGGACAGAGAAAATTATCAGTCCTTTATATCAGGTATACCTACAACAGTCCTCACTTCTCAGCATACTTCCCTCTAGGCTATCTCATCAGATTTGCAGAATGACTTTCCAAAGCATATGGATGAGATTTTATAAACCACATTTTATTAATGGTTAAAGTAGGGCTCACATATAAATAGCAACATCTCAATTTTGTTTTATGAGTGTTCTGGGCAGAGTTGGAGTGAGTTGTCTAATGGCCAGTCACTACTTCTGGGTTTGAAGCAAGCTAGTCACTTAGCAGAGGCACTGTAGAATTGCAGAAAGGCTGTGTCTTTGAAATATTCCAGATGTGGATTGACATCTTGTTTCCCCCACTTCCTAAGCTACCAGACTTCAGCCTGTGCTGTTTTGCTTCTTTGAGCCTCAGTTTCCTTATGGTTTTATGCTTTTTACCACATATGCATATGTGGTAAAAATGATACACAGCAGTGTGTAATGTATACATTTATTGTAACTTGATGGAAGTATATAATATACTACTACTTGTGGAAAGTGCCATAGTATACAACTACATGGACTTTCACAAACAAATCACACCTGTGTGACCACCATCTAGATCACATGTGTCAAACACAAGGCCCGCGGGCCAAATCCGTCCCGCCAGGCCTTGCAATGTGGCCCGCACCGCGCTGTCATCACTGCACTCCGCTGCGTTTCCATCACAATGACAGTTTATGACTGTTCAGTAAACCATTCAGCCCTCGATTTAGCCTGGATTTTAGATTTTGGCCCCTTCTCTGATTGAGTTCGACACCCCTAATCTAGATCATGAAAATGAACATAAACAGTACCCAAAATCCCCTGCACAGATATTTTTAATTATGTAAATGGTATTTTATTGTTTGTATCACTTTACAACTAGCTTTTTTTCAATCATCATCACACTTTTTATCTCTAAACTTCTGTATTGGATTTAGTTCAAACTGAGAATAGCAGTTTTCTATGGAACATTTTTAACAGTTTGTCATTTAATAAAATAATGTATTGAGGAGAGAAGTGGGGAGAGGAAATAAATGAGGGAGGGAGGGTGACAGAGGAAGAAAATATATTATAGATATCCCAACTCATCCCCCAACAGTGAATGACCAAACTCAGGAATGGCCTGACCAATAATCTCCCCAAACTGGACAGTTCTGCATTCCTCTACTTTTTTCATGTGATAGAGAATGTTCTGGAATGTTTACTTGCATAGATGTTCTCTAGTAGGTTATTTCTCACCTGTAACCACTACCGAGGAACATCCATTCCCTGTCTCTTTATCTCAAGTCATTTTCAAAACCCTATGGATGCTTGCCAAGCATTTTATTTTATTTACTTTTTCCTTCTGGGTTAATCTTGGTGTTTGCTGCTTTCTTAGCCCAAGTGGACTAGATAAAAATTCTGGCAATGGTCCTGACTCCATGCACATTCAACTGCAGGAGAAGTGGAGGTTTGACTCACACATCTCTGCCCCCCCTTATAGTATAATGACCCTCATCAGGGTATGCTGTCTAAAGCTCCATTTAAACCAAATAACATCACCACCTAATCACTTTCCTGCCAGTGGTACTCTCGGCCACTGGTCACTGCTTCAGTTTATTCCTGTCTGAAAGCTTAGCTATGATGGCTCCCCATGTCATTCATGTTTCTTCCGTATCTTGAGTCCTGGGTGAGTTGCGAGGGACCAGTCAAACCCTACCTGACATGTTTATGCTGGTGGTCACCTCATCAAGCACTCCAACTTCTGTCAGCCTTTGCCTGGGGGCTCCTCTTCCTCTTGGCAAGACATGGTAGGATGATAGAAAGAGCTCAGGGTGCTTTGGAGCCAGAACAAACAGGGCACAAATCATACCTAATAGCTGTGTGACCTGATAACTTTGTTACATGAACCAAGAATCAATGTTCTCATGCTATATGAGAATGAAGTGAAATGATGGAATAGGGAATGTAAAATACAGATCATAGAACCTGACCCATGTTAGCTACTGAGAGATATTTCCTTTCACTTTTTCATTCCTTTCCTATCTTTAAATCTTCTTTCTTTCCTTTCCTCCCACCACTCTTTCTTTCCTTCTTTCCTTCCTCCTTTCCTTTTCTATTACCCAAAAGCAAAGGTATATGTTGCTAAATCAAGGTGGGAGATTCATTATGTGCCATATATTAAATGTGTGTCCCTATATGTTTGGAATATTTCACAATTAAAAAACAAAATATTAAAACAATGCCCACTGTGGTGGGAGGGAGTGCCTAAAGACCCAACAGAAAAATGGAAACAGAATATTTAAAGCTGATATTTGTTTGCATTTTTTAGATGCTCAGGGAACTGAGAATCACTGGCCAGGCTTTCTGCCACAACTGCACTTCTTAGAAGAGTGACTGTTTGGAACAGAGACCCTTGTGCATGTCAGCTTGTCCAAGTGGCACAGGCATGTACAGAGGAATTGTTGGGACAGATATTTGAAGATTCCAGCAACAGCAAAGATAAAAGATGTCCATCAGGTCTTTTCCATTTGTTTGGGTCAGAAGAAAGTAGAAAACGTATGCTGAAGAATATTAAACAAAAATAAGTTCCGTTTATGTCCCCATTCCCACCTCTAAATGCAGGTGAGAGAACCAGAAGTCTAGGAAAGACCTGGGTAAAACTCCTTGCTGCATTTCCATCAAGTAACTGAATCTTGGGAGACCAGTTTCGGAGCCAAAGTCTCTGCATTCCACCCCGAGTGGACCTAAACTCATGCGATAATCTGGGCCTCAGCCTTGGCCATCTACCTGCCACTGACTCGTGCCCCAGATAGAACCCAGTTCAGCTTCGGGGCTCCTAGAATCTGAGAGGAGGGAGATTGAGTTCAGGAATGAGAGGGTGTAACTGACATGGGATTGGACATTTAATCTTAGAGGGGTGGAGCCATGACTGTACTATGCTGTGTGTCTCAATGGAAACTAAAACTGTCACAGAGAATTGTCAATGAAAATATAAGCATCGTTACAATAAAGGAGATGTACACCCTGCCCAGATGGCTCAGTTGGTTGAAGCATTGTCCATACACCAACAGGATTCGGGTTCGAATTTTAGTCAGAGCACATACCTGGGTTGCAGGTTTGATCTCTGATCGGAGCACATATGGGAGGCAAACTACCAATGTTCCTTTTTTTATTTGTTAATTAAGTTTATTTTAAATTATAGTTGACATACAATATTATATTAGTTTCAGGTATATAGCATAGTAATTAGATATTTACATATCTTACAAAGTAATCACCTCAATAAGAGTACCCACCAGACACCATATATAGTTATTACAATATTATTGATTATATTTCCTGTGCTGTGACTATTTTTAGGACTGGCAATTTGTACTCACATGTTTCTCACATGGATATTCTTTTCTCTCTCTCTCTCTCTCTCTCTCTCTCGTTATATACATATCTCCCTTCCTCTCTCTAAAGTCAATAAACATATCCTCAGGTGAGGATAAAACAATAAATAAAGGAGATGTTCATAATGGTTCCTGGTTTTTATTTACATATTTCTTTAATCTGCATATTCTGAGAATCAATTTGTGTGCCTTTGCATGATATTGATGAGAATAATGAACATGTTCAAATGCAGCAGATAGAACAACTGTGTGTGCCTATGTGTTTCATACACAGGATTTTCGGGGGAGGAGCTAATTTTCCCAAGTGCCCTGCCTTCCTCTTTAAGAGAAAAGTGATAAAGATAACTCACCAGTCCTTCGCCTCTGGCGCTATCAATCCCCCGGCAATGCTCCCAGCATTGGCCCCTGATACTCTTGGCTGGAGGCCAGCAGGTAACTTCAGGTGCACTTCAACAATGGAAGATGGGTGATCCCAGTAGCTATCAGCCCATGTTCCTGGTGGTCTTCCCTGCACATGACAGATTTCCTCCAGACAAAGCCAAACCCTGCCAGTCATTGCTCTCCGAGCCAGTCTTTCAATGTAGACAGCTTCAGCTTTGTAGAACTCCTCTTCACCCCCACACCAAGACTGAAGGTTTCTGTGTTCCTATTCTTATGGGGTCCTTCTCTATTTTCTCACCTATTTCAACAACCCTCATATCTGTCACCATTCAACCATGCTCTCTCCCAGTGTGTGGTATTTGGCCTTTCAATTGTGGAGGGGATGTTGGAATAAAAAGTAAAAAATAAATAAATAAATTCTCCACTGCCTCTCCAACTATGTTTGTGTAATTGTGTCAGACAGAGTTGAGTGTGTATGTAAGTGCATGGTATGTATATATATGTTGAGTGATGATTTCCGCACATGCTGAAAATAAGGTTTAAATTCTTTATGGTCTGATAAATGAGAAATTAGCAAAACCAACTATCTCAGGAATCAGCACCTCATACTTCACTGCAAGAAATGAGAATTAAAAAGATGCTGGCCTGTGTGAGGAGCTTTTTACAAGGTCTGTTTTAGCCCTGTCCTCTGAGAGGGTCTTGAGGCAATGGATCCCACTGGTAATAAGCACATCTAGCACCAAGATCTCAGTTTCTAAATACTACTCTCCAGTAAAAAGAACCCAGGATCTTTGGAGAAACGGTCAAAATAAGCCTGGCACTTGGGCTAGAAAATAAAGAAATACTCACAGAACGATGGGGACATGTATTAATCTGCTCAGGCTGCCATAACAAAATAGCACAGACTGCCTGACTTAAACAACAGAAACGTTCCTTTCTCAGAGTTCTGGAGGCTGGAAGAGATCGAGGTGCTGGTACGGTTGGTTTCTTTTGAGATCTGTTTCTTTGGGTTGCTGATGACCGCCTTCTTGCTACATCCTCGCATGGTCTTTTCCCTGTGTGTGTGCAGGGAGAGAGAAAGGGCTCTGGCGTCTCTTCTTCTTCTTATAAGGCCACCAGTTTTATCAGATGAGAGCTCCACTCTATGAACGTACTTAACCCTAATTACCTCCACAAAGGCCCTATCTTCAAATACAGTCACATTGGAGGTTAGGGATTCAACATATGATCTACGGGAAGGAGATACAATTTAGTTCATAGCACGTGACAAAGGTATGCAGGGGCCAGCATGAAGGGGTTTTTACTGGTCACGCATCTTGATAGCAACAAAGCATAACCTTGGTTAATTACTAATCCATGTTTCCATACTGATATAATTAAGTCAATAAATACATTAAAAACTGGGGGAGAAGACAGAGCTCTTCCTTGCAGTAGAAAACCAGTTAATGGTCAAAACCGGTTTGGCTCAATGGATAGAGCATCAGCCTGCAGACTAAAAGGTCCCGGGTTTGATTCCGGTCAAGGGCATGTACCTTGGTTGCGGGGACATCCCCAGTAGGGGGTGTGCAAGAGGCAGCTGATAGATGATTCTCTCTCATTGATATTTCTAACTGTCTGTCGCTCTCTCTTCCTTATTGTAAAAAATCAATAAAATATATTTAACAAAAAAAAAAAAGAAAAGAAAACCAGTTAATGTATAAAAAGTTATGAAATTAGATAATCACAATCATCACTTAGAAATCAACTTAGTGAAACTTAATTCAGGCAAAAATTTCCAAAAATGATCAAAGCAATGAGTAAACTATTGAGAGACAGAATATTTACATGATTTCCCTAAGATAGCTCTCTCTCTCTCTCTCTCTCTCATATATATATATATATATATATATATATATATAGATATAGATATAGATATAGATATAGATATAGATATAGATAGATAGATAGATATAGATATAGATAGATATAGATAGATATATATAGATATATCCCTAAGCAACCATTACAACCAAATAACCAGAATGACCAGAACGACCAGTCAACCAGTCATTATGATGTGTACTGACTAGTAGGGGGCAGATGCTCAATGTAGGAGCTGCCTTCGTTGGCAATGTGCTCACAGCTCCCATAGCCAGCCTCTCACAACCAGCAAACCTCCCCTGTACCCTCCCCCCTGCTGGCAAACTTCCCATGGCCTCTTCCCCTCTTGCTCTCCCCACCTTCCTGCTGTCTGACAGGCCCAACCTAGTAGGCCCCGTTCAGCAGGCCAGCAGGTCCCCAGGCTCCCAGGCCCAGGCTGGCAGCTAGCAGGCCCCAGAAGGCCCAGTCCCAATTGGGACTGGGCAAGACAGACCTAATAGCCCCTGATCACTGGCCAGGCCTAGGTACCCCACCTGTGTACCAATTTCAAGCACTAGGCCTTGAGTATATTCAGAATAAAGAAGGGGTTGTAACCCAGTGCATGCTGACATGGAAAGCCATGTGACCTCTGGCCTATAATACATGCTAAGATGGAGATTATTTATAGAAGAAAAATGGAATAAAGGGGATGTTTGAAGCATAGACCTTTATATAAACATACATTCTTACTGTAGGGGTGTCATATGTGGGTTCTCTCAATTATGTAGAGTGTGAGAACTTCCATAAGCTCTGGCTCCTCCCATAAGATCCTCCCTACTGATTATGTTTGCTGAAGGTTGCAGTTAGTCTTAACCTTTATAAAGGGAAAAATACCATTTTGCAGTAGAGAAATCACCTACACCAAGTCATCAAAACTATCTGATACTGAGATGATAATGTGTTTTCTGATATGTATGAGGCACTGAAAATGACACATAATTTCTGGGCTATTCCTGTCAAAATATGCATAACTGAATCTCATTATAAGGAAATACTTAAGGTAATTAGTTGTGGGCTGTAAGACTAAGGAAAGGAACAACAATAAAAGAAAACATATCACCATACTTGTGATACCTATTTCTGTCCTATATCTTAATGCCATTATATTTGTAATGAGAAAATATTAATAATTTGCTAATTCTAACTTTTGAAAAAATTTTGGACTTACTTTAAATATCCTAACTTTAATAATTCCTCTGTGGGTATATAAGAAACATATATAAATGATAAATAAATTCATGTGTGGATAGATGTATAGATATATGACAGATATGTAGATAGATGGTGGATAGATAAATAAATAGATAGATGATAGATGAATGTAAGTAATGTAAATGTATACTATTGATTAATTTGATTGAAGGATATATAAGAGTTCTTTGTACTATTCTTATAACATTTTATAAATTTGAAATTTTAACAATTTATTTTAATAGAAACTTGAGTTCAGTGAAGTGGAGTGACTTAGAGTCACATAGCTGAAAAAATCACAAAATGGGAACTGGATTGAGAAGACATGAACTTTAGTTTCCTAGTCTTACTCCTTGTTTAGATGTAAGGGATGTATGTCTAGAGACATGACATATTTACATATGTGCCTCAGTTTCATCACACATTAGGCCAGTCTGAAATACCCTACCCTTCTTACTTTGGGAAGTAAAAGCTCTGACAAAAGTCAATTATTTATACTTCAAACCTTGCCTCATTAAAATCACACTGACTTAAAAGTTCCTGTGATGCAACCTCAATCACTAATTCCCTCTGAAGTGAATTCAGTGATGACCTTTCTTACACAAATTTCACTTGATAACATGTGGTCTACACCACAACTTTATGAATATTTCCACTCTGATTTGGCATCAGACTGAAAGAATTTTCAGAGAAGTAAAATTTTAATGTGCAGAATCACATCAGGAGAGTTGGTTTCCTCCAACTTTGTTGTGTAATTCTGCAACCCATTCCATACCCAGTGTATAAATTATAATCTTCCTAAAATAAAGCTTAAAGTCAAGAAGTTAACATAGTCAAGAACCAGTGGCTATTTTCAAAGTATAATTTGAGAGGGATTTTGGTAAGATTTTTGTCAAATATATTCATTATCAATGTAACCATTCTGCCATTATTCTTTATACTTTTAATTTTGGGGGTCTTAAATGTCTGCATTAAACTATAATTCCTAACCACCCCTCTCTACTAATGTACTTTAACCAACTCCCTGTACAAATTTGATCAATTAATAACTTCATAATAAATTACTATCAAACCAATATGGATGGAGTACAGTGAATTGATAATGAATATAAAAGATCATAGAGAAGAAAACTATTCTCTAATAGAGGTGGAAATGCTTGATAAATCAATCACCTGGATTTTTTTTACAATTTTATTTAAATTCAGAATTGAGATAGGTATAAACAAACAAACATGTGTGTGTACATTTGTCAAAACTCAACAAGTGGTCTACTTAGTATTTTTTCTTTTTATTCTATATATATTTTACCTTAAAGAAGGAAGAAGTAGAAGTAGGAGGAAAAGGAGAGGGAAAGAAAGAACTGTAAAATGAACTTGAGTTATAATACACATGCTGAAGTATTTAAGATAAAGGACATTTATACCTGCAGATTACCTTGAATGCATACAAGCATACAAAAATATGATGTATTTATAAAGGAATGCATCTGTGGATAAAGCAAGCAAGACCATTAAAATGTTAATTATAGAAGGTAGGTTATGAGTAGATAAGTATATTATTATGACTATAATATTTTTATAACTATATGCAATAATAAATATTTATAATATTTTAAGTTTTTGTTATGTTTAAATTTTCTATATTGAGCAAAATAGAAGTATTCAAAAGTTTATAACTTTGGACTATTTCAACCCCAACCACATATACCATTTGTCTAGAAGTAATCTGTCCACACAAATCTCTTTCCCTAAAATCAAGTCTTTATTCCTCTCTTTAGTTGTATAATAAAATTCTGATATTTTATGGTATTTTTATCCTTAATTGGAACCAGATGAAGCCATGTCACTTTATTCAATAAATTTTATTTCTAGGATTAATAACACTCCATTAAAATGCCAATGCCACTGGCAGGGCATTGAGTCTTCTCTGTCCTGGCTATATCTACTTTGCCTAGGACAAAACCTGAAACTTAGTAGATGTTGAGTAAATATTTTGTGGAAGATTAATTAGAACTATAAAATAAAGGAAAGCATGACAAATGGGATTTATGACAGGACCTAAATGCCATCTGGCAAGTGAGAGTACAGAAACACTCACAATTTCTGTCTAGTTAAGGGGTCAAGACCAATGATGATTGGAGTCAAGATTTGAACTATAAAGGTTCATTATAAAATTATCCTATATAATAAAGATGTAACATGCAAATGGTCATTATACCATGAAACATAATGACTGACCCCGTAATGACTGGATCACGGATCAGCAGGAGGTGGGGCAGCGAGCTACCTGCTGGCAGTGTAGAGCTACAGGAGTTGTCAGGGTAGCAAGCTATGAGGGGGGCTGGTGGGAGAGGAAGCAGGGGGAACTACAGGAGAGTGGGGCAGTAGCCAGAGAGCTACTGGAGGGTGGCAGCAAGCTACTGGTGAGCTATTGGCACAGGGATTTGTGTGCAGGGCTACTAGTTCAAAAATATTTATTGATAGATACCTTATTATGCACAAGGTAGCTTTATGAGGTTCACAACCGTTAGTTAGATTTGGAGTTAAGCTCTTATTGACTCACTAACTGTGTAATCTTCAGTAAGTTTTTTAACCTTTTTATGCAGCAGTTTTCTCATTTGTATAATGGTAAAGCAAGAATTGCCTTAGAGTAGGGGTGTCGAACTCAATCAGAGAAGGGGCCAAAATCTAAAATCCAGCCTAAATCGCGGGCCGTTTGGTTTACTGAACAGTCATAAACTGTCATTGTGATGGAAACGCAGCGGAGTGCAGTGATGACAGTGCGGTGCGGGCCACATTGCAAGGCCTGGCGGGACGGATTTGGCCCGCGGGCCTTGTGTTTGACACATGTGCCTTAGAGGGTTGTTTTAAAGATTCATGAGTTATTTCTGTGAAGAACTTGGCAAAACCAGACACAGAATATTTTAAAATTAATAGCTCTTTTTATATAATAAATATATAATACCAGAGTTCAGACTGATGTAAGTAACACAGCATCCCAAAGATGAGCCTTAGTTATTCAAATGGACTTTTATAATTAGAACTAGAGGCCCTGTGCACCAATTTGTGCACCAGTGGGGTCCCTGGCCTGGCCTGCACCCTCTCACAATCCAGGACCTCTTAGGGGATGCAAAACTGCTAGTTTCTTCCTGATCCCCACCAGCCAGTCTGAGGGACCCCACCAGTCTTGCACCTGGCCTCTGGTATGCATATAAGATCTTTGGTTAATCTCTTCCAGCCCTCCTCCCTCCCACCTTCCCTCTGAGATGCATCAGTTTGCACCATGTTTCTATGCCTGTGCATTGAGCATCTACCCCCTGGTCATCAGTGTACATCATAGCTACCAGTCGAATGGTCAAACAGTTGGATGGTTACTTAGGCCATATATATATATATGAAAGAGCTTGCTCTGTGTGTTTAGCTAATCCCAATGGCAGGATCTGCAGACAATAGCCATTTGCCACAGCCAACTCTCCTGTAATCACATATCTTTCTCACAAGCCTTGATCATCCATGTGGAGGGGGCTGCTGGTCATCGCCATACCTTTACACAGCTCAGCCACATTCTTATCAATCACCAGTTCAAATATCAGATTCACAAGTGGACAATCATCAGTAAGACAATTAAAGTTTATCTTTGGCATGTCCCATCTTCCCTTTCAATTCTCCCTTCTTTCTCTTTTCACATGTCTTGTCCAAGTCCTAAATTCATCAATGGAGAGCACTGGTTTTCCAATGAACAAATCCTGGAGCAATGGTGCCATGTGTTCCACAGCAATTATCTTCAAATTGGGGTACTTCTACCCCTGAAGGAATGGGAACACTTTCCCACAGGCAAGGGTTGTGTAAGAAAACCTATGTCCACATCTCACTCCCATAAAAGTATTTCCTACGGTCAGTGTAAATTCTCATTTCAACAGCCCATATCCCACTCTTCATGGAGGGCAGATTTCTCCCCTCTCCCCTCCCCACTTCCTAAACCAAATTGCACTGCTTTCTCCAGAGTGGAACACTCTCCAGGGCATCATGCAGAGGAGGAGCAGTCCCTAATGACTATTTTAGCCATTATAAATCTCATGGGAGCCAAAACCGGTTTGGCTCAATGGTAAAGTGTCCACCTGTGGACTGAAAGGTCCCAGGTTCGATTCCAGTCAAGGGCATGCACCTTGTTTGCCGGCACATCCGTAGTAGGGGGTATACAAGAGGCAGCTGATCGATGATTCTCTCTCATTGATATTTCTAACTCTCTATCCCTCTCTCTTCCTCTCTGTAAAAAATTCAATAAAATATATTTAAAAAATAATAATAAATCTCATGGGAGATACCTGCCATTGACTGGATTTCCTTAAGAGTAAGACATGTCATTGTGAACACACATTTGGAGCCTTGTTGGGATATTCCGATAACATATGATATAGAAGAATGTGATACACTGATGGAAGCAACCTGATGGTATAGATATTAAGGGCAGGTGTGCCATAATGTGCCAATCTTAACAATTCCAATTAAAAAAAACAAACACAAAACTTTTACCACAGTGATCAGTTGTACTTATTATTTGCTTAGTTCCTTTCAACTAGTGCTTCAAGTGCTGTACTCCTCACAAAGACTGGAAACTTTTAGGGAAGGTATACGTCTGCTCTATAGCATGGATGCTGCTCAGCAGACCACACATTTATCATAAATTCAAGCCTATTGATTTGCCACTCTAATTTGATTGACAAAAGAGGTAGACCAGTTGTTTGAACACACATAATTTTATGTTTGGGCTAAGTGGCCTGTGCTAATTAGATGTGGAACAAAATAAACTCTTAAGTCCCTTGAGAGAAGGGTCTTATTTTATTTTATTTGGTTTCCCCCAGTGCTTGGCCCACAATACCCTGTTGTTAACTATAATAAATGAATTAGTGAATAAATATATTAATAGAATAGTGTGCCAGAGTCCCCATCACACAACTTAACTCTATAGAGAGCAACTGGGGGGAAAAAAAGTTTTATATTCTTCCAGTTCAATTTCATTTCACTTAAAATACGGTCCTTTGCTTTTAGTTAGTAACTTAGTGGCCCCTGCTCATTTTTGTTGCAGATAATATGTTCTAAATAGGCATTATTGACCCATTGTCATTTTTAATAGCCAGAGGTTGCTAGGTTGCTGGGAAAGGTAATAACTCTTCACTTCTTTGCATCATCCCTTACTTGAAATTTCTTAGAGATCAGTTGGTAGTTACTCCAGTAGGGACCACTGCCATTGTTAATCACAAGCCACAATTCAAACAAGAGGTACGGAGTGACAGTGAAGAATAGAGGGGATGGAGGAGAAAGTAAAATACCAGTTTCAATGATCTACTTGGCTAGAGCCCTGTTCTGGGTTCTTCTCGGGGTTTTTGAAACAGCCATCATTTTGTGATGTGTTTTCTTAAGCGAGATGCCACAGGGCAGAGGGAAGAGCATGGATTTCACAGCCCATACATCTCAATTTGAAAATTTCTCCCAACTTAAGAGCAAATTAATGGAGTGATTCGAAGATGGTGAGACTTAGGTTTAGAATTCTGGTTCAACCACTTCAATTTTTTTGACAGCTTGAGTATGTTTCTAAACCTTTGCAATCCTGTCTCCTCATCTGTAAAGTGGAATAATCAGAACAGCCTCCCCAAACTCTTGGGAGCCTAGAAACTGAAACAGCCTGTGCTCAGTCATGCTTACTCCTGTGAGGAGCCATTTAACTGCTCTGACCCTGTCACCCTTTCAAGTCTTCCCTCACCTCATCCCTACAAGGTTGTAAGGATGACCTTAAAGTGCTTGCAAAGGGTCTGGCACCTGGTATCTCCAAAGAAAACATTATTAATAATCTTAATGAGAGTGGCATGATTAAATTAAATACTATTAATTTAAATTAATAGTTAATATTAGTACTAGTATTAGTTTTAGTAATAGAAAGTGTTAGTAAGAAAGAAGATGCAGTCAAGACCCAGACCTGAAAAGTGAATTCACAGACCTGTATTTTATTATTTTGTATTTTTCAAATCAAATGGAAGTTTCCCTCAATGCTCATCTCTTCCGTTCTCTTTCCTGCCCTTGGGCGACCATTAAGCTCTTGGTTTCGGACTGATTAAAAAGCAGGCTGCAACAAATGCCTGCCCGCACTCCTGAGCTGGAGTGATTTCAGTGTCCTCCAAAATATTAGATTTTTCCCTCACTCGTATTTACTATGCACAGATGCAGAAGGAGAATTACTCGAGTTTTGCAATAAAAATAAGCTTGGCTTTGCGAGCACCTGCTTCCCGCCGTTTAATAATGCCGAACTCCCTTCTTCTCTGTGCTTCTGTTTACTCTTCTGCAAATTATTTTTGTTCTCAGTTGACAAAGATAAATGATGGGATTAATATATATTGAAGAAGTCTCGGTGAACAGCATGGCGGTTCCGAGGGAAGGGTGGGTATATTTCCCTCAGGTAAGGCAACACAGAAAACTGGATTAAGAGTAATTTGCTGTGGGGCTTATAGATGATCACCATCCATTAGCGGTACACCATTTATGAAAATTGCTTTTTCTTAAATAAAAATTAGAATGGCTTTCATTTACCTTGTCAAGAATGAGCCAAGCCTACTGCGTTTTCCCCCAAGGGAAAACAAAACATCGATGACAAGGTTTAGATTTTTTTTTATTTAACCTCGTAGCAATCTCCAAATGGGTGAGAGTAACAGTGAACAAAATGTATGGCAAGAAACTTGAGTTTATAATGTTTAGACATTGTGTTTGATTAGAGCTAAAACCTGAAAAAAATATTATTTGTAAGAAAATTATTAAATACAATGTTGTATCTTTTGGTATTTTTTTTAAATTATGTAATCATTTTAAATGAATGAAATATAAGTAGGGGTATTGCAAAATGATATGGAGGCCTTAAGTATCATGGTATTCTTATTTCAATATTACAGGATCATTTTGAGTAATAAAAGTAATATTTTCAATCAATGAATTCAAATTCTGTCTCCTTTATCATGGCATTCTCAGCATGAAGCACAGACACTCACATAATCAGTATGATGTGTAATAAACTCTTATTTACATTTTTTGACAGTTCTGACAATATAACATTTTTTCCCTTTTTAGGAACACAGTTATTTATTGTTGTGCCAAAAATAAAATTTAAGGCTGTAACATTTGGACAGGTTTTTTTAATGCATTCATAATGATGATAACATGAGTCAGAAGTGCTCATTATTTATGATTAAGCTTAGGCATATTTTACCTTTCCTGTTTCGGTGAGTAAGCAAAATAGTTTTACTCTTATCTTTCCAATTTGCATCTTTAGGTTGGGGTTGCTATCAGGCCAGCATCTTCAAAGATAAACAAAAATAATGTAGGAACTAGCCATGCCCACATGTGCTCACACTAACCTCAGCCTTGCCATGATCCAAAGCAGCTTTGGTTTCTGTATAAGATTGTCATGAAGGTTGCAAAGTCATGGATCTCCTACAAGAGAATTGGGGTGTGGATCACATCCATGATTTAGAAAAGATAAATGAAAATTTGGGTGTTCAGAGCATTTGGGTGAGGTTAGACTATATAATGTTTCTGTCTCAGGTTAACCCCCTGGGAATTGTAGTTCTCTGGAAGCTAAAGAAGCTACAACCAGATGCATTTTAAAATTGGAAATGCTAAATCTTTCCCTGGGTCCTGACACCTTACTTGGCCAAGGTTGCTCAGGTATGGCCTCTGTGGTTCTGATGAGTGGGTGGTATCGGTTTGTAAGCGCACCCCTTAGGAATGGTGATATGGTTTCCTTATGCAATGCCTTGTCCCTGCCTCTCCCATTTATCCAGCTCATGGACACCTAAACTCCAAGGTTGACAACATCTACCCAGACCCAGAGTTAATAGGTAAGCACAGATAGTAAACACACTGCATTTGTATTCTGACAGTTAACAGATACTGAGGTCTATAGTCCTTATTTTTTAAAGTGCTTTCATATATTAAAATCCACTATATTGCCTTGCATAACCTGCTTTTCTACTTCTAATTACAAAACTTCCTTTGTCCTTTATGGGAGGGCTGTGGAGTGACTGGGGCTGGCTCACCTACTAGGGGTTAGCTGTTCACCCAGACCTGGTCATGGTCAGAGTCATTTACTGAAAAGAGAGTCAGTCTCCTGGGTAGCTGAGCAGAAAAATCAAGCCTCCAGATATTGGTGTTCATCTTTCCTGCCATGTGGGAGAACCTGTCCAGTGAGTTCGGCAGGGCAAAGCAGAAGTGACCAGCAGAGGAAGAGAATGGTATCACTGAGTGCCTGCGTTCCCAACTTATGTAAACCCATATATTCCCCTTTTTGCTCATTTAAATTGAGTTTCTCTCCCTCCCAACTGAAATGAGGGTCCTAGTTTGTATCTATTGTGGCAGTCATTTACCAAGCCCTTATGATGCACTACACACATAGACATAGATGTGCAAGAGTCACTTCATTTACATTATCTGAAAGTGAGCACTTTTACCATTGACAACCCTTGGATGATTGGCTTCCTGAGACTCCAGATAGTAGCTGTCTCTGGTTTAGAGGGGAGGATTTAGGAACTTGCCCCGTGTCACATAGTTGGCCAGTGCTGGCTGGAATTCACATTCCTGGCCCAGTGCCACTTATGCTTCTGAGCCATGGAGATGAATAAGACACACTAGGTTTTGAAGGAGCTCTCGGGGTTTTACGCACAGCACCTAAGAAACAGTGGAGACCTCACCTCATTTATAATTCAGGGTTTGGTCATGGGTCATGTGACAGAGAACATGAGAGGAAGGGGTTGCCAAGGCTATGACAGACAGGCATTGAACTAGGCCTTGGAGAGTGAACAGATTTGAAAAGGCAATGCTTCTAGGAAAAGTTAGGACAGAGGTGAAGACTGGGAATGGCAGGCAGCTTGGACATCCAGTGCCCCAACACCATTTCTTGTTAGAAATGCACAATATCAGGACATTCAGTACCCCAACACCCAAAGTGATCCCCATCCTGGGAAACTCGGTTTTCTTGTTGATAAAATTGGAAAAATAAATATTTATCTGCTCTCCTCCTTCTCCCTTTCCTCCCCTCTCCTAAACCCTACTTTCTCCAACTCCCACCCCCTTTTCCTGCCTTCTTTTCCTCCATCACTTTCTCCTCCCTCTTCTCTTCCTCTCCCTCTATCCCACCTGTTTCCTCTCCTCCCTACTTCCTGCCTTCTCATGGACACTTAGGATTCCCAGGTCTAACAGAGGACCCTGGATTTGGCAGAGCAAAGTCAGAACTTTGGTTCCCAATCCTGTCTCTACTTAAGAACATATGTGACCTGTATCATGTTGTTTAGCCTCGGTTTCTCTGTCTGTAAAATGGAAAGAATCCCTCCCTCAAGGGCTTATCAATGGGGATTAAAACTGCACTTCATCAGCTTGTTTGCCCATTTAACTTACTTTCCACCTTTTGCTTTGAATGAGGTTTTCCAAGCAAACTGTCATTCCCTACTCCGGGCATCAAGTGCTACCTGCCTTCCACTGATTTTGGAATCAAGATGGAAATCGCCACAGGGGCCGGAGTTCTCATCTCCCTCAGGTGTTTAAAAGCACATGAAAGCACAACAGGCCTTCACTGCTCAGTGCTGCCTCCCAGCCAGCCCACCACTGGCTCCTGGGGTCTTGTTAGAAGTGCACAATATCAGGCCCACCCAGGCCTCCTGAGCCAGGGCCTGCATTTTAACTGGGCCCTGGCTGACAGGTTTACGTGTGAAAGTTGAGAAGGTCTGCGAGAGGATTCAGCTCTCTCCCACATCAGATCCCACGGACCCACTGCCTGTTCGTGGTTGGGCTCTCAGCCAGCCAACTCCAACCCAGTTAATCCTGTTCACGCTTCAGTTTTCAGCAAACCCCCTCCTTCAGAAAGACTCCCTGATCCTACCCAGGGCCATGTTCCCAATGGCCCTTTGTATTTTGTTTGGTGACACTTAGGACACTTGTAATGAATAGAGCTGCATGGGGATTGGGATGGGGACCTTGCCTATTCATCACACAATGTCTCAGCATCATAGATTCCCAGTAAATATGTTATTAATAAACTAACGATAAACAAACCAACAAAAAAGAGCATGTGGGTAACAGTTTCTGTATGTGCAAATGCCTGGCATATAAGAGCTGAGTAAATGCACCTTTTCACTCTTCCTCATGTACCACAGGGAGGGAGCATATACACCCTGCACAAGGATTAGAGCCAGGTTTGGTTGGGCGCTGTGGACACACAAAACCACATGGCTGTTGTGATGCTGGCTGGAGCTCACAGAAGAGGTTCTTATATCGGCTTGCTCTCGGTCATTCACATAATGAACCACAGTCTCACTCACCAAGGTCAGATAGCTCATGCCCTACAGTGGGGACGCCTCCACCCAGAAGACAATTAAAAAGTGCATGCATGACCATGTGTAGTGGGTGCTTTTAGGTGCAGCTCAGAGGTAGGGACACAAGGCAAGGTCTGTCTGTGAACCAAGGGACAGCTATTGGCCACCACTAGGTCAGTCCCTGAGATTTTACTCTGCCTGGAAATTGCAAGTTTTCTTTTAGAGAAGAGTCCAGGTGATTCGAAAAAATTTGCATAATTGTGATTGCTTCTTAGCATCAGAGCAGGAACTTTTCTATGAAAAGTCTTCATGTCAAGCCAAGGGATCTTACAATATCTAAAATATATTTCTTATGGTAAACTACATTTAAAGCATGGAAAATAAACTAAATTACTTGTATTGCTCCCCAACTCTACTACCAGGCAATTAATTGCTCCTTATGTGCGACCCCAAATCTTTCTCCTGTCATGTAATTGTGTCTCCATCCTTTATTGAAAATGAAGACTGGCTGGTGCATAATCACAGCTAGGTTTGAAGATGCTCTAAGACTGTATCTTTTTTTGTGGTTGTTCCAGTTCATTCTTAGAAATTTCAGATCATATTCTATATTACATGCTCTCCTATGTTAGATCATATTGGACCATAGCTTTGCCATTAATAATTTGGATTCTATTAACTTTTTTTTTTTTGTGGCAACATTCACAGGCACATTCAATGTCCTATTAGTTATTCACCAATTAATTATTTCCCCAGGATCCTATGCCTTTTCTCACACAATTTCTTGGGATTTAATTCTCCAGTTAGCTTTTCTCAGCCCTTCCTTTTTCAATGTCCCCGTGAAAGGCATTGTCTCCATCTTGATAGCTTTTCCTAATCCAAATGCTGATATCATTGTCTGTCTGCTTCTGCCCCAGGGCCATTGTACTTGTTTTGCTGCTCAGTCTGCCTAGCTTTTTCTCCTGGCCAGCTCCTCCTAAAGTCCCACCCTTCAGCCAGCACCACTATTGCATCACTCTGTTTTACCTTCTCCTATTGCAGATCCCCATTTAAATCATCTTGATTTTTTTTGTCTACTTGTGTCCCCTAGTGATCTGTCTTATTTGTGGTTGTCTTCCCAACACCTAGCACAGTTCAAGCACACAGTGTAATCTATAACAGTACAACGAACTATACATGAATGCAATTGTCTGAGGCCAGTGTGTCAGATGCACTTCCTTTTCTCCGGCCACAGCATCTGGAGCGTGTAGTACAGCCAAGATTCAGCCTCTGCTCACCATCTTGGCCGACATCTGTCTGTCACCTCCTCAGGTGAGCCCTTCTTTTCACCAATTAGATGGTAAGTGCTCTCAGAGATGGGCCTCAGACATCTGACTTCACCTATGAATGCAAGTGCTCAGGTAATAGGTGACCCTGATATGGGATGTCCTTCTGGACCAGGAGGCCAAGCACTGTGGTCTTAAGGGGTGAGAGATAACTCATCTTTGCTCAGTGTGAGGATGGATTATTTTGAAAATAAAAAAAGCTGTGGTTTACAATAACATCCTATATAATAAAAGCATAATATGCAAATTGACGACCCTGGACCATGCTATGACACCCACTGGTGCCAGGCCAGCCAAGGTGTGTGGGATGCAATTGGTCAGGGGCCCAGCCATCACCCCATGATTGCCCCAAAGAGGGAGGTGGGTGGGGCCTTCCTCTGCAAGGGAAGACTGGGTCCTGGGTGCCAAAGGGAAGCTGGGAAGCCGGTGCTGGCAGCCAGGGAAAGAAGGCCTACTCTTGCATAAATTTCATGCATTAGGCCATTAGTTAAGTTATAAAACTTTATACATTAATCTGCAAAATGAATCATAAGTGAGAGCAGGGGTCAGAAAACTATGACCTTTGGGCCACATCCAGTCAGCCACCTGCTTTCTTATGTCTCAGGAGTCAAGAATGGCTTTCTTGTTTTTAGATAGTAATATTTTAAATGGCTACATAAGCCCTGAGAAAATAAGCTAAAAATTTTCTCTTGACTTGCAAGCATAAAATATTTATTCTTAGATTATTTCATAAAAGTTTGCCAACCCTGATCTGGAGTAAACTCTAATTATCTTCCAGAAATTGTACAAAATATGTTGATAGTTTACGTTATTGTTGAGAAGATCAAAAATGTACAGGAACAAGTGAACATGTTTATGACATATGTTTGCCAGCAAACAGCCTATTGATACTATAGGAAAGTTGGGTCAAGGAAGAGACTGTCTATTGCAAGAAATGAACAAACTGATCATGATCAGAAAGCAAGTTTATCAGTCAGAACAGCCAGTGAGAAATGTGGGGCCCTTAAGCATAAAAGTGTACTCAACTCCATGAATTAGTGTCTGAAACTGCCAACTTGACCACAGTTCTGCCTTTTTCAGCTTAACAATAACCCACAACCTTCGGACCAACTGGTTCTGCCTTTTTCACCCATCAACATTTACACTGACTTCTTCAGGTCTTGTGTTAAGTATGGCATCAATATTACAACCTTCCCATCAGTGCATGATACGCATTTCCTCTTAATGGTTACACAGACCTTCCTCAGAGGCAGACTGAAGACCCAACTTTTCATTCCTAGCAGAGCAACATACCTCTGAGTGTCCACTTGGGGGCTCCATACAACAATGTCTGTGTTCAGTGTCCTTAAAAAACAAAAACGAAACTCAATTGCCAATTCTGGCCAAATGTGACCCACGAATGCATCATCAGCTCAAATGTGTAACTTTTGAAAATATGATAATGAAAAAATATCTGATAATTTTATTATTGAGATAAAGGTGGTTTTGGGTGAGATTTTTCTACCCAGAGAAGCCAATTCCGTCTTAATCATTTCTCTCAGTTAGGTAAGGGAACTCAGCGGCCTGGAGAGTCAGCTAGGTACTGGGGGCTACCACTCTGAAAGTCACAATCTGTCACAAGCACCATGCGTTTCATGCTAGATTAGGGCTGTCAACTAAACTCATGCCTGATTGGAAGGAAGAAGTTTCCAACTGGCTCTAATTTTATTGGTAGTCCCTCGCAAATGACCCTTTTGATGTCATCTGGGCCTCTTTATGAACTAGAAGCATTTTGTAATGATTTTGACCGTAAATTTTTACAGCTCTTTATCATTCTATAGATTTTCATTTGCATATGTCATAAAACATTTATAGATAGTATTTGATTGAAATAAAATTACTTTTATAATATCTGTCTCAATACTTACAGTTCCTTGACTGTCTTTCAGGGGATTGAGCTAGTTTGCTTTAAATGTCCTCCTTTCAACAACAGTCTTTCTGAAATATATGAAGCATAACCAGGTGATGGAAACAGATACAGCTGAGCTATTTCGAGCCATCAATCATTCCGTGCCTAAGTTTGTAGAAACCTTTCCCTGATGCACCTGGTTCTGAGAAGTTACCCAAAAGCTAAGGTGGGGCCCTCTCTTTGGGATCCTCATGCATTTTCCTGAAATAAAAACAAGTATCTTAAACTCCATTTAAACGATATCCTGTCATTAAAAATAGACATAGTCTTAATATATTTCCTCTTCAGTTTGAACAAATGTTACCAGTTCCAGGGCTTTTGGAATTATTACCAGATAATAATTTCCCCAGCCTTCGGATTTAGAAAACAATATTTTAAGTAAGCCGATTCTGATCTCCTGCTAATCCAAGATAATTGCTTTTGAGTTTCATGGGGAATCTGAAATGCTGGATGCACTGAATGGGTCTACGGGAAAGGGGGTTTGGGGGAATCTTTGCCCTCATTCCCAAACCTGTTTTTAGCAGAGGTTCTGTTGCAAAAGTACCCTTTACTTTGGTAACTACTATCTGCCAATACTCTGTGAAAATCAGATATGCCTATTAAGATCTCTATGTTATTATTTAATGAATCACCAGTATCCTTTATTCCTCCTTCCTGTCTCCCTCTCTTTCTAGCTCTCCTGCCTTTCTTGCTGTCTCCCCTCCCCCCCCCCCAATTGTTTAACAGATTTCTGGTAAACCCCTGGAAACCATCTCTCAGGGTGGCTCCCTGCTGCATGGAGGATTTACGTTGGGTTGGGTGGCAGAGGGTAACCTTGAGCTTGGCTTCTCACTTTCTAGGACTGAACATCAGGATTATGTTAGTCCCACTTCAGTGCCTCAAGTAAAATCCCCAGATGCTCTGCCAGTTTGGTTCAATTCTCTAACTTGCCAGTTGGTCGTCAATTCTAAGAATTTATATTAACCATAGACCTCATAATCTCAAACCAGGAATGCTCAGGGCCAGGACTTGCTGACCAGTTGCCCATAAGCTGTGCTTTCAGGAATAATGGAGAAGGAGCCAGAACGCTGAAGTGCAAGGCTCTTGTAGAGAAGGCAGCCTCACCTAGGACCACGCATTCCTTTGAAGAGAGCAAGCCCAGCTGTTCTGTGGGTCCGGACATCTTCTGGACAAAAATGGTTCCACACTCTGGAATCCCTTCGCACACCTTCATTTTGCAGTAGAATTAAATGCTATTGCCAAGGATTCTGTTCACCAAGTCATATAAGCTCACTCTGTAAGCTTCATTGTCTTGGGAAGATTCAAATTCCCAATTGCTCCCTTTTCTTTTTTAGGCCTCCACATGTTTCCACTTATTTTAATTCATTCATATTTGTCTGCTCACTCTGGACAATGGGAAGCCTCAGGTGCCCCTTTGTCCCAGTTTGGCTAAAAATTAACCTGAAATTAGAGTTGGGTTTTTGGAGGTCCCTTCCTAGTAAAACTTTAGAGCCAACTGAGAAAGCCAAAGGTCACTGGAGTGGCTGTATTTCCTTTGTAGCCCAATGTATAGACATACTTCAATACAGTATATTAATTTTAAGGAATTACAATCTTAATTGAGAATGCACTATGTGATTTTGCTCCTTATAGAAAATATAGGAGGCAAGAATTATTATTACCTACTTAACAAAGAAAAGAGCTAACTAAGCCTGGGACAGGTTAGGTAACTTTCCTAAGGTCAGAGGTCTGGAAGGTCACAGAAGTAGGATCCACAAGGAGAGTAGTCTCATGCTGTGCTATGGACATGCATTGAACAGGGAAGGTCTGGGAAGCAGGGCAACCTTTGCTTACTAGATATGTTCACTGCTGAGTTCCCAGAAACCATTAGGAAAACCTGTTGGCCCAGCAAAGTTGAGTGGTTAAATGTGCATCATAAATGAGGACGGCCCCTGACACTAGGACCTCAGGAGGGGGACTTCAGAAAAAGGTCAGTCTTGGGGCCAGAGCAATTTTTAAGGCAGGTCTTATGAGGTGGGGAGCCTGTGGGATTGGACAAAGTTCTTACCTTATCAAGTATGGCTTGGTGGACCCAGCAGGATGAGGGGCATGGAATGAGCTTTGATGAACTAGTGATGGTTTTGGTGAGTAAGCTATTTAGTTGGTTCAGTCTGACTTTCCAGGAGCAAACACTTCCTGGAGCTCACAGGTAAGTTGCTTTTGTTTGTCCTCAGTACTGTTTAACAGGGCAAGTTGGGTTCGATTCTCAAGCATTAAGAACAGAGACTGTGAACAGATAAAATCCCAGCTCTGGAGGAGCAGTGACCCCTATGAGACAGCCAATGTCCTCAATGAACAGCTGAGAAAACAGAGACATAGGCGGTCAAATAATAATATTCCAACTCACACCTGAGTTGGAATCAGGACCTGCATTTTGGTTCTGTGTGTCCCAACCTCTTTAATGTTAACATTCACTGGAGTGAGTGTCCTTCACTTCTGGACACTAACATATCTAGAGCAAAATCGAAAGAGAGAGAGAGAGAGAGAGAGAGAGAGAGAGAGAGAGAGAGAGGAGGGGAGAGAGAGAGAGGACCTTTAGGGGGTCTAGTCAGAGATAATTCCAGAAAGTTGCTATATCATAGAATAACCTGAGGATATCAATCACCTGGTTTATCTCTCAAGTTCTTTAAAGCTGTAGGCGTTTTAATTGACTTTGTTAACCTGTAGATTATTGAATTTTAATTTTTAAAATTATCTAGAAAATATTCTAGAGAGGGAATAAGTGAGGCTTATTGAACAATAAGAAGCATTGGTGTGATATCAAACTATAGGTTACTAAGTATCCGTTATTTTACCTTTAAAACTCAGAAGTGAGCGCTTAATGGTCTCCTTCCTGATTGGTTCCAACAACTGAAACTGTATATTGTAGAATAATACTACAAAATTGACCTGGTAGATAAGATGTTAATAAAAATAACCAGAAATATGTGAAGAAATATATTTTAGAATGAAGTGGCAGGATTTGTAGTGTGTTTTTTATAAAGACATTTATTTTATCACTAGAAATGGTGTTATTTATTTTTTTGTCATTTAAAAATATTTTTAACTTCCCCTTCCTTCCCTCTCTTCCTTTTTTTCTCTTACCCTCTCCCTCCCTCTCAGTCCTTAAAACAAGTTGTCAAATACCTAGAAGACATTGAGTGGTTTTGACCACCAGGGGGTGTGGTAGACCAGAAAATTGACACAATAGCCACAATCGGTGAAGTAGTCAATTGCACACTTTGGGAGGTCAGTAAAGAATGGAAGATGTGTTGTTAGATGGATTGAGGGTTAAATAAAGATGGGTGAGCTTCACTGAATGTGACTGCAGGCAGATAAAAAGGGGAGAGGGTGATTTACAAAGGGAACTCTGAGGTCCTTTTGTTCAATTCAACCCTGGCCCGGTTGAAACTTCCTTTCCCCTTTCCTTTACTAGACATCATCTGCTGATGCGTTTGGTGACAGAGGCTGGGGATAAGCATTCTTCTGAAACTTTAGAAAGGATCCCTGATTCTCCCTCCCCCTTCACCTTAAAGGGGATCAACGAATTTAAAGGAAAATTACATGAGGCTATGATTTGTGCTGAGCTAGTCAAGGCTTGTGATTGACTATTGCCTCCAGGAATCCAACTTCCTTCAGGTTCATCCTCTGCAGGTTAATTCAAGGAAGATTGGAGAGGAGAGACCAGATAGATAGGTCCCCAATTTGTTGCCTTATTTCGGAGTCCAGCAGGGAGGCAAAAGTGACTGCCCCATAAGAACACTAGTGTCTAGAGACAGGAAGCTGAGTTTAGAGATGTTCCCTTCAGTATGGTCATGTATCTGTAGTAACACTGGAACTTGTCAAGCAAGGGCTGGGTATGATCTTATTACTAGCACCCACCTTGTGGTTCTGTGCTGGGACCCTGCAAACCGCTACACAGCATGGCCAGCTGCTCCCTGTTAGGCTTTGCCAACAGGGGCTCCAGAGAGGGACTTCCTCTTGTGGCCAGTATCTCCTCAGCAGTGGCACTTCCTTCCCGAAACAGCAGCTGAATCCCATTTGCTGTTTTCAATCACTCCCCAGTTCAGCCCCATCACACCCTCGGGGTGCCTGCCTGATCATCACAGCCCAAGGTGAGGGCAGCTGCTTCTGCTGTTCCTGCCTTTGTGACATCTTAGGGTTCCCCTTTAGCACTTCCAGTTTTGCACTAATAGTAAGAATTCTTTATACTAAACTCTCCATGTTACAATAACTGCAGTGTTTTCTCTCTCTGACTGATACATGTTCTATGTGTAGCCTGACAGGTAACTTGGTCTTCAGATGGGAAGTGAAGGAGATGTGAAAAAGGGCAAGGCTGGGAAGGGTTCTGTTAAGTCATCACTCATTTCAGAGAACAGCAAGAAGGGCAAACAACTCCAGGACCTGAGGTCAGTTCACCAGATCAGGCCTGGCCCACCAACAATACTTTTGCCTCTTTCTTCAGGCCAGGCTGAGGGTACTGATTCTCACAGCCACAGCCTTCCTTTCCTGGGCCTTTCCCTCCTCAATATTAACCTGTTCTCTTGCCCTAAGATTTGGAAAAAAATATGGGTCATATTCACATTAAATATAAATGGCTACAAATACTTAAATACACCACAGGAAAATTTGCATTTTAAAAATTACCTCCATAGCTAAAACCGAAAACACTGACAACATCAAATGCTAGCAAGGATATAGAGCAATGAGAATTCTCATCACTGCTCATGGGAACAGGAATGCACACTACTACGTGGCCCAGCATCTGTGCTCCTTGGCATCCACCCAGATGAGATGGAAACTGATGTCCACATAAAACCTGCACATCAATGTTTACAGCGTCTTTATTCATAATTGCCAACATTTGGAAGCAACTACTATGTCCTTCAAACAGTAAATGAATTAACAGATGGTAGGAAAACCACAGGATGGGATATTATTCAGTGATAAAAAAGAAATGAGAAAGGGGGAAAGAAGGGCGGGAGGAGATTAACCAAAGCACTTATATGCATATATGCATAGCCCATGGACTCAGACAATAGTGCAGTGAGGTCCTGGGGTGGGGCAGAGGAGGGCAAAGAGAGGAAAATAAGGGACATCTAAAATATTGTCAACAATGAAAACATTTTTTTCTAAGTGCATTCATAAATTTTTAAAAAATGAGCCGTCCTCTTTCCAGCCAGGTCTCAGCCATGGGCACATCCTGGGACAACTTGCACAAATATTGCCAAACTGGGGACAAGAGAAAACCCTACCACAGGAAACAAAAATATGGGCTGGGGCACCCTGCTGCCGACACTGAGCTTGGCCCCTGCTGCATATACACAGTCCACTTGTGGGGAGGCAACAAGAGGTTGGACATGGGGCTTTGAGTGTTGCATGTGCACAGCAAGGAGTATCAGTGTAGTTTACAATGCAGCCAATAATAAACTGGTCCGGACCAAGACCCCAGTAAAGAATCGCATTGATAACACATCCAAACCGCAGTGGTGCGAGTCCCACTAGGCATGCCCTGGGTCACAAGAAGGGGGGCAAGCTGACTACTAAGGAGGAAGATATCTACACTAATAAAGGAGAAAAATGCTAATTGACCGTACCTTTGCTACACCCACAGCCAATCAGACCCAGTATGCAAATTAACCCAACAAATATGGAGGTTAATTTGCATTCGCTGAGGGAGGGAGGGAAAGTGGAAAGCAAGGTGAATGCCAGAGGGAAAGCATGTGTGTAGCCACGGCTGCCGCTTGCAGGAGTCTTCCTGCCAGGGGCCCCTAGTTTTAAATTTAAAAAACAATCAAAGAAAATTTAGAAGAAATACTAGGAAAGGAATGAAAATGCCACTATCAGCTGTCTTCCAGAGGAGCAGCTCCAGTAGGGCCTCGCTCTGGACCAGGCCACTGTGGCCATGATGATGGCCAGGTGCTAGAGGGTGAGGAGCTGGAAATCTATCTGAGCAAAAGCAAATAAACCCCCTCCCTCCTATTTAGGTTCTGTAATGATGGTGTTTATTGTTCTAAAAAAGAAGTAGAAGACATGATATGTCAAGCCATTAAAAGGCATAAAAGAGCCTTGGATGCATATTACTAAGTGAAAGAAACCAACCAGAAAGGCTGCATGCTATATGACTTCAATCACTTAACTTCTCAGAAAAGGCAAAACTGTGGCCCTGGGTGTGTCCAGGCTTCATAGGCACATCCTGAGAGATGGGATGGCTTGCGATTATGCCATGTCACCTGGGACCAGAACCACTCATTGCTTACCTAGACACTCCAGCGCATAAATATTCAAAGCCAGTGCATAAATATTCTATTAAGATTGGACTGTGGTCCTCAAAAAATGCCAAGGCCAATTCCACAAAAAAGATTTAGGACCTGTCCAAACTTCAAGACAATTAAAGAGACAGAGCACAGTTCTACAGGACATCATGGGATAACAGATGGGATTTATATGTGGTCTGTGGATTGAACAATAGTATTGCACCAATGAAAATTATTTTATTTTGATAACTGTGTTATGGTTATGTAAAGCAATATTCTTTTCTTAGGCAATATACACTGACGGCATTATTTGATTTCGGTAACTGTGTTATGGTTATATAAAGCAATATTCTTTTCTTAGGAAATATACACTGTCAAATTTAGTGCGCAAAAGAGCCTGCTCTCTCAACCTTCCAAATGGTTCAAACAAACACATACTCTCTGTCACATACTTTCACACACATTCTCTCACATACACTCATATATATTTACACACTGTCACACCCATATCTGTGCACACACACCTACATATGTGTGCAGGCTGAAGGATACAGAATAAACAGTACTAACTGAGGACCAGGAGGCCTGGGTTCTGGTCTTGGTTCCTCGGTTCACCGGTCCATGGTCAGTCATTGAACTTGTGGTGCTTCGTATCCCTCTTGATAAAACGTGGCAGAGATGCATGACTTCTAAGATCACCTCTGCCTCAAATGCATGGACTGTATCTGTGAAAGTGCGGAGGAGGCCTCTCTTTATGTGCTCATGTAAGTACTAATGCCTGTGATTGTAAAATAATATTTTCCTTTGGACAGAGTCTGATGCTGCTCTGTGAGCACAGAGAGCATTGAAGACTGACATTACGTACCGTGGCCTTTTGGTCTGGTTTCTCCATCTTTCCTCCTTCAGCTTGTGGGGACACTGGAAAGGGCTGGTTGGTTGTGGTGTGAGTAGTTAGGTTGTTCTGTTGTTTTATTGTTAAAGGCAGAAGTAAAGCTGAGTAATCTGGAGAACCAAAACCTAAGGTTTAAGGAAATTATATATTCTTTTAAAATAAATTCATGGTCATTAACATCAAAGTCTAAGACATGAAAATTTAACCACAAGAATATGATAGAAGTCTCTTTTGATTTCATTATAAAAATATGCAAGCAAATATATATCAGTAAGGTTTATAAACCCAGGACCATGATTGATAGCCAACATGGATTCACTCATTCATTCCCCGGAGCTGAAATGTTTAGTCCTTTTTAAGGATGAGATAACTGAAAATTAAAAAAAGCTGAATGATTTTCTAAGCATGGCAGAGTTAGGATTTGAATCCAATTCATTCTTACCCCAAATCTCTGTTTTTAAAAGCCAAGGACAACAATGAAACAAAAGATGGACGTCTATGTCTAGAACCAAAACGCAAAAAGCATGGTCACTTGGTCCATCTCCCTCCTCTAATGGGAGAAGTGAGAAAAGGAAAGATTTCTGTTTGACCAACTTGTATTCATATTATGACTGTGAGTCCTAGGCAAGTCCTTTAATGGCTCTGACCCTCAATTTCCCTTTCAGTTAAATGGGATAATAATAGAACATCTTGTAGGGTTGATTGCTGAGAGGATACAATAATCTGTTGAACCTAAAACACCCACCTCAGTGTCTGTAAGTATTAATCAGGATTCTCCAGAGAAATAGAACCAATAGTATAGATAATTAGATAGATGATAGATAGATAGATAGATAGATAGATAGATAGATGGATGGATAGATAGATAGATAGATAGATAAATAGATAGATAGATTTATGATAGGAATTAGCTCTAAGGTTTATGGAGGCCGAGAAGTTCCACAATCTGCAGTCTGTGCTGGAGACCAAAGAAAGCCAGTGATATAATTAAGTTCAAGTCCAAAAACCTGAGAACCAGGGCAGCCACTGGTGTAGCTCCCAGTCTGAGAGTCAAAGGGATGCTGGTGTAGGTCCAGGAGTTGGAAGGGTAGAGAACCAGGAGTTCCACTGTCTGAGGGCCTGAGAAAATGAACATCCCAACCCAAAAAGAGAGAGGAAGTCCATCCTCTCTGTGCCTCTGTTTCATCCCCATGGCATTGGTGAGGGCAGATCTCCTTACTCCATCTACTGAATTTGATCCCAATCTCTTCCAGGATCCCACTCACAGACACACCCAGAAATAATGTCCTAACAGCTCTCTGAACATCCCTTAAATCAGTCATATTGACACATAAAATTCCCACACCTGCCTTTTGTAAATGCTTCATCTATGGCACTGACCTTGAGAACATGAATGTCATACTTACAGCAGATGCATGGGTATAACCCTGCACTAGCACTCACTTCACACACAAACAAAAAGCAAACAGCACCTGGAGGAAGCATTTTGCTTCAATGCAGAGCAAAACTGTACTAAAGGCACTCGGTGGCGGGGGAAAAGGCTGATCCTAAGGTCCCTCCAGGGTACAGCTAAGCAGCCTGTGCAGGTCCTGGGACAGCACTGCCCACTCAACAGAAACATAGTGTAAGCCACAAAGGTAGCATCAACGTTTCCAGTAGACACATTAGAATATAAAAAAGAAGCTGATTAAATTAATGTATTACATATGTAACCCAAAATGTTATCGTTTGAATATGTAACGACCCCAAATTATTAATATTACCCTATGTTCCTACATTTTTGTTTTCATACTAATTCTCAGAAATCCAGTGTTTCATACATTTACAGCACAATCAATTAGCGTGATAAAGTTTCACCAGAAACACCTGATCTGTACTGAGATTGCATAAAATGTGAACTTTGAAAGGTGAATTCACATACCCAGGTCCTTCTAAAGGTACTTAAAAGTTTTCCAATGACTAAACTGACCATCTGTTCTTGAATTGAAATTTTAAAATAATTTAAACAACATTTCAATGTTGCTAGTGGCTGTTGTAGTAGGTCTTTGAGGTTAAGACTTCCAGGGAGCTTTAAAAATGTCTATGTGGATTTCACTGACCTCCCTCTGAAGTGATCTTTAAGGGTCCATGTATGATAAACAGAAAGTCAAATAGCTTTTTTATTTTTGACTGATGGACAGGGACCCATATTGGAAATATGTCTAACTTAAGACATCATCACCAAACATTCATTTATTCAATCAGTTATTCACTGATTTATTATACATTAATTTGATCTTTACTAAGAGCCTCTCTATGGCCAGTGTTGCACTTCAGAGAGGATATCTGAGGTGTGTATCTCAAAGTAAGCAGGAGGGTGTCAACCCAACAATGGGAGAGGAGTAGGGGTTGAAATAATACATCCTTCAAGTTGACTGTTATGAGGGTCTAGGTCAGCAATCTGGGTATCATCATTTCATATTTGCATTAGGGAACATCTAAAAGGAAAATCTTCATCTTAATATTATGGCCATTCCTCACCCCCATTCCTATCCTAGGTCAACAGCAAACAAAACCTAACCAGCATTCTACCTTCAGACTGAGCCTGAAAGCACTCCAGTGGTTCTCATGACTCAGTTGATGTGTAGAAATCTGGCTGGGCCAGATTAAAGGAAGTCATCTATTTGACTAATATACTCAGGGGAAAGTAGACAGATTCACAAGCCTGATCCATACATCACACACACACACACACACACACACACACACACACACACACACACCACTCTATAAGTCATAATGAGAGAACAGGAAGTCTTTGAATTATATAAAAGAAGGCAAAGGACAATAGAGGCTTTTGGTGGTACCCAGCATTATTGTGGCTGAGGTCATGTGACATTCGTTCATTCATTAATTCATACATTTCACAAATGTTCACTAAGACAACAATTGTAAGGAAGTGCTGACAGCATTCCTATGAAAAAGACACACTCTTGCCCTCCTACAATTTGAACTTCACTCAAAGAGAATAATGAGCAGGACATATTCAATGTCACCTGGCCAACACAGATAGAAATAGAGGACACTTTGCAGAAGGCTGAAAAGTGATGCGCATGGGAGGGAGCCTGGGAAATTCTGTTGAATACTGACGGGCTATCTCAGGCTTGTCTCTAGTATGAAGTGGTTTGCAGTGACACAGGCTACCTGAACAGGAGGCAGGCATTTGGATGGAATTTGGCACAACTAAAGATCAGGGAGATTAAGGGGGAAGGCAGTGAAGAAGTTACCAGATCTTCAAGCACTCTGTACACCTGCTAAGGAGTTTAATGAGGAGACTTGATGTGTTTCAGATAATAGGACAACAGCAAGTGGTGATTTCAGCTTGGGCCCATAGAATGGGATCAGTGAGGGAGTATATGGGAACTGTGTACTTTCTGCACAATTTTTCTGCAAACCTAAAATCAATCTAAAACGTAGTCTATTAATGATAAGAAAATTAACCTACACCAATGGTTTTGGAAATATGGTCCAGAGACCTCTGGAGTAGTAAGCGTTGTTTCAGGAGATCCATGAGGTCAAAACTATTTTCATGACCCTGTGCTCTTAAGACATAATTTGCTCTTTTCACCCTTACTCATTTCTCATGAGTGTACAGTAGTCTTCCAAAGGCTGACATGTGCTGTCACAACAGATCGAATGCAGAAGCAGACATGAGAATCCAGCTGTCTTTTGCTAAGCCAGTCTTTGAAGATAAGGCAAAGATATAGAAAACAGTGTCATTCTTTTCACCAACTTTTTCCGTTTTGGAAAACAATATGGTTCATAAGAATATTCTGTTTATTTCAAGTGATTTCATAAATATTTTAAATGTATGTTTTAATTTCCAATACATTAAATATCTATAGATATTTAATGGCAGACTCAGCACCATTGTGGCTATGGTCATGTGACATTCATTCATTCATTCATTTATTCATTCCGTTTTGATTGTTCATTCAATAAAAAACATGAATCAAAAGTCTTGAAATCCTCAATGCTTTTTAAAAATGTAATGAGATCTTGAAACCGCAAAGTTTTACAACTTCTAGTCTAGGCTCTAAAGTAGAAGGTAAAGAATGTGCTTAAAAGATCCTCAACAATGAGATTGACAGGTGGATTTAAAAAATATTATTTACAGAAGGTTGGCCCTCAATAGAACCTTGACAGGCAAGCAGACCTGGCCCATAAAAGCCATATTTCCATATTGTCAGTCTCCTGAGACCTCCTTCTCCTACCTCATCACTTATCTGCCAGAAAGTTGGATTTGGCATAAAATATGGAATCCCTAATTCCAAGTCCCACCCAACACACTTTGTCTCTGTACAAACTGAATTCATGTTAAACAAATAATAAGGAGGGTTTCTTTAAAAATAAGCGATTATTTTAATCTGTTTTGGAAAGCTGATAACTCTTCTTTCTTACCACCCAAATTACTTCCCCAAGACATTGGCCAAACCATTCCAGCTACTTCTCTCTTTCTAACAGTTTAATAAGAGGTCAGGTTGGGCCAAATAAAAGTCTTATTTTTGTAGGTTGATAAGCACAGTTGGTTGTTGACAATTTTCATAGTAGGTAAACTAATGAAATAATTTCTTTTTTTTTTAAATATGTTTTATTGATTTTTTATTTATTTATTTTTTTTACAGAGAGGAAAAGAGAGAGATAGAGAGTTAGAAACATTGATGAGAGAGAAACATCAATTAGCTGCCTCCTGCATACCACCTACCGGGGATGTGCCTGCAACCAAGGTATATGCCCTTGACTGGAATCGAACCTGGGATCTTTCAGTCTGCAGGCCGACACTCTATCCACTGAGCCAAACCAGTTAAGGAAATAATTTCTTATTTAACCCAGGCAAGAAATATGCTTTGCATCCTTGAATATATATAGAAGAGCTGTCCAAAAGTATTATTCTGACAATGCAAGATTTCTTTAAATAGATGGTCCTTGGTTTGGGGGTTTATTTCAAGGACTTGCCTAAATGGTGTACAAACCATGTCTAAGATTCCCATGTCTGTGTCCTTGATTCATAGTGTCCATACACTGAATTAACCAGCAGTGTCTAGTTCCTGTTACAGCTCCATATTCTAATGTAACATTACCCTCTATTTCTATGATTCATTATAGGAACCTTGGAGTGCTTTTTGAATCATTTAGGAACATTTAGTTTACATTCCTTATGAGTCTCAGAATCAATACATTATATTGTAAATTGGTGATCTGTATTATCTAACTATAATAAAATGTTACATTTAAAAGACCATCCCCTTCTATGGTATCAAATTGGAAGATTTCTGCACCCTTGCCTTTTTTTTTTTTTTTTTTTTTTTTTTTAATTCTCACCCAAGGGTATTTTTTCCATTGATTTTTAGAGAAGGTAGAAGAGAGAGGGAAAGACAGAGAAATACCAATGTGAGAAAAGAGAAGAGAAGAGGAGAGGAGAGGAGAGGAGAGGAGAGGAGAGGAGAGGAGAGGAGAGGAGAGGAGAGGAGAGGAGAGGAGAGGAGAGGAGAGAAAAAAATAAAGGAAATTAAATGAAAAGAAAAAAGGAAGAAAACCTCTCACACCCACTCAGGTATCTCTTGGTGTTTGCTGTTATTAGAACAGCAAACTGTATACTATTGATTCAGAGGTTTTGTGGTTTACCAACCTGGTTCAGTTAAGTTCCTCTTCCTACCCTTGTGATTCATGAATACACATCAAATCCTAAATAGAGTTTATGGTTTGAACAGTTTTGTTTTGTTTTTTTTTGCTTCTAGTCTGATTTCTCTTTGAACAAATTACCCAGGATGCTTTCTTTATCCACAAAAGTAAATGCAAACAAGCAGCAGTGTTTTAGGAATAAAAAAAGATGTAAGACTGAATTTTATGGGATAAAAAACCTCAACAGAGGGCCTTGTATGAAATATATTTTAGTTCTAATTTACATATTTGCATAATACACATTTCACTCCCAAAAGCATCCTGGATTGGCTGTGACATCATGCAGAAACTTTACTCAGAAGAGCACTCAACCTAGGTAGGGTGGAGGCAGAGACAGGAAGAGTATGGGTTGCAGAACTCTGACTTTGCTCCTCAGTCCTTCCTAACCCACATGCCCTTCACAAGCTTGCAACTGAAGTGTGGTTCTACCCCAGCAGCACAAGGTCACCTGGGAATTTGTCACAAAAACAGACTCTCAGACCCCATACCAAACGTACTGAACTAGAGTCTTCATTTTAAGAGGACCCTCGTGATCCCTGTGTCCCTCCCAGTGCCTGGGAAGCCTTGCTGGAGCCCAGTGCATCACAGGCTTCAAGACTTTATCAGTGCTTTGCTGGCAGTTACAGGATAACTGTGTGAAAGTTTCAGGATTAGAGGATTTCAGCAATGAAGTTAAGCATATTTTCATATATCTCTTAGCCATTTTTTGTATGTCGTCTTAGAAGAAGTGTCTATTCAGGTCCTTTGCCCATTTTTTAAAATTGGATTGTGTTTTGTTGTTTAGTCATATGGATTTTTAATATATTTTGGATATTATTAAACCCCTTATTAAAAGTGTTGTTTGCAATTATCCTTTCCATCTGGCAAGTTGCCTTTTTGTTTTGTTGACAGTTTCTTCTTCTGTGCAGAAGATTTTTAGTTTAATATTGTCCTTTTTAAAAATTTTACTTCCCTTGCCTTTGAGATCAAATTTATTTTAAAAAAAAATTATCTCTAATACCAAGGTCCTTAAGTTTAGTATCTATTTTTTTTTTTACTATGTAATTTATTGTTTCAGATCTTATACCTGTTCCTTGATCCATTTCTATTTATTATATGTGTATGGTGACAAATAGCAGTCTACTTTCATTCTTTTGCATGTGGCCTTCCAGTTTTCCCAGCACCGTTTATTAAATAGGCTTCCTTTTTGCCATTGTACTTTTTGGTTCCTTTGTAAAAATATGACTTGTCCATATAAATATGGGTTTATTTCTGGGCTCTCAATTCTCTGCCCTTTGGTGTGTGCATCTTTTTTTTTCTGCCAATGTCATGCTATTTTGCTTATTGTCACTTTGTAGTATTATTTGAAGTCAGTGAGTATAATACATCTGGCTCTGTTCTTTTTCCTCAGGATTTCTTTGGCTATTTGAGGTTTTCAGTGATTTTGTACAAAGCTAATGATTTTTGTTTTGTACTATTTCTTTAAAAAATGGCTTTGGGATATTGACTTTGGGGATTGCATTAAATCTGTGTATTTGGGAAGTACTTTTAAGATGTTTTGGTCTACAACTAACAACATCTACCATGGTGGTTCCATATAGTGGAGCTGAAAAATTCCTATAGCCTATTGGCATTGTAGCCATTGTAATGTTTTAGCATTGTTCACTTGTTTGTGGTAATGCTGAGGCGAACAACCCTACTGCATTGCCAGTCCCATAAAAATGTAGCCCATGCAATTATGTACAGTATATGGTAATAATCAACTATGTTATTGGTTCATGTATTTTCTATACTATACTTTTTATAGTTATTATAGAGTGTAATATATATTTAAAAATTTGTTGTAAAACAATATACTATGTTACTCTGGCAGCAGTCTCATACATCTTGTGTTTATTGCATCTCTTGATTGTATTATAGTCTCTGTGTGCTTGATTTAATATTGTATTGTTCTATGAAGTTAGAGTGGTCTAAATATATAGTTTTTATAAAGTCCACAATAGTGTACAGTAATGTCCTAGACCTCCACATACAATTACCACTTTCTTAATAGCTCATCTAAAGTTATTTTTAGTACTGTAAGTTCCCTTTATGGAAAGTGTCCTATCCAAATGTACCATTTTAAATCTTTCATACTGTACTAGAGGCATGGTGCACGACATTCTTGCACTCGGAGAGTTGGGGTCCCCTCAGCCCAGCCTGTGCCCTTTAGCAGTTTAGGAGCACTCAGGAGATGTCCAACTGATGGCTTAGGCCCGCTCTGCTTGCCAGCCATTAGCCCAGTGATCCCAGCTTGAGTCTGAGTGATGCCCCCCTCCCGCCATGGGAACGCACTGACCACCAGGAAACAGCTCCTGCATTGAGTGTCTACCCCCATGATGGTCATTCCACCATTTGGTGGATTTGCATATTATCCTTTTATTATATAGGATTTTTACTATACCTCTCCTATGTTTAGATATGTGTAGATAACCAAATACTAACCATTGTGTTATAATTAACTGCAGTGCTTAATACAGTAACATGTTGTAGCCTAGAAGCAATATGCTATACTATACAGCCTAAATGTGTATGTGGTAGGCTATACATTCTAGGTTTGTGTAAGTATACTCTGTGATGTTCATACAACGAAATCACTTAATGTCACATTTCCCTAAAGGAAATATTCCCTTTAAAGTGGTTAAAATGTATTTTTGGAGGGAGAAACCAAGATGGCGGCATAGAGTAGACACCCAAATGCAGCCTACCACAACAAATTTGAATTTAGAACTGGAAAACAGGGGACACATCACCCTGAAGCACCAGACAGCTGGCTGAGAGGAGGCTCTACCATCTGGGAAAGAGAGAGAAGGTACGCTGAACCTCAGGAACTGTGAAGGTGCGGAGAACTGCGTGCACAAAAAGGTAGCTGCCCTACTGCACTGCTGGCTTGCTTGCGGAGCGCGGAGAGGGCGGGCCGAGTTCGCTACTGGCATACTCCCTGTGTGCCGAGAGGGCGGACAGCTAACACTCGGCTGCCTTTCTTGTTCGGGGAAAAAAACAGAACCACCCTATTGCTCTGATAGACGGCCCCAGACAGGGAGAGGCCTGACTGTCAGGCAGTGGGTAGAGATCTCTCGGAGGTGTGTGAAGCCAGCAGCCATTACTGCGGGACTCAGAAACCAGACCTTCATGGGGGGCAACCAAAGCTTGTCTGCACCACCCAAGACTCTGCCCCATCCAAGCGGAGCACAGAAGCCCTCCCAGTGGCTAGCTTTCTCATTCGCTGCGAATAGGACTCTCCTACGGAGGGACAGACAAGAATCCAAAGCTTGTCTGTGCCTATACCAAAGAGGTACGTGCGCACACCTGCAACCAATCTTACGGGATTCACCAAGGCTTGTCTGTGCCATCCCGAGACTCTGCCCCATCCAAGCGGAATACAGAAACCCTCCTAGCTGAGACACTTCTGATCCTCACAGCCAATTGGCTTGAAGATCAATGCTTCCCAGTGATACCAACAACAAGCAAGGCTTAACAACAAGACTGCACACACAGCCCATAAAGGGCTACACCAAGACTGTCCACCTCAGGTAACTGGGAGGCTGACCCACTGAACCCTATAGGACACCTTAGCACACAAAGCCACCCTACCAACTCAGGGAAGCTGTGAAAATGCTGAGACAAGGAAACAGATCACAAACAAAAGAAATGGAGGACAAGAAGCGACTGGATATAGAGTTCAAAACCACGCTTATAAGGTTTTTCAAGAATTTCCTAGAAAAGGCTGATAAAATAAACGAGACCTATGAGGATATGAAAAGTGATCAACTAGAAATAAAGAATACATTGTTTGAAATAAAAATATTATACGGAGTCCTAAAAACAGAATGGAAGATCGCAAGAATCAAGTCAAAGATTTGGAACACAAAGAGCCAGAGGACACTCCTCCACAGAAGCAAGAAGATAAGAGAATCCAGAAAGTTGAAGACATTGTAAGAAACCTCTGGGACAATTTCAAACGAACCAACATCAGAATTATGGGGATCCCAGAAGAAGAGAGAGAGCAAGATACCGAAAGAATACTGGAAGAAATAGTGACAAAAAATGTCCCCCACCTGGGGAAAGAAAGAAACTTACAAGTCCAGGCAGCTCACAGAACCCCAAACAAAAGGAATCCAAAGAGGACCACACCAAGACACATCATAATTAAAATTCCAAGAGCAAAAGACAAAGAGAGAATACTAAAAGCATCAAGAGCAAAGCAGATATTTACCTATAAAGGAGCACCCATTGTCAGCTGATTTCTCAACAGAAACCATGCAGGCCAGATGGGAATGGCAAGAAATACTCAAGGTGATGAATAGCAAAAACCTACAGCCAAAAATACTCTACCCAGCAAAGCTATCACTCAGAATCGAAGGCCAGATAAAGAGCTTCACAAATAAAAAAAAGCTAAAGGAGTTCATCACCGTCAAACCAGAATTATATAAATTGCTGAAGAGGGTTCTTTTGGAAGAGGAAGAAAATAAAGATAAAAACTATGAACAACAAAAATGTAACTATCAACAAGTGAATCTAAAAACCAAGGGAATTAAAAAACCTGATGAACAATATTAAATGTTGAGTATAATAGAATCAGAGGTATGGAAGGAAGAGGTATGGAAGGGGAGTGACGATTCTCAGGGAAAAGAGGAGTGGCGGGTGCGGGGAAGAGACTGAACATAAACTGTGCACCTATGGATGAGGACAATGGGGGGTGGGGAAAGGGCAGAGGGTGAGGTAGGAACCTGGTGGAGGGGAGCAATGGAGGGGGAAAAAATGAGGAACTTTTGTAATAATATGAACAATAAAGATTTATTAAAATAATAATAATAATTTTTAAAAAATCAATGGAAAAATATCCTTGGGTATTTCATTAATGATGAGACTTAATAACTTATAGCTTACTTTGTAAATAGTAGAGGAATACATTTTTAAATTTCTTCTTAAAAAATGTATTCTTGTTTAATAGTCAATGGTGATGCACTATGCTTTTGTAGGCAATTGGGTGGCTTTAAATTCTTGCTTTGCCACTTGCTAGTTTTGCAAATTTGACCGTAGTCTAACTCTCTTAACCTCAGTCTATCATCTATAGAGTGGGCTTGATAATACCAAATTCAGAGTGCTTCTGAAGGTATTGAATAGTAAATTGTGTTTAGAGCATAAAGCACCCAGCAATGCAAGTAGTGCACAAAAGGAAAAGAAATTAGATTTATGAGATAAAATTAAAATCTAGAAAGGACATCCCAAGACATAAATATGCACAAAAATATATTTTATACCCTTTGGGCAAGAAAATAGGGTGAGTGTGGGGTATAGTGTTGAAATTGCAGGTGACTCACACTACTTCCTTCACTACAGATTCATCAAGAACTTGAATTTGAAGTCTGGGCAGATTGCCAATAATCATTTGGGAGAGGCAGGTGCTCTGTGTTTAGAATACCATGGGCCAAAGCTCAAGGATGAATAAGAGACAAGATCTGGAAAGAACAATAAACATGCGTGTTGGCTTTAGAGTGAGAATGAGAGCAGGGCATTGATAGGTAACGGGAAGTTAGTTTTTGTACTATACAACAGGGGCTGGCAAACATTTATGTAAAGGGCCAGACTATAAATATATTAGGCTTTGTGGGCCATACAGTCTCTGTCCTGAGTACTCCACTCTGCTGTTATAGCAAGGAAACAGCCATAGACAATCTATTCTTGAATGGGTATGGCTGGGTTCCAATAAAACCATACTTATAAAAACAAGGTGGCAAGGAGGATTTGGCTCAGGGGCCATCGTTTTCTGAATCTAGCCATACCTGACAAAAAAAATTTTTAAATAATTTAGAATATCTCAACAAAGGATCCAAAGAAAGCTATTAAAATCCTGAAATTCACTCCAAGAAAATTTATAGGAAAGACATGACTTCTGCCATAAAAAATAAACTCTCTTCCTATCTTAGAAACGACTCCTAGGAAAACATTTTGGGTGGGAGGGAGGCGGGGGATGTTTTCTCTACTCTGTGTCTGAAAATATACCTCAAACAGAATATTTCAAATGTGTTAACATCCTATTTCATCCAAGCAGAGGTGGCAGTTTGGAGAAATGAAAAGGCTGAGGAGCCAGAAGCTGCCGCTGAACAGAGAGGTTTATGTTTGAGGGAGTGAAAGTCATGCCATGCCTGTGTGTCAGCTCAGGCTGGCAATGAATTGCCCAATAGCTAGGAGCTGGGTTTCCCAAAACAGGACAAGCACAAGGAGACCTTCTTTCCCTCGGTAAAGGAGGAAGCTGGACGCCTGAGCCATTACATGGTTCCATGACTGGCTCATTGAGAATTTATTGCATGACTTGCACACACAGAGATTCTCTTAAGGAATTCTAAGGGATTTGCTGGCAGGAGTGTCTTTCTAAAGGTCAAAAGGAGAAAATGGCTCAGTTTCCAGAAGAGCTGGTTACTATTAGCAAGCCAAACAGTGATCTGGGAAAACAGATATTTGTTTTCTGTAAGCTTCATGAGGGGAGGGGCAATGCTCCGGGACAAAACAGCAGCACTCACTCAGTAATGTTTGATGCATGTGAGAAAGTCATTTTTCACCATCCAGTAATATTTCTGGCTCTGTGCACAGCTGGTGAAACTACTGGGTTGCTGATTGAAAGGATGGATGAGCATCGAAAATCCCATCATTTCTGCTCTCTGAGTCTTAAAAGAAAATACACCACATGTAGTCTTGGAGTTCACTAGCCACCAAACTGAGAGGAAGAGGAGCAAGGGCCCAGCTGTCCCCCACATTGGGAACCCCCCTACAGTGTGAACACCTCCCACAAGATCCTGCTCCCTCTGAAGAAGATGCATAGCTTTGGATCTGCCCAGAAATCTCAGAAGTTTCTGAAATAAAATCTGTGAGAGCTGGTTAACCCATACTTTATCTTGCCCACTCTCGAAGATAAACAGACTATCCTGTGTTCAAGTTGAAGAAAAACAAGTTCAGTTTCCAAAGTTCAGAGCTAGTTCCTGTTTTCCCTTTAAAATAGGTTGTTCTATAATCTTTAAATAATTAAAACAAAACAAAACTGGAGTTTAGATATGCTTTGAGTATTAGTAATTAGAAGATCTAATGAACTTTTGTCTCTAAATGTTTGCATTCCAAAAGCATATGGGAGCACATAATAGTTATGACACAGATTGAAGATTTTCTTCATTCTACTGTAAAATGTGATGCATTTGTATTTCCTCATTAAATCATCCTTTATATTTCACTAGCTATGTGTTTTATGAAGAAAATAATTACAAATGCAAAGTATTTGCTATTTCCTTTTTTATAATACATTTCTCTATATCATTTAACTTTTACATTTTTCACTTGAAGTAAATAATAAGGTATTTCTTTCTATGTTTGTAATTATTTGATTCCCAGAGAGAATTGAAGGATTTAAACACAACATGACTTGTACCTGTATACTTTATTTTCTATATATTTTGACTATGAATCATTTTGAAAGCAGTGATTTAAAACTTACTTGAATGCCTAGTTAAACCTAAATAACAACTGCAATATAAGAACAATTCTACAATCAAATTAGTAGTCAAATAACCAACGGCGAGTGAAAAAATGGTCAACGTATCATTTCTTCAGCAACCCAATTCAAAATGCGACATTTAAAAATGTAAATTTCTCTTTTCAATGTTACAGAAGCATCGACGAATATTTCTATGAGTAGGAAAATATTTATTAAAATAGTGATCTCCTATTATTATTCTGTTAACCATCAACTCTTCAAAGAGACATCTGCGCCAGATGGAACTCAAGTCCAATGAAAAATAGAAGGCAAAATACTGTCTATCTGTGATGGCCCACACAAAGTGAGTAAGTAATGGCTCCAATTTCTTCTACTTACAAACCCAGAGACCTAAGAATAAATCAGCATTTTATTGGAGAAACATTGTCCCAACTACAATGATTGAATAAAGAGTAATTTCTTTGATGACAGTTTGGTCTCTTCTTCTTCTTCTTTTTTATTTTTTTCTTCTTTTTTTAAATGGAGTTGATCTGGCCTTTTTTTTTTTTTTTTTTTTAATGAGAAATGGATAAAAGTTAAAATAGCCTGTCTTCCCACCTCTTCCCTTCCTTTTCTGTTGTCCATCTTTATCCCCAGAATTCAGTCCACTCTTAATTATTCTCTTTGTGCTTCCTTGTCCATGTTGATATCAAATTCACGAATCAATTACTAACTCTCTGGAATTTTAAGAAGCCTTGCAAAACTAAGAGAGTGGGCTGATGATGACCTAGAACTTCTTCATAAAGCTGAGTTGGGGATCATGACCAGAAATCTCCTAACTCATAATGTGACCCTTTTGGAACCTAGTAAACAAAACCACCAAGAATAAGTTCCAATCATATCAGTAGAAAAGCATTATATTGGGGGGTCAGAAGTTTTACCTTCTGATCCCACATCTATTACACCAAACTTTGTAAACCTGGACATATTAATTGAGCTCCTTGAGGTACATATTCCTCCCTGTCACATTAGGATCTGACATCTCTTAGGTCACTATTAGCACAAAATTCTATAATTATAAGCCTTATTTCTAATTGAGATCCAGATAAAAGTTGTCCTACCAAATTAAATAGTTTGAGTTAATGTCTTTGTGATGTGGTGGAGTCTGACTTATACTATGATTCTCATTCATTTCCTCTATCACCTGCTTTGCTAGGTAAATTTGTTTGTAACTTGAGATAGCTTTTCCCACCAAAGTTTTTTTGTTTTGTTTTGTTTTGTTTTCTTGGAGAGTTGGAGGTAAAATGTATTAAAGCACATCTATAATATGAGGAAAACTTTTCCAGGAATTTGAATCCCTTTATCCAAACAGCAGTCTCACTAGGAGTCACACCCTTTATTCATTTGTTGATTGATTTTAATCCTCACCTGAAGATATTTTTCCATTGATTTTTTAAGAGAAAGTGGAAGAGAGAGAGAGAAAGACAGAGATAACTATTAATGTGAAAGAAACGCATCGATTAGTTGCCTCTTGTATGAGCCCCAACCAGGGCCCAGGCCCGGAAGGACCCTGCAACCAAGGTAAATGCAACCAAGGTATGATTCCTTGACTGGAATTGAACCTGGGACACTTTGGTCTGCAGGCCAAAGTGCTATCACTGAGCAAAACCTGCTAGGGCAGGAGTCATACTTCCAGGACTAGGTTGATTATTCAATGTGTTCAAAGCACATCTGGGCAATTTGCAACTATCTGACATAACATTTCGGATATCTATTTCCAGAAGAACATCTATGGCATAAGAAACAAATCTCTATTTCTAAGTCAAGTTGGAAAAGGAAAATGAAAAAGGATGATTGATGGATATACACATTTCTGAATAATATTTATTCTCAGCCTTCAATTTTATGTCTATACTAGAAAAGTAATAATGCTTTCTTCATGGTTCAGGGGGTAGTAAATGAGCAATGCATGTAAAGGACTTGAAAAAAATATTAGATGCCACTCAGAAATTTCTAGTTCTTATTTATGTAGTGACCTCACAGCTGAGGGCCTGGGTTGCAGTTCTCCCTCTGCATTTTTGGTGGCAATGCAGCAGCAGAAAACCATTGGCCATATATTTACAAAATATATTTACAAATATAAAAACTGGATATCCAAAAGGAGACCACACTGTGAGGTAGGTAAGAGAGGGATTATAGCCTCCATTTAACAGGTTAATCACCATTTCATAGTGGAAGGTCACAGGGGTTAAGTGCCTTGCTTAAAGTCACAGCTCTGGTGTCAGACTACCAAAATTGGCAGCCTTAACTTTCCCATGAATGTCTTCATTGGTAAAAAATTTAGAAGCCTGATTATAGAGGCAGGAGTCAGACTGTATAGTTATGTTTCTCATCAAGCCTCTTTCCTCTCGTTTCCTATAATTCTTCACAAATATTTTAGAAAACTTCTCATCAGGGTTTGAAAATGTGACATAGGGCTTATTAATATTTCCTAACTGAAGCTTATAGTGATGGTATCACTAAAGGTTAAACCTGGGATAAAATCTTTTATTAATTGTCATTGATTTCTAAATATATCCATGGTGACTCTATGATATCTAGGTGAGTGTACCTATTTTCCCTGGGCCCAGTTGTGAACATTTAAGTGCCCAGGTCTGAATGCACACTACAGGCATAGTTATAATAATTAGCTTTTGAAAGAATTGAATCAGAACTCCACACTCCAGCTAGGGTAACCTTGATTCTCTTACTTAGCACTAAAATCAGTGGTTCTCAGATTTGAAATTGCAGTTGAATCACTTATAGGTCTTGCTAAAATATAAATTATGACCCAGTCAGTCTGGCATAAGGCCTGAAATTCTGCATTTCTGACAAGTCTCAGGTGAGTTGTGATGCTTCAAGTCTAGTTACAGTTTGCAGGTGTGTTATTTATAAATAACTAGAGGCCTGGTGCACAAAATTCATGCACTCGGGGCGGGGGTGGGGGAGGGAGAGTATCCCTCAGCCCAGATTGTGAGAGGGTGAAGGCCAGGCTGAGGGATCCCACTGGTACATGATCAGGGCCAGGGAGGGACATGGAAGGTTGGCCAGCCAGGGAGGTACCCCAGGAGGGCTCTAGAATGTGTCCAGCCTGTCTCACTCAGTCCTCATCCGCCAAATCCCAGCAGCAAGCTAAACTACCATTTGGAGTATCTGTCCCCTGGTGGTCAGTGCACATCATAGTGAGCAGTGGAACCTTAGCATATCATTAGCATATTATGTTTTGATTGGTTGAATGAATGACCAGACAATAGGGCACTTAGCATATTAGGCTTTTATTACATAGGAAATTTATTGGTGCTATTGCAGATAATGTATTTCCTAAGATATGGGCTTCCAGAAAAATTTACCAGCTGGAAACAGAAAAAAAAAAAAAAAAGAAAAGAAAAAAAAAAGGAGATCATGTTTTGGAACCAGATCTATAAAAATAAATTCCCTTTCTTTGGAATTAATTCAACAAAAATCAGCCCTCACCTTCATTTTACAGCAGGAAACAGCCTATTTGGTGTTGGTTTTTCCAAAGGCCTCTGGCCCCACCTTTGTCTGCGGAGAGTCATAAAGGCAGGTGCAAGCAGGGAACCAAAGAGCAGACACAACTGACCTTTAAAGTTTTGTTTCAAGCCAAGATGTGTGGTTTTCAAAGGCATACTGACAACACAAATGACTTCTGACCTCTGCCCTCCTCACTTGTGTGTTGCTATTGTGGGCTAGACATTCATCTTCTTGCAAGATACGTCTCTTAAAGACAGAAAGACTGCATATTGAGTTATTATAATTATTGTGACCTTCCTCTGTGACCTGTTATTTTCTTTCACACAATGAATATACTGAATAGATGCAGATTTAAAATAATATATATTATTATTTACTTTTATGAAGTCCATTACATTGCCCTTCCCCCTTATTTCCTATGTCTTTACCAAGTTGTGCTTTACCTTTTTATTTTGTGTTATATTGAGAAACTAAGGGCTGGAGGCAGCAGGACGGAGACAGATATATAAGGCTTGAGACAGTATTTATTAGATGTAAACTCCATGCTCAGTGCTGTCTATGCACGGGAGGAAAGTGGAAAGAATATGTGTGACAGCAGTCTACCTGTAAGGATTTTGCTTCTAAGGGAGAAAAGCCTTGCTCACAGACAAATCCTTGCATTGCATTGCCTTGCTGTAGTAGTTAAGCATTTGTTGTTGTGGCTTACAACAACAAATTTGTATTTCCTTCCATGGGCTGTGGCACTGCTCATGTGCCCACTCACTCCAGAACCCAGCCTGAAAGAGCACCTTCCATTCAGGACATGCATTTTCCTGACAAAGGGCAAAAGCAAGAATCTTCAGAGTCTTCTCAAAACCTTTGCTTGAATACAGCATAGATTACGTTTTTTGTTTTACATCAATTGGTCAAGCATGCCACATGGCTGAGCCCAAAGCCATGGGGTAGTGATGTATATACACTGAGTGGCCAGATTATTATGATCTCTGAATGCATAATAATCTGGCCACTCGTGTGTGTGTGTGTGTGTGTGTGTGTGTGTGTGTGCGTGTGTACACACTATATATAGCCTGGTGCATGAATTCCTGCATAGGTAGGGTCCAGCCAGCCTGGCCAGGTGGGGGAGACATGGATGGTTGGCCAGCCTGCCTGCTGGTCAACCTCTTGATCAAGGGGACAATTTGCATATTAGCCTTTTATTATATAAAATATACACTGAGGGGCCAGATTATTATGCATTCAGAAATTATAATAATCTGGCCACTCAGTGTACATCACAGACAGGGGCCTTGTAAATTACAGTAACAAGTCCAAATGGGGAAGGAGGCAGAAAAAGTGTAAATAATATAATCTATTGCATCAAGAAAATTCTCATAACTTATGTGAAGTGCAAAAAATGGTGCTGATGATAAGCATTCTGTAGGTAGAGACTCATAGCAGCAGGTGAGAGCAGGGAGAAACAAAAATGGCAGCTGAGAGAGACAGAGAGAGAGAGAGAGAGAGAGAGAGAGAGAGAGAGAGAGAGGGAGAGAGGGAGAGAGAGAGAGGAGGGTGAATTTTATTTAGCTAAGCACAAAATCATGCAAACTCATGAATGGGAGATAAGGAAGAAATTCATAGGATCATCTGTAATTTTTTGGCTGCCAAGCATCTATCTCCCCTTCATAATGGTAACTTTAATTGCTTTTGGGAAATACTTCTTTCCCCTTGGTGGGACTATAAGAATCAGTCCCTGCATGTCCTGAGAGAAGCCCATGGCTTGGGCCTCTGGAGTCTTCTGCACCCACCCACTTCCTCTCTCCACCAAAGGGTCAGTTCATCATCTACTTTTGACCTGTTGGACTCTTTCTCATGTTTAGGGGTTTCTTCCCAGATGTAAGGAGGAGCCGTGGCTGAAGTTTACTCCTCACACTGTGGCTATGCTGTCACACCCAGGAAGCTTCTGCTCTCCATTCCTGTCATATTTCCCCTTTGTCCCCACCCTTCCCACGGAGTTTGTGGGGGTGCTTTTTGCACTGAAGTGAACCAGAGTGATGTTCTCGGCATGTCACCCAAGGTTGCTGACTGACATAGGTCCACAGAGATCATCAGACACCAAAATTGAATTCCTTTGTGTTTTTGCTTAGCAACAGCAGTCCTTGGCATTGAGAATCAGGGAACACTTGTTGCAACAGAACAATAAATAAGTGAAGGTGTTGAGTGACTTGTCACAGGTCACTGGTAGCAAAGCTACCAGGTGTATGAGTGTCCCCACTACACCAGAGCTGCTTCCCCATCATTGTGAATGAGTCTGGGCCCACTTCAAATTTTAAGGAGGCAGTGTAGAAGCAAAGCAATCTATAATAGAGCAGAATAGTCTTAAGCAGAGTGGAGACAGTGCTAATCACAATGGAAAAAAAGTAGTGCTAATCACAATGGAAAAAAAGTTTATTAGTGGTAGATAAGGAAATGACATGGGCCAGAGAAATTTATGCAAAAATTTTAGTCATGCTTAATATAAAGGAACTAGAGGCCCACTGCACAAATTCATGCCATTGAAAGGAAATTAATTAGAAGGAATATTTTAATATATCTATTTACCCTTTCTCTATAATAGAAATACCAACCAAATTCATGAGCCATAATGACAGGTGGAAACACATGTGTGATTGGTGCCAGCGAGAGCTTTATATATAGAGATAAACTTGCTTAATTAGATCTACTCTCTGATTTAGCTAAACATTTTCCAGCCCAGTGAAGCACCTCAACTTCTCTTTCAGATAATTGTCAGTAACACCACAGTAAATATCAACACAAAGCAGATTATTATTGTAGATCACACAGGGAGAACAAAGGGTAAAATATTTAACTGTAGCAGTGTTTGACTATATTCTGTTCAGTGAGAAAACTTGAAGTCATTTTCAAGATCCACCATTTCTTACTTCTTTTCAGTCAGGTCATGTTTTTAAACTTTCTAAATTTCTGTTTTCCAGCTAATGAAAAGGAAATAGGATTTTTTGCTAGCAAGTCTCATATATACCTACTCCAGGACTTCTGTGAGGATCAAATGAGATAAGGCATGTAAAAATGTGCTTCACAGACATTTGGTTAAAGTGTAAAATGTTTGCACCTGGCTATAAAGAAAGTCATGTTCCTGGGTTGAAGAAACTTCAAGGAGGCTAGTCTCTAGAGCACATGTGTCAAACACAAGGCCCGCGGGCCAAATCCGTCCCGCCAGGCCTTGCAATGTGGCCCGCACCGCACTGTCATCACTGCACTCCACTGCATTTCCGTCACAATGACAGTTTATGACTGTTCAGTAAACCATTCGGCCCGCGATTTAGGCTGGATTTTAGATTTTGGCCCCTTCTCTGATTGAGTTCGACACCCCTACTCTAGAGAGAGGAAGTAAGCATTGCTACATGATTTATTTTCCCAGCACCCACAGTTTCCAGGTGGGCTGGGCTGCATTTTGTGCCATGGGGTCTTGGCACAGTGTTGGCTGTGATTTGGTGGACTGTCACTCTGGGGTGGTGGCAGGGCCTGTGTCCCACTTGGGGGAAGCAAAGTGTTTCTTCGTTGGTGCCAGGACCATTGTGCCATTTCTATGTCTGCCCCCTGGTGATCAATGTGTGACATAGCTACTGGTTGGATGGTTATAGGGACACTTAGCATATTAGCTTTATATAAATATAAATATAAATATAAATATAAATATAAATATAAATATAAATATAAATATAAATATACACACACACAAACAAGTGTGTGTGTGTGTGTGTGTGTGTGTATATATATATATATATATATATATATATATATATATACACACAAACAAGTTTGGATGACCAATCAAGACAGTGGTTAGATAAACATGGTATTAAGAACTGTCCACAACCACATCAGAATTACAACTAAACTATAGAAAAACTATCATGTAGAATCACCTGAAATCTAACTAGGCAGAACTCTATAACTAAGGATATAAAGAAGAGGCCACATCTAGGCGAGTAGGAGGAACAGATGCAAACTGGCTGGTCCTACAATTGGCAGTTAAAAATGAGGAGGAATATCTCGGCTATGCAGGACCCCACTGAGCAGCCAGGGGTCCCAGCCCCACACCAGAACTCCCAGCCCAGAGTGGCAGTACCAGAAAGAGAAGTCCCATAATTTCTGGTTGTGAAAACCAGCAGAGATTGTAGCTAAGGAAGACAGAGAGCTGATGGAATCCCAGCAGTTTCTTTTAAAGAGACCAGGTACTGACTTACTCTAACTCATACTCTGAGCTCCAACGTTGGGGCAGCAGCTTCAAAGATACCAAGGATATGTGGGGAGGAACTGAAATGTCTGGCTCCAGGACCAAGGCTGGGTGGCAGCTTTCTCCCAGACAGAAGTTCTGGCAAAGGCCATTGTTCTTTTGCTGATCCTACCCCTCACAGAGCCAGCAGGTGAGCACCCTGACTGAATCTCTATCAATCTGGCTAACACTGTCTGACCCACCTTGATGATTCCCTGACACCCTGCTCTACTCAACTTGTAGGCCTACCCTAGCCCCTTCAAGTGGCTTTTTCATACAAATGGCCTCTCTTGATGCCTGCCTTGGCCTTTTCTAAAATCTGTCAAATAAGCAGCAGCTGTCTTCAGCATATCAATATTCTCTTGTTAAGTGGCTCCAGGTCTGGCACCTTGATTCATAGGTTGGCCTCTCCTGGCTTGGTACAAATAACCACCATCTGCAAATCACTCTATAGCTCATGCAGGGTGGCCCTGGGCAGGGCATAGATGGTGGCTGACATTGGCCTGCATTTTCTGGGAGGCCTCAGAGCCAGTGCATCTTGTGGACAGCTTAAGACCATTTCAAATTACAGTTCAACCAGCTCCATGAGCCACACACTGAAAGGGTAGACTTGGTGGGTCACAAAGTCCCATTGAAGCAGTACTGCTCTGTGGGGTTGTCCCCTGTACAGCAGCTCTTCTGCTGTAGTTGCAGCTGGTTCTCATAACTGATAAACTGCGGTGGAAAGGGGTCAATTTCTCTCAGTGATGTGCCAAGAGCAGTCAAGGATCAACAACATGAGAAGGGTGCACATAGCCACATAAGGAGTGGACCTGGCATGCCTGGCTCAGATGACTGTAGTGACTATGTCACTGGGTCCTAGGGGACACCTACCACATAAGACCACTTTCTGAAAACCAGGAGACATAGCAGCTCCATACACATAGAAACAAACACAAGGAAGAAGCCAAAATGAGGAGTCAAAGAAACAGGTTCTAAATGAAAGAACAAAAGAAAACTCCAGAAAAAGAACTAAATGAAATGGAGGTGAGCAAACTACCAGAAACAGAATTTGAAACAATGATTATTAGAATGATCAAGGAACTTAGTGCGAACTTCAACTGCATAAAAAAGAACATGAAAACCATAAAAACAAAAAACAGTCATGAATGCAGAATAGATTAACTAAAATGAAGAATACATACAGGGAATCAACAGTAGAGCAGAGGATCAAATCAGTGATTTGGAAGATAAGAAAGGCGAAAAAACCCAATGAAAACAACTTCAAGCATATAAATATTTACATCATGAGGTACCAGAAAGAGAGAAGGAGTACAAGAACTTTAAAAACTATTTGAAAAAATAATGATGGAAGTTTTCTTAGCCTGAAGAGGGAAATAGACATACAAGTCCAGGAAGAGCAGAGTCCCAAACAAGAAGAAACCAAAGAGGCCCATAGAAAGAAACATTCAAATGCCAAAGATTAAAAACAAGGAGAGAATCTTGAATGTAGCAAGAGAAAAGCAGATCCTGTAAGAAAGTTCCCCTTAGACTGTCAGCTGATTTCTCAACAGAAATTTTGCAGGCCAGAAAAGATTGGCAAATAATATTTAAAATTATGAAAAGGAAGGACCTACAACCAATTTTACTCTATCCAACAAAGCTATCATTCAAGACAGATAGAAAGACAGATAAAGATCTTCCAGACAAGAAAAAGCTAAAAGAGTCCATCACCACCAAACCAGTATTACATGATATGTTAAAGGAACTTCTTTAAGAAAAAGAAGAAAAAAATGAAATCTTTCCATCTGCAACAACATTGATGGACCTAGAGGGTATTGTGCTGAGAGAAATCAGTCAGACAGAGAAAGACAAATGCCATATGATTACACTTACATGGGAAATCTAAAAAGCAAAGTAAACAAACAAACCAAGCCAAAAAAAGATTCATACATACAAAGAACATTTTGATGATTGCTTAATGGGAGGGCAGTTGTTAGGGATGGGTGAAAAAGGTGAAAGGATTTAGAAGTACAAATTGGTAGTTAAGCATAGTCATTGAGATGCAAGTTACAACACAGGGAATTCAGTCAGTAATATGTAATAACCATACATGATGTCTGATGCATACTAGTTTTATCAGGGTGTTAACTTTGAAAGTTATATAAATATCTAATCACAGGGGTGTACACCTGAAACTAACATACTATTGTACATCAACTATAATAAAAATAAAAAAAGAGTTTAGAGTGACTTTGGATAAATGTATGAGTACTTTTTTCTTTGTTCTACTTTTATGTGGTATCTTATTCTTCTCCCATGAGCTTGAATCACTCTTCTAAATAAGGATACAATCATTAAAATTAAAGTGTCTCAAGAGTAAACAACAGACAGCCAGGAAAGAGACACATTTATAAGCAAAATGTTTTTGTGCCATCAACCTTTAGATAATGTATGTTTCTGCCATTTTTCTCATGGACCAAGTCCCTCCCATCAGTGCAGAGGTTGGGCTGATTTCTGCTAGAGTTGGGATTGGCTGAGAAATTCTTCTGGATAAAAGATACCACCTGGATTTCCTCATCTCTCTCTATAAGAACGCTTTCTCTTTTTCTCAGTAATCATTTGTAGCGTTTTTATAATAGTCAGTGAATAATACAGCTGTTCCTAAATTTAAAAATAGAAAGACACAAAGACTTCTGAAGACTGCACTGTGGTCTCTTTTTGACTAGAAAGAATAGAGGAAACAATGCCTGTGTTGCCAGAGAGAGGTATTATGCAACAGCTGCTGGAAAGCAGAGCTGAGACAAACCTTTCTTTGCTTCTTGTCACTTATGGGAAAATCTCCAAAAACCATCAGGGACACTTAGGATGACAGGCAAACACTTGCAGACCATTGAGATGATAAGGCATTCTGTGGCTGTGAATGAAAAGTTTGGCCACTTTGCTTTTATTTTCTATGTAACTAATGTAATGATTTTCAACTGGTGTGCTGCAAGAAATTTTAAAACATGCAATACCTGACTGTTCAGTCAGCGGCACTGACTATTTTCCCTTCGAATTGTCAAATTAAAAAATGACGACAGCCAACACAATCAGTGTTGAATGATTCAAATTCATGCCTTTTTTTTTTTTCAGATGGACAAAATACGTAGTGTTGGTGTGCAGCAGAATTTTAGTAAGTCTTTTATGTGTGCCATGAGACAAAAAAGGTTGAAGACTGCTGAACTAATGAATTATATTTTCTGAGTGCTTTCAATTTTTACTGATTTGCAAATGAGTATCTTAGCTGAGATTTACACTGCATTTTTTCCTGTGTTTTTAGACTTAATTTTTCAAGGACTTTCATATTGTTTAAAAATTGATGGATCACACTAAGGAAAGCAACCTGGGGATAGAAAGTAGGAGAATGCTACTATATATCAATAGAAGTGATCACATTTATCATTTTCCTTGTGAAGCAAGATGCTCACCGTGGTCAGCAAACTGCGGCTCGAGAGCCACATGCGGTTCTTTGGCCCCTTGAGTGTGGCTCTTCCACAAAATCCTATGGCTTGGGCGAGTCTATTTTGAAGAAGAGGCATTAGAAGAAGTTTAAGTTTTTAAAAATTTGGCTCTCAAAGAAAATTTCAATCGTTGTACTGTTGATATTTGGCTCTGTTGACTAACGAGTTTGTCTAGCACAACCATGTAGCCTCCCCATCCCAACTCAAGGCAGATACTGACATGCATGTCAACTGTCTTTGTTACTAAGTCAGAACTGATCTCATAATGAGGTGGCCAGAGGCAGTTGCTACCAAGAGATCAGAGTTACCCAAGAAGTGGAACCTCTTTGCCATGCCTGCCCTCTCCATAAATGGTTAAAATTACCAGTATATGTCATTTTTGTTAAATGTATAAGAAGCTAGGAAGTCTCACCCAGGGTTTGACATCCTAGCAGAGAGCTCCAAAGTCAACAATGTGACCTAAATCTGAACCTTTGCAAACACTTTCCAAGGCCCAGCTGAGAAGAAAGGGCAGGTGTGGTATTTGATTGTGTTTTGTGGCCACAAAAGACCCTACTTATTTCAAGTTACTCTATTTGAAGTGCACTTTTCCTGCTGCTTTAATTTGCATGTGAGTGCAAACCTCCTAGCACAAGGACTCCATTTGATTCTCTTGGTGCCTTCCTTTCTCCAGGCAAGATGCTGCAGCCTTCAGTCTCTTCTTCTGCCCTCACTGTCCCACCACCTTGCCTCGGTGCTTCCTGGGATCAGCTCCCAGAGAAGCTGCCTGTGCTCAAACCCTCATCACAGGCCCACTTCTGAGGCAGCCCACACTAAGCTCTCTCAACCGGGTGGCTGGCAAAAAAATGACTTGGTATTTGCAAACAATGGAGCCCAGGAGTCAGTGTGCCTTACAGGCCCCTCCTCAGAAAGCTGGAGGGGAGACACAATTGAGACAAAAGTAAAGTGCTTCTAATCAGACCCACCTCACGTTCCTGCTTTATCCTGGCTGGGAGCATAACTTCATCTTCCTAGCTCTGAATTTCATCATCAAAAAATGGAGATCACCATGCCCACTTGTCAAGCATATTTTAGTAACAGCAAAGCACCTATAGCATTTGTGTATTCATTCAGTGACTATTCATCGTCCAGGAGCTCTGGGGCAGGCTGGAAGTAAGGCATTTGAAGTCCTCTTAGGCCTATGGTTTAGCATAAAGCAAGTACTCATAGCTTCGGGAGGAGAGCTAAGGGCAGGCTGGCCCCAGGGCCCCTGCCTTTCAGTGCAACCCACTTCTCAGGAAAGGCATCTGGGATTTCAAATGTATTGATGAACATCCATGCACTTTGAATTGTTCTAGAATTTTTATCTAACCAGTGTCCTCCAGCTGCGGTCTAGGTTCATGTGCTCTCAGCGGCAGCTCCTAGACCACAGGTCCAGTCGGTGTATTTATCAAGGTCGTGTCCCCAGAGGAAACTGACAAGGGCCCAAGGATGAGGGAGCAGGACAGGAAAGGGAAGGGAGCCAAGACAAGGTGTGCTTCCAGGAAAAATCCTAGACTTACCTGATCCCCTTGCAGCTCTGGATTGTCAGTTACACTTCAGAGGCTTTTTTGACCACGGGGGTGGGGTCATCCCTCTCAGTGTTGTTATAGTGCCACTAGCCAATCTCTGAAGATTTTAGGTAAATCTGCATCAGCAAAGCAGGCAGAGTTGGGGAGTGAGCGCACTGAGCTGCTAAAGGGACCCAAGGGGCTCAGTCCAGGTGCCAAGGCGGACTGTCCTCTTCAGATGTCAGCCCAGTAGCTCTGTGTCCACAACCAGAGCTTCTGCCTCGTGTGAGTCTTGCATTCTGACTAAATGAGTGCGTGTCCCTGTGGAGCATTTGAAATGGGACTATTATGAGAACCCATGTCTCATAGGCTCCTGTAAGCAATAAAAAAAATAAATAAATAAAAAGTGCAGTATAAAAACTATTATGAAACATTATGTAACTAACTAGAGGCCCAGAGCGGGAAATTGTGCGTTAGCCTGCCACCCCGCCCACCCACACACAGCTGCTCATGCGTTTGAACTCTCTGAAGGGTGGTTGAGAGGGAGTTTCCAATCCCACTCCTTTTCCTCTAATGGTTTTCCTGCCCCGCCCCCTTTCCTGATAGTGGTCAAGAGAGCCTCTGGCTGCTCCCTCCTAAAGGATTAATCAGGGGAATGAGCCTTTGACCTTGGCTATAAAACACCTGTTTAATCACTGAGCTTATTAGGCCACCCAAAATCCAGATACATAAGTTACTTCAAATAAACATTTTTGGTGTGTGTGTGTGTGTGTGTGGAAATTTAGGTGTCTGATATTGAGAGGAAAAAACTATTGCTTTAAAATAATGACAACACCTATTTCAAATATTCTAATGAAAGTATGAAAAAAAATCCTCATATAAAAAGGTTGCAAAAATGTTATTTTACTTTGAAGACAGTTATAACTGAAAATAACAAGTTTCTTTCAGGCCACATCCTGAAAAGATAGCTGCTTTTTTATGTCTTAGGCCTGTACAAAGGTCTTAAAAGACCCCTGACCCTGCCTTCTGAAGATTTGAGGTTAACACGTTTGTCCTAAAAACTGTGAGGTGCCTCATTTTTAAAAACAACCGGCCACACAGCCTTCCTCAACCATATTGTCACATCATCCAAGTTATACCTTATAAACGGCCTTGATGTGCTACACTCAGGCAAAAAGTATGCAAAGCGGGTAAACTACTTTGCCTTAGAAGTATATATTTAGTAATCACTTAGTTACATTATTCTACTTTTGTGAAATGAGAACTGATTGACTAATCTTTCAAACAGCCGATAAACACTTGGGCATAAACACTTCAATTACAGCTTTGTGTTTAGTCTCAAAAACCTTCTCTTGTGTGCGTGTTGTCGATACAGATCCCTTGCTCTGGATTACATTTTGAAAACTGCCTGTTACAGATAAAGCACCTTTCCAGGTACGCTTCTGAGAAACAGATGTATTTATGCACACAAAGGTGTGTGCACAACTTTTCACGCACAAATGTCCATATGATACTTGCGCCACGCTCCCAGCACATGCCCACCGCGTGTGTGCGCAGCCTTGCACCCAGGTCCTGGCATAAACAGGCTGCCTCTCCGCCCCCAATGACCACGTGGGAGTCCCGCCGGCTCCCCACCAAAGTTAACCAGCATCGCTACACGGGCTGAGGCACAAACGTCTCCATTCCCACCGGGCCTGGGGCCTGGGGCCACAAGGCCCACACCCACCTGAGCAGGTCCGCCTGGGGCTCCAATCTCCGCCTTGCAGGTGGGGTGGGGTGGGGTGGGGTGGTGAGGGCAGGGCAGCCAGTACCAGGAGGCATCTCCGAGCACCAGCAGGTCTTGCTTTATTTTTAAAAGACTGCACTGCACATGCCTGGCTCCCAGCACCACCTTGGCCTGAGTGAGGGGCTGCTGGAGATTTGCAGGCTGGCCACGCCCCTGATTGTGGTGAGGGTCCCCTCTGAAGTGCTAGGCCAGCCAGGGAGAGGGGCTATGAGGGGAGGGTATGGGGGTTGGCTAGCCGCCCCTCCCTCAATTGGGGTGGGAGAAGCTGATCTGAGGTGGGTCAGGGGAGGAGGGGGTTAGCTGGGTTAGCTGGCCAGAGCGATGGCGTTAAGACCAATAGGTTTTTATAATATAAATATCCTTTCTTTAGTTGTGTAAACAGACTCAGCAAGTTTCATCTGCCTCATTTGCATAGATGTTAAGTAACAGTAACAGTCTCCACTGGTTGAAGGATTCTCATCTGCCAGGCAGTCAGTCTTCCAGGTACTTTGGATCAAGACATTTAATCCTCAAACTTAAAATTACCATTCCCTCTGCTGAAGGGATATTAACAACAATAACAACAACTTGCCCAAGGTCACAAAACCAGTGAACATAGAATGGAGATTTGAACCCAAGTGTGTTTCATGAACTTGGCAAGTCTGCCATGCTTCCTCTCTGTGTCTGGTAATTTATGTGCCTCTGGGAGCCTCAAGGGCAGCAGTCCTTTCTTATTCACTCTTGTGTTCCCAGGGGCATTAATACACGACAGAAGGAGGAAAAGACTAATTTTCAAAAACACTTTGGTCTATAGTTTAACTTGGACTAGAATGAGGCCAACTGTAGCAACAACAATGGAAATTGTGAAAAACCAGGCTTATTAAGTCATTCAATCAAAATGTAATGACTGCCTCTTACCTGCCTGGCATCATGCTGAGTCCTGGAGGAACAATGGTGAAATCGGGTATTTTTTCCTGACCCCCATGGGTCTTAGTGAGCTGAGCAGGGGTGTTCCTTCTGTGCGCCCTGTGGTATTTGATATCTGGCGTTCCCACAAGAGTTCTGATATTGCAGGAGAAGGAACCCCAGTACCTTCTCGCTTGCAGCTTATCGACCACATATTTTATTCCACGTTTCTCTCCTTGTCCCTCTCCCTTTTTCCCCATGTAATTATAACAGGTTAATAGCCCAGAAATTTATGAGGAGAAAAAATTGAACTGGGGGATAATGTTTCAGAGCTGATTCTGAATCACTGGATCAGGTTTCTGAAAGTTGAGCACACCATGAAAATATCTCCTACTACCAAGAATTAGAACCACTTCCTGCAACGCCCATTGTTACTTTACAATCCGTGATTGTTACTGTTTCTAGGAAAGGGGATTTTATTTGAATTGTTTTCCTTTTTCTCCATCTGTGTTTTCCAATGTATTAGCAAAAACACATGTTACCTTTAAAAAAACAAAATAAAAAATATATATATTGATTTCAGAGAGTAAGAGAGAGAGAGAAAGAGAGAGAGAGAGAGAGAGAGAGAGAGAGAGAGAGAGAGAGAGAGAGAGAAAACATCAATGATGAGAAATAATTACCAATTGGCTGCCTCCTGCACGCCTCTTACCGGGGATTGAGCCCGCAACCCAGGCATGTGCCCTGACCGGGAATTGAACAGTGACCTCCTGGTTCATAGATCGACACTCAACTACAGAGCCACTCAGGCCGGGCAAAAACACGTGTTGCTTTTTAATTAAAGTAGAAATAGTATAAAAGCATAAAAACATCTTCTATCCTCTCGGGTGTGGTGATGTGGTAATCATTTTTCACTCTCTAGCCAGAGGAAAGGGACTTTCCTTTTGCTTCTCTCCCTTTTGCCCTCCCTGTGGCAGGCAGCAGCCCATCTGAACCATCTCCCAGATGGAGGCATATCTGAGAGTGAAAAGGGCCCTGTTAGAATTATCCTAGATAGTTAGAAATGGATTGTCTTAGGGAACCCTTCCTATGATGTCAACATGGTGCCAGGAGACTCTGGGTCCCTCTTGGCTAAAACATCCTAAGTTACTGAAATTTGAGCCCCTATTGTGAACCTCACAAAGACCTGATTAAGCTCTATGAGCCACCATTAGTCCCCACCTTTCCCTGTAAAAGAGAAATGAACTCTGCAAGGAACATATCCAATTCTGATTTAATTTTAATCTGTGCGGTCAATTATTTGTATAATAATGGAAGAAAAATAAAGACCATTTCACCAAAGTCAATTCTATAATTTCAGAGCCTTTAAGACATTTGAAAATGCCTTGTGCAATTATGTGGCGCTTAATACTCAGATAATGGAACAATGAAAGATGTGTGTTTGCATTTTGTAAAATTAAACTGTATGCAGTTATTTATCTTTTACCTTAATTGTTTGAGCTAGTTTCTAATGTAAACTGTTGTAATTTTAAATAAATATAATAGAAAAAACTTTCATAGGTATCAAGAATCCTGAGTAAATTTACTTTGCAAATAGGCTTTGTAGGTATGTTTTATGCTGAGGATCTTAAACTGACACTTTCATTCAAAAATATTTTGAATTACTCACTGTTTGCCTCTCTGAGGTCAGATGGATTTCGAGGAGACCAGATTTCACAATGGAGTTTGGGTGACTTCATCTTATTCCAAGTCCTGAAATAAAGGAAATGTATAAAATCAGTATACTATAATAGAAGGTTCAAAGTACATTTTTTACTGACTTTTGTTAAGTATATTGAACATAATGCTTTCATTTCTGTGTTCTTCCTTCATTCCTAGATCCTTTATACATGCCAAATTTGCTCTCCTTTTTAGTCATATATATCCTCTACTTACAATTTGTTAGCCTTCCATATTATTAAAGGTTTTCAATATTTGGGAAGATAAAGCAAATTTTGGTATATGAATGCATTTTATAATATTTTAAACCATCAAGACAAGCCAAACTTATTATTGCTTAAATTCCGATGCTGTAAGTTGTCCTGATATGCTATTCATTAAATGGCTATAAAAAACTGCATTTTAAATAACCAAGTAAAATGATTCCCCATGGATTGCAGGACATTGCAGGATCCTGACCGATCACATTCACCTTGTGACCTTATGATTTAACCAGCATTTTGTTCCTTCAGTGTCACTGAGTCATGATGGCACAGTGTTTAGGAGTATGAACTCTGAAACCGGCTTTAAATGGCAGCTCTGCCATTTACTATCTGGGTGACCTCGTCATGTCACCTGAACTCTCTGTGCCTCAGTTTCCTTATCAGGAAAACAAGATCAAAATAATATCTAAGTCATGGGGAGAGGGGTTATTTGCTCTTTAATGATAATTGAATATATTCATCTATTTTAAAATACTTTAAATGTACATGTCACATAGTAAGTTCTATATCTAGGATAATGTTTTATATCAAGCTGTTGGCCTGGACTGTGATCTCCTCTTAGATATAGGGTCCTTTTCCAACCCTACTGGTTGTTGGTAGAATGTAGTTCCTTGTGGTTGTAGGACTGAGGTCCCTGTTTTCTGCTAGATATCAGCTAGGAATTATTCTCAGATCCTAGAGGTCTCCTGTCATTTCCTACCATGTGACCCTTCCCACAGCATGTCAGTTTGCTCTTAAGCAGGAGAGCATTTTTCTGATACTTCACCATTAGGTAAGGGATTCATTTGATTAGGGTAGGCCCACCCAGGATATTCTATTGATTAAATCAAAGCCAAATGATATAATCATGGGAGGTATATCCCATCATAGTCACAGGTTCTGCCCATACTTAATAGGAGGTGCTTATACAGGGTATGTAAACAATGGTGTGGAAATCTTGGGGACTATTTTAGAATTCTGCCATATGTATTTTTCCTAAACCATTGGAAAATAAAATATAGATTATAATGCATCATCATCCCTAAATACTTGAGAATGCACTTTCTGTGTGAAGGACAGTCTTTTACAGAATTATACTACAATTATTAAGTTCAAAAAATTAAAAGTATAATTATCCATTTTAGAGGCCTTATTCATTTATTTCAAATTGCCCCCCAAATTGTTCTTTATCTTTAAAAAAAGAAAAGGAAAAAATACTGGTTTAAGAGATAATCCAATCTCATGTGTTTTATTTCATTGTAATGTTCGTTAGTGCCCTTTAATCTGGAATACCTCTTCAATCTATGACCTTGATTTGGAGATTTTAGGACCTTGATACTTGAAGAGGGTAGCCCAGTTATTTTGTAAAATATCCTTCATTTGGGGGTTGTCTGATTTTCCTCTTGACTCGAGTTAATTGATGCATTTTTGCCAGGAAAAATTGTAGAAGTTATGTTCTGTCTTTCTCAGGGCATTGAATCCAGAGGCACATATGTTGGTTGGTCCAATCACTTAGTGATGTTAACTTTGATCATATGGTTAAAATGGTGGTTGCCAGGCTAGTTACCATTAAGTTAGTTTCCAAATACTTAGTTCTACTAATTATTACTAAAGTTGTTCATTGTTCGGGAATAAAGAGTTAAGAGAAACAAAAAATCAATAAACTATTGTCATATATCTCTCTACAGACCACAAAGCCCTCTGATATGTAATCTTTTATGGTTAGTCAGTGAACAAGTCTGAGTTTCGATATCTGTCTACTGGTCTCCCTATCTCTTTCAGGGGTTCTGTCCCTTGGACATGCAGTTCTCCCTACATCAACATCGTTTCCCTCTCCATTGGTGATTCTCAACATAGTGTCATTATACTGGTACCTTATTTTATTTCATCAAGAAAGCATCCAGCTGCCTCCTCTAAAGACAGTATTCATCATCTTAACCTCCTCACTCCAATCTTAAAATATCTCCATTGGTGCTTCTGTCCTCAGCACGCCACTAACAATGAAACAATCTCCATGACGCTAAATCCAATGGACATCCTTCTGTCTTTACTGTTTTTGAGCTCTCAACAGTAGCCACCAGAGTGAGCCAGGTTCTCCTTGAAACATCCCTACTCTTGTCTACTCTGACAGCACATTTTCTGGGCTTCCCCCTGTTTTGCTGGTTGTTGCTTTGAAGTCTCCTGATGTTTGAGATGTTCCTTGCAGGGATACTGGCCTGACTTAGGTCTCTCCACATGACTGCTCATCCTCCACCTGATGAGCCCAGTTTTGTGCCTGGGTCCCTAAAAAGCAAGTCACAGCGTCCAGTGCCTTAAAATCTAAGCTCAGCTGTGGCCCTCTGCAAGTTCCACCATGTCCTATAAGTCCAAAGTGAATCACATGGCTGGCCCTAATTCAAGGGGAAGGAGAGTAGATAAGTCACATTGCTGAGGATATAAATACATGAACTTGTGGAGAATTGGGACCATTTTTTTTTTTTTGTTGCAGTTAATCCCCTTATTTAATCCAGTATCCCTAACTACTACTCTTTCCTCTGCTTTTGTATATTTTGTCAGATACAGTTTCATGGTTCCTACAGCTTTTTAAAAATATATATATTTTATTGATTTTTTACAGAGAGGAAAGGAGAGAGATAGAAAAATATCAATCTGCTGCCTCCTGCACACCCCCTACTGGGGATGTGCCCACAACCAAGGTACATGCCCTTGACTAGATTCCAACCAGGGACCTTTCAGTCCACAGGCTGATGCTCTATCCACTGAGCCAAACTGATTTTGGCAGTTCCTACAACATTTGACACATCATGACATACATTCAGATCTTCTCATGTCCTTTTTTTGGTACCATTTATATATATAAATAATTACCATAGTTATGTTAGTTAACATTAGTTCCCATCTAGTTTCAAATTATTTTTCTTGTGATGATCTACTCTTTCGATAAATTTCAAATATACAATACAGTATTGTTAAATAAGGTCACCATGGTGTGCTTCACATCCCCAGGACATTTTTATCTTATAACTGGAGGTTTGTACCTTTTGACCACCTTCACCCTTTCCCCCCACTCCTCTATCCCCTGCCTCTGGTGACCACCGATCTGTTTTTTTTATACAGCTTAGTTTTTTAAGAGTCCACAAATAAGTGAAAACATACAGTGTTTGTCTTTCTCCAACTTATTTCCCACTCATGTCCTTCTGATAAAAACCTTAGCTTCTTCTACACCCCTCTTCGACAATTTTCTCCTGGCCCTGATCTCCATTTATTTCTAATCTCATGCCCTGTGTCTTACCAGGTTCTAAGGGTTATCAAACGGTGTGAAGAGCAAACTTATGTAGAGGGGTAACTTGTAGGAACTCAGCAGAGCAATATGATTGATCACAGAGTTCAGATTCACCTAAATTTTAATTTTCTTTCTAATCTCACCTCGTTGCACTCAGTTCAAGTCAATCATTATCTCTGCCATATTTATTAATTCTTAGGGAAAGAAATCAGGGAGTTTTTTCTTTGGTTAAGAAACCTTCTGTTCCTCTCATATTTTAATTTTATTATGCTCCATTTCTAAGTGACTCCTTGTTTATAGTAGATCCACATTTGTGCACCAAATAAAATTAGAGATGAAGCTTTTTAATTCCAAGTTGTATTAAAAGGAGATACAACGCATGGGGGAAGGGCTCCTCACCTCGCCTTCCTCTTGGTCATGGCATTTATGTAGATATGAGACCCACCTTAACATTTTCTTTCCTGAAGTATCATTGGAATCACCAGGGAACTTCAAAATAAGCATCCCTGTTATGACCACAGGGATAATTACATGAGTCTAGGTAGAACCCAAGAATCTGTACTTTTTCAAAGCTCTGCAGGCTCTGGAATTCTGATAATCAACAGAATTTGGAACCAATGCTGTTTAAATTATCCATCAACCAGGACCAACCTAAATACTTTGTAGGTGACATGGTTTCTTGTTAATTTAAAATCAGTCAGAGAATGACATCCAGACAGGCCATGATAAGCCCAGAGCATAAGGCATGTTGACTAAGACTCCATGTCATGCATTTTCACTATAAGTTTTTTGTCCAACTCATCTGGACCAGTTTAGAACATTATTTCTGCTTCTACTGATGACTTTCTGCCCAGTGCAATTAGAAATGAAGAGGTGGGCTCCTCTGTAGGTACTGAGATTGAGGATGATATGGTATCTTGTTTTTCTACAGAAGACAGAAGGAAGATGGGAGTCAGATTTACAAAGAAATGGGGGAACCTGGTCCCAGGCATCACCAAGAGCATTCTATGGGCACCGATGAAGGAGGGAAGGTTAAATAAGTGTTATGTGGGACATACTCTATTAACAGTGTGAGGTGAGATTTAGGAGCTTTTGGCTTTAGGTGCTGTGGAGAATGAAGAAGTTGCTTTCAACAGAGAGGAAATATAGCAGTGTAGTTACATGAGACTTAAAACAAAATAAGGATAGCATTTAAAATTTTGTAAGAAAGGAAAAATAAAATGCTCCATCTGAATGTTCTGTTGTGTGTGCTGAAAATAAAAAATAAAGAGAAAAGAAAATCTGGGTGTAAGAAACTAGAAACAAAGTTTATCCAATCTGAGGTGTCAGGTCTTGCAGATGGTTGAGCAGAGATGGATGAAAGGTATTTTTATTCTACATTTTTTTGGACATTTTCTGAGTTTTGAATCATGTGATTTTATTGCTTATTCAAAAGTTTAAAAGTTTGAAGACCTACACACATACTACTAGTTCTATTCTTATCCTTCTGTTAAGAAAATACCAAAAGAAAGACAGTTGTGAATTCAGCAAAGTATTTCCATTAATAGTATTTTCTTAATCACAGCAGCATTTACATGTTTGAAACATAGTAGTGTGAATTAGCACAAGACATGCCATTTACCCAAGCTATCAATAAGCACACATGGACCCTTCTAATGACATCCCATGCCACACCTCAAGGAAACCTAGTCTCCTGTGTGCCAAGCCACCTCACATTCTTGGAATACTCTCCTCTCCACAAAGCCAACTGTTGGACAACTTCATGATATAAATCCCTAATGTTGAAATCTTATAATACTTACTAAGGAGCTACTGTGATGCTTAAAAAGAACTCAAAACATTGGTTCGCCCTGCCCCCATCCCCAGAGTGTGGCAGGCTGGTCTCCCTCTACCCATGTGGGAGAATAGATGCTGGTGTCAGTGTGTTTCCCATGTTCTTTTATAGCTTTAGTACTTCCACAGCTCATTTTGTAGTTCAATGTGTTGGGGAGATATATTTCCATCAGTAGCTCCTCAGTTCCCTATGTGGCCACATCATTGCCTCTTCATGTCTTCCCAAGACTCCTACCCTGAGGTGTTGTGTACTAACTGTTGCAAAGGCAGCCTTTAAACCTGACCTGAATGTCACAGGCACTTTAGCAGATTATAGACTCTGAAAAATCCTGCAGTAAAGTAATCTTTAGCGATGGGTACACCAGCATCTCCCAAATTCACTTATTGCTAAAGACTTTTCAAAGAAACATTCTGAAAAGTTCTGGGTTAAATAATGTCAATCTCTGTAAAGGAGACAGTGAGGGCTTCTTACTGCATAGGCACCTTCACATCCCAGGATCTCCTGTTTCTCCACAATAAAATAATAATAATAATAATAATAATAATAATAGTAATAAAGTGTTCTTAACTCTGTAATTGTTCTCTTCCCTTTTCCTTCTCAGACTTACTTGAATAATGTAAAGTTAGTGGATTGTCTATGAGTAATATAAATACAAGTAATTTTTTTTTATTTTTCATTATACTTGACTTTCAATATTATTTTATAGTAGGGGTCCAGTGCATGAATCCATGCACCTTGAAAGGAACTGTAGGCCACGAGGCTGTGGTAGGCACAGGAGCCTGTCTCAGCCCATCCTCTGTGCCCCTGCCCAGCCCTTCCCTCTGTGGTCCCCAGTCCCCTGTCTGCCCTCAGCCCTGCTACTGCTACCAACACCGCTACCACTACCGCTGCTACTCCCATGTGCTGACAATGCCAGCCCTGCTTGCACCCGATGATGGTGCGGAGCAATTAGGGTTGGCACTAGCAGTGGGTGCAAGCAGGGCCGACGCTGGCAGCAGGTGCAAGTGCTGGGTGGGACCATGGAGCACAAGAGCAAGAATTTTTAGTAACCATCAGAGGCTTGCCCTGATGACAACGTCCAGTGCCCCACTTTGGTCTGGTGCCCCTGCTCACCTCCTCCTCCATCCTGCTGTGGCTGATGTCCACCATGTTCTGCACATACCCCCTGGTGTTCAGTGCATGTCATAATGACTGGTTGTTTGGTTGTTCTGGTTGTTCCACTGTTCAGTCTATTTGCAAATTAGCCTTTTATTTTATAGGATTTGTTTCAGGTATACAGCATAGTAGTTAGAAAATTACATAATTTACAAAGTGATCCTCCTGAAATTTCAAGTACCAGCCTGGTATCATACACATTTAGTACAATATTATTGACTGTATTCCCTATAGAATACTTTAACCCCTCTGACTATTTTGTAACCACCAATTTGTACTTCTTAATCCCTTCACTTTTTATTATCTTCTTCTCTGCATCAATGAGTCTATTCCTTCATTTTGTTCTTTAGATTCCAAATTTAAATGAAATCATATGGCATTTGTCTTTCTCTGTCTGATTCATTTCACTTAACACAATGTCCTGTAGATCCATCCATGTTGTTGCAAGTGATAAGATTTTTATCTTAATATGACTAAGTAATATTCCACTATACACATGTCTTGTACCACAGCTTTTTTATCCACTCATCTATTGATGTACACTTGGTTTGCTTCCACATTTTGCCTATTGTAAACAATGCTGCAATAAATATAGGGGTGTATATATTTTTTCAAATTTGTATTTTGTGTTTCTTTGGAAAAATACCCAGAGGTGAAATTGTTGGGTCATAAGGCAGTTCCATTTTAAATTTTTTTTAGGAAATAGACATGAACTTTTAAAGCCAAAATATCCTCTAAAAAATATCAGTGGGAGAAATAGAAACCTCATTCAAGTTGCCTATAATTTAAAGGGAAAGGCTCCAAACCACCTTTCCCCTCAAGACAATGTTTAAAAAGCTCGACCTTTATGCATTATGCATTTTCAACAGAGAACCCTATGTTTAGACTTCAATCACTTCTATCTTGGATCTGCAAAAACCTGAAAAGCTATATCCTTTTTCCCTTTTAATAAATCCATAGGAGACATTCCAACTGTGCCAACTTGCTCTGACCTCTGTGAAGGGCAAGTAGTCCTGCCCCAGTCTCTGCCACCTATCCCTGTTGTAGGTGACTGTGGGGAAGATCCCAGTTCCCTGCAGACTAGTTGTCTAGACAATGCAACTGAGCCAGCCTGGGAATGAGCAAGTCAGCATTCCTGGCCACTTAAAGCAACAGTGCACTCCTTCACCTGAGCTTCTGTGGTGCCTCATTTTGGTTGCTTAAATGACTAGAATTACTCAGTGGACCCTGTTCTGGTTGTATAAAAGTGCCCTCAAGTCGGGAAAGTTCTGTGTGGTCTGCCTCCTTTGGGATTTTCAGCCACACTGGAAGTGCTATATTTAGCCTCAAACCCCACCTCTCTCTAATGCTGTTAACCAGCTCTCCAGGGTTTAGGCAATAGTTCACTTCTGTGTCTTTCTATTAATACATCTTGGTCACCGAGTGGCATTTGTTTCCTGTATATTTCCATGAGACAGAACAGCAAGGGTCTAGTGTTCCCTGGTTATGAAAAGAGCCTCATTTCATTGAGACAGTTTGTCAAAATTCAGTTAAAAACCCTCTATCGGTCCTGCAATCCTCATGTGAATGTCTGGTGGACCAGGAAATCACATTTTAAAGTCAAGAAAGCAAAGAAAGTGAAATTTTTAACTGGAACTCCATGTGCGGGTGTTTTGATTCTCCAAGTCTGCTTAATGTGCAGGTTTAATTGGGAAGAAGAAGGATGCTAATAAGTCTTCTAATGGATTCTGATCTTGGTATGAGAATCGTCGCGTAACATATATGCTCTTCCCTTTCTGAGAAGAGCCAACACACTCTCCCATTAGCACCTCTTGCTTGTGCAGACACCACAGAGTCCTTCCTGCAAGTAGATTGACTTGCTTTGTCACTGCCACCTGTGCCGAGTTGGGGTCTTTTATTTTACCTGTTTAATTGTCCTTATATGTACAAATGACACTGCTTGTGAAGACTGAATGCTGGATTTTATATTGTATATCCGAAAGCAAAATGCCTGGCACAGAATTCCTTCATTCCTCTTTCCTTCTCCCTCTCCCTTTTCCTCTCTTCATCTCCATCACCTCCCACCCACCACTCACCCTTTTCCTTCCCTCTTCTTTCCCTTCTGGCTCTCTTTTCCCTTGTCCTGGTGTGCATATTCAGTATCACTCCTTTGTCGTCTGTCAGATGAAAAAGTGAGTCTATGAAGGGCGTTTATGGAAACTGGAAGGATCTGCCCCATCCCTAACTCCACCTGATAAGCAGCTATGTTCGTAACACAGGAGAATGCAATGTTGTTTTTTGAATTTAAAAACCAAATTCAGAAATCCAGCTGTTTGTTGAGGAAAAGGTGCCCATCTCTGCTTGTTTCTTGAACAAATGCTACCGGTGTGGTTTTGCACTCCTCTCCTTTAGATGGCACCATTCTACTGCAGTGCAGCCGCACAAGTTCCCCTGTCGCCCACTTCAATTAGCATTCATTGTGCAAGAATGAGAAAATTCCTTCATTCTGCTGGTGCCCAGTGGCACCTGATAATTAAGACGGTGCCTCAGCATTTCCATTAAAAAACCCATTTTTCACATAAGGCTGTAGCTCAGCAATAAAAACTTGCTGGCGCGGTCTTAACCTTGGGACATTTTAAAATAAACATTGCATTTCATTTTTAGAGGTCTGTCATCTTCTTAATTATATATGTCGCCTGGACCAAAAATTTGTTTTCTTCCCATGTGACCAAAAAGGTTATTAGAACTTTATCGAGGTTTTAGTAATCTCAGTGAGGTATCAGTTTGCATTAAATAAAATGCAAAATGTGGAAAGATGTTTTAATAGAACATTGAGAGGAATATAATCTTTTGAATTTGAGATTTGTTTTCCCAAAGATGTGTGCATTTTCCCATTCTTTCTATTACCCTCTCCTTTTCAAACATTCTGCTCTGGCATTAGGCATTGTAACAAAATATGTATCCCATGTTTTGGTCATAAAAATCTAGTTAGAGCTGGTTTTCCAGTGTACCAAAAAATACCTGTGTATTTTCACACCTTGCTTCCATATGAATCAACCACAATAAAATCTCAAATCAATAGTGGCTTTCTATTATTTGTGTACATGTTCCTTCTTTTAAGTCATTGTCAAATGTCAGTTACTTAAATGTTTCTAGTTGACTCTCAGAAACAATGCCTTTAAAGTTAAAAATTTTCAATTAACATAAAGTAGTGAAATCATAGGTTTAATCACTGATAAGGTTTATCCACTCTATATGCATTTTGTGTGGACAGAATAGAATGTTTCAGGTACACATTTCAACTGATTCACATACAGGGGTGACATTTGGGTGTTTGGTTTATTGATTTCAGAGAGGAAGAGAGAGACAGAGACAGAGACAGAGACAGAGAGAGGAAGAGAGAGAGAGAGAGAGAGAGAGAGAGAGAGAGAGAGAGAGACAGAGAGACAGAGACAGAGAGAGACAGAGAGGATATCATTGATCTGCTGCCTCCTGCACGTCCCCCACCAGGGATAGAGCCATCAATCCAGGCATGTGCCCTGACCACGAATCGAACTGTGACCTTCTGGTTCATAGGTTGATGCTCAATCACTGAGCCAGGCAGGCTGGGGTGGATATTTGGTTTGTTATCAACCTCCTATCTACTGCTAGCTGTTACATATGCTAAATGGCACAATTTGCTTAACTGAAGAGACTCAGACATGAGATTAGAATATAAGCAAGAATAAAAAAGACACAAAATGTTCTAGGACTTGCCCCTCAGATGAGAGCCAATGAATTGTGAGTTGTAGGCAAGAGCAAAGGAGAGATGTGGTATCATTAGGAACTTCTGAAGGTGCTGCAACAGAGAGACTGTAAAGGAGGGGGATGGAGTGGAATGCTTCCTGCCTCTCATGATAGGCTGTCCTAAACCAACTTCACCTTTTACATTTCCACTTCTTGTCAAATAGTAAGTTTAGATTTGTTTCTTAATATTTTCAGTCTCAAAAGTTTGGCCTGGATTTGAATTGCAAGTGACTCGTAGAGAAAGACATAGACAATGTAGGGGTTTGAGGGCAACTGCTCTGAAGGGCAAGAGGACCCCAGAACCTTGCAAGTGGGAGCCAGACAGAGTGAGGGGCTCTCTAAGTTGAACAGGGATGTTATCTGTGGCCAAGTAGCCTTTATTGGAGGGAAGGGCTAGAATGTTACACACTATTGTAACCACCGAACAGAGTCATTTCCCACAATAACCCCAATCTCAATCCAATTGACTCAGTTTTCTATGATGATCAGACACAAGGATAAATTAGTGATTCCAACTCCCAGAGAATACAAAAGACTTGAACTCGAATATTCTGCTAGCATCGACCCACAATGCAAGCGAGAGTCTGTCAACTGTTTTTCCCTCCGGGTAGATGTGCAACTGAGCAGAGCTAAGGATGAAAGGAAGAGGTAGAAGACAGGAAGAAAATGCCATACACATGTGGTTTTGTTGTCTTTGCTGCTTCATGTAATTATACTGATATATTTTAAAAGTTCACAGCTGAGTCATAAGAGAGTAGAATTACTTTTGTGTAACTGATACAAATACGGAAAACAACTCCATCTCCACTGGTGTAGGCTTCAGACCACAACACCGATTTCACAACATAAAAACAAAGCTAGATTTTGAAATGCTAATTTAGTTGTAACTCAAGATGGATGACCAGGAAGTTTCAGCTAGGTAAGACTTGCCCAAAGGAAGGTGGCAGTAAAATAGGAGCTGCATTGTAGTGATAGAAGCTGTGCAGAGAAAGTCAGGCTTGGTTAGGTATATATATTAAAAAAAAAAACAAAAAAAAACACAGTTGAGTCTAGGTTGCTGCATTGCAGTAAATGGCTAGAAAGAGTACTGTAGGTCACTGACAGGTCAGTTAACAAAGTTGTGAAAGGGGAAAAAATACGGATCACTAAAAGGAAAACTCCTGTTATTTAATGAGGCAAGAATTTAGAACAGAAACTAGAAGACCGACTTATTGATATTTCAGAGTTTAAGTGCCTGAAGAAAGGGCCATTTTCAACTGGAAACACAGACAGAAAAAAGTGGAACCACTGTCAACGACAGTGATTTTATAATAAACTGTCCATAACTAAATGTACCCTTAAGTTGCTCAGGAATCAAAACCTCCTTACTGAATTATTCTAAGGAGAGTAACACAAGAGGATGTAGTCCTCTAAGTCAAAAATGGACTTGACCCTTTTCTCTGCCACACAAACTCCTATTCATCCTTTAAGACCCAACTCCACATGTCCCAACCCCTCTGTGAAAGATTGATTCTTCCCTCAGACCTAATCTTTCTCCTTCTACAACCCTTTGTTCATACTATTTCTATGTAAAACTTACTACTGTATGACACACTAGATTAGTAATCCATTCTTCCTCCTAGGCTGAGTTCTTTAGGGTCAGATCTTACTCATCTTTGTATCCTTGGTGCTTGGTACAGCCTTATATATAAGGCGTTTGCTAATGGGTGGATGCATGTATGGATACTGGAAAGGTATTGCTTTACTGTCCTTTACACTTGAGTGGTATATGAAGAAATCATCGATGGAGGAAAGTCAGAATGGTTTCATTGTGGCTGCTGCAGACATTTTTGGCCTACTTCCACAGAACAGCCTAGTTTGAAGAGAATATCCAGAAACAAACCTGTGTTTCAGAATGAACGCCTACACCACCTGGGAACCTATCAACCTTGTTGAGAATTTCATTCCGTCATTAACCCCAGGAGACAAGCCAACCCTGCTACTGTTGAAGTAAGATGACTGTTCATTTATGGGAAGCATTTGGTGGCTGGAACTGTGGCCAGTCAGGAGTGAATTGTTCAGATGCCTAGTAGCTGTTTCTTAGGAGACCACACGTCAAGCACCTGCTGAATCATGAGCTTCAGTTGGATTACAATGGGCTTTTCTGACAAGATGTAGGAGGCTTGGGCTAGAGCAGATACCTGGCACACACCTGAGCTGCTCAATCTAAAATTCGGAGAAAAACAGGAAAATCTGAGTCTTGACTCATTGAGAATATATTTTTATAGACATTGCTTCCAAGGAATAATGTGTTCTCAGGTCAGAGAGAGCCAGTCAAACTCCTACTTCATTCATTTTTGACAGGTGTTTTCCAACCCTCCTACATGCTTTTACTTGTTATCATATAAAACTCGCTTTTAGTTTTCACTGCAGCGGCACTGCTGGCCTATTTATGAGTGGAAGGTAAATGCAGTGCAATATCTAAGTGAGAGGACACTTTGTGATATTCTATCTTAAAAAAGAAGCTACATGTCAACATATGACAAATAGTAAATCATGGGCTAGTTTCAATGAAACTCAAGAAAAAATTTTAGTGTCACAGAGAAAGTAAGTTGGGAGATTGGCAAGGCTAAATCTCAACGGTTAAAGTTGAAAAACAAACCTAGATTCTGTTTTCCAATCCCTCTTCATTCTCCTCTTAAAATATCCATGATAATTTTCTATGAAGCTGGGTATCGTTGACATTCCAAGACCTACAAAGCAATAGAGTGAAAAGCAACAAAGTTGTTGGGCCTCATATTGGAGTTCTATGGATGAAATAATGCCTAAGCCCTCATTTAAATCCCACATTTCTGTATGCTAAAATCATTTTGGTAGGGGATATTTTAAAGGTGGGAGTAACCAGTTGGCCAAATCAAAGGTGAAAAAGCATGAAAGACTCCACTAGAAGTTTGACTATTGGTAAAACTACACATGGAACAGGATGACCAGGTTGGAACGAAATTACTTAGGAAAAGAAAACTAGTTAAAAACAGTTTCATACAGAAAAATGCCTTTATTCATCTGCCCCACCAAAAAACTATTTGCTTTGCATCTGTGGTCTTCCTTCTCCTCAGACCTTAAAATTTCACAATCTATATGAATTTCATAAAAATTTCAGTTATCAGAATGCTCCAAAGTATAACCCACTCACCCTTATCTCAGTCCTCACCTCTTTGAATGGGAACCATGCTTAAAATGAAATGTGATAGTCAATCTGGCCCATGTTGCTTAGTGGTTGAGAATTGACCCAGGGATCAAGAGGTTACCGGTTAGATTTCGGTTCAGGGCACATATCCAGGTTTCAAGCTCAATCCCCAATAGGTGACATGCAGGAGGCAGCTGATCAATGTTGTTTGTCTCTCTCATCAATGATTCTATTTCTCTATCCCTCTCCCTTCCTCTCTCTCTATATATCAATAAAAACATTTTCTTAAATGAAATGTGGTAATTAATGGACACCTGGAAGAGAAGGGACCTTGATGGTGACAAAAGGTGCTGTAAGTAATACAACAGCAGTTGAAAAGCCAAATTGTTGATCAAATAATACAGTTAATTTAATGCCATACTACATATGTTACTTTTCCCATGAAATTGACTGATTTTATAAAACTTTTATTTTTTTAATAAGTTGATTAGATACAGTTGTATATTATAAAACACTAGTGACCTGGTGCATGAAATTCATGAACATTAAAAGGGAATTAATTAGAGGAAATATTTTAATATTGCTATTTGCCCTTTTTTTTTTAAATAATATAAGTGTCAGAGATGAAAAGAAATAGTAAAAATGTATATGAAAATCTTCCTCCTGTCAGAGTCTGGGGCATGCCGCAGGACCTAGAGTTAAGTCCCTGCTCACCAACCACATGTGCTTCAAAAATGCAGAAGAGCCGAAACCAGTTTGGCTCAGTGGATAGAGCGTTGGTCTGCAGACTGAAGGGTCCCAGGTTTGATTCTGGTCAAGGGCATGTACATTGGTTGCAGGCACATCCCCAGTGGGAGGTGTGCAGGTGGCAGCTCTATGTTTCTCTCTTATATGTTTCTAACTTGCTATCCCTCTCCATTCCTCTCTGTAAAAAAAAAATCAATAAAATATATATTTTAAAAATGCAGAAGACTCAAACCTGGCCATCCCCATCCCCATCAAGCCCCTCCAGGTGGGGAGCACAGCATGAGGTCTCCATCAAGCCCTGGCAGGTGAGGGGCATAGCCTGAGGTCCCCTGGCCTGGCGCTGGAGGGTGGGTATGGCATGAGCTCTCCTGGCCTGACACTGGGACAGGAGGTGTGGCCTGATGTTCTCCATCAAGCCCTGGCAGGCCAGGGACACGCCTGAGGTCCCTCGCCCCAGCCAGACGCCATGCAGCCTCAGGTCCCTGCTGTTCGATCATAAAGTTAAGGTGTCCTGGCTAATTTGCATATCCCTCTATTACATAGATAGATAAAATGTGGCAACCTAGAAATTTGTATTTATACAGTATTAAATTTATATTTATAAACTACTTTTTGTTTTCAAAAGGTATTTATTGCCATGAGCAAATGCTCATAAGTATTGTTAAGGAAACAAAGGAGAAAACAATGTGTCTACATACAGCACAATCTTAAATTTGTAAAGATGTATATGTGTTTATTTATACTTATATATCAAAATACTAACAGTGACATCTAGCCTATATTTGCAAGTGATTTTGTTACCTGTGTAAACAGAAAATAATCAAGAAAAATAATGTTCCCTGATTTTAAGGAACTATAAAGAATATTATGACAGGAAACTTCTGAAACTCTGCTTATATTAATGGCTCATTGCATAACAATGACCAGAAATGAATATATGATTAAGATATATTGAAATTCTTCTTATGTTTAACATAAAAATTGTTTCAACACATCCAGGTGTAGGATAAAATAACCTGCAGAAAAATACAAGAGTAAAATAAAAAGAATATAAACATTTCAGAAAATTTTACAGTATGATCCTTCCCCAAACTTCATTCAGAATGAGAAATTTCAAAAACGATCTGTGAATAGAAACTGCCTGGTTTATTAAGAAAAAAAAAACCACATCAACATAAAAAATTGAATCTGTTAGCTTTGTCAAATCAAATGAATGTCATTTCTATAAAATCACAAATCCATAAAATAAATAACACTATGACATTTAAAAGTTGAATTTTTTTTTAGAGTATGCCAGTTTTCCTATGAATGAGAAGTAGGAATTATTTCTTTTCTAGTAAATCTTACAGGAGCCATAACCTACACGACCCCATTTCTGTGGAGAACGGTTTCATCTTCCTCTGCCACTTGAGTCTTATGTATGAAAATGTGACCTTCCCTTGGTCAAATGAATAAAACCTCATTCGAATGGGTGCACACTCTCACTCACATTTTGAAATATGTTTGCATAAGAATTTATTTATGGATGAAAAGGTTCATGAAATTTTTTCCTCTCTCAGGGATTTGTGATGTGGTACCTTCCTTAATTCTATCTAATGTACTCGTTCTCATTTTTTAAGCACATGCGGTTGGTGAAATTACTGTGCTTTTAATTTCCCACATGCAAAGTGGTCATTTTGATCCTCTCTGTTCCTCAGGAGAAATGGAGACAAACCCAGCAAGAGGCCATGATTTATGGAAACATTTTAAATGATTGGCCTAGTATTTGCAGAGTATATGTTTATCAATAGTCATGCATTAATTGTTCATTTTTGAAGAGCGACAGATTTGAATAGGATGCATTAAGAGACTAGTCTATAGAAGCAAACACCCAAGCTACTGAATCAAGCCAGCCATACACCTAATATTTTTCCTGTCTGGCCCTTAGTATAATCTTCTGGGTGCTCATTCTGAAACTCTCCAGAACTAGTGTTAACCTCATGAGGCTACACAGGAGTGTCATTGTCTAGCTCCAAAATTATTAAAGAATTGATGGAAATTATCTTACATTTTTTAGTTATATAGTATTTGATTATGATACATTGGGGGCATCATTTGTTATAGTGGAATTTTCAAATTTAGGGATGTGTGAGCACCTCAGGACACATCTTATCGGATGTTAAGAGCCCATAGATGACTCCATTACTGGGTTAGGAAATACATGCACTGTTTTCCTGGGAACTGTTACCTATGCAGTATTCTAATTTTAAGAAAATAACTATATCTATATGTAGTGGTCCCTTCTTTTCCTGGCTTCCAAGACTTCCACCAATAGCTGTTCATCTTTGCAGAACTCACGCATTTGAATGCCATGGTGAGTCTGACTTCTAATCCCACCTGCATATTGTGCATACCTAGAAGGCTAAGCCTTAAGGATAAGGTGGAACTTGGTTCCCTTTAACATGTGATGTACAGGGCAGTCACAGCATCCAGCTGGCTGAGTTGCTAGAAGCCAGCAACATGGCCAGTCCACACAGGTTGCTTATGGGCTCTACATTTCCCTGGCTGGTGAAAGGGCTCCTAGGTTGGCTGCTAGAGGTTGAGGTCCACCTTGGAAATGTTTGATCACCACACCTGTCCCTAACATCTGGCTTCTATTTTTTGATGAGTCAAGGCAGAATAAGCCTATTCCATCAAAAGGCAATTCTAATGAAAAAGGCTCCTCTTTTGCTCTGACTCTCTACCACCCCACCCCCTTCCTGGCCAGAGCCCAGCTGCAGGGAGGATGGAGCTGGAGGCTAAGAAGAAGAAAACCTGAGTCACTGGGTAGAAAGCTGAGCCACCTGTCTAAATGGATTGTTTCCATCAAGCTGAGATGGAGAGACAATGCCTTCAGTTTCAGGGGAGGGAACCCCATCCTGGTTCAAGAGAAAAGATTCAGGGTATTGGGGTGGGAGGGGCTGCCTCTGCAGAGGAAGTGTTGGCCTTGAAGTTCTGCCACCCTGGTGGGTGCAAACCCTGCTGGCAGAATACACAAGGAGGCGGTGTTTGTGTGGACAAATTAGCCCAGCCAGAGATCTGTGTGTGGGAGGAGCCCTGTTCCCTTTTATCCTGGGTGGGATGGAAGACTTCAAACTGTAGCTGAGGAGAGAGTAAGAAAAAAAGATTCAGATATTTCTTGGAAGGTAAACAACTTCCAGGTTCCTCTTCCATGGTAGACCACCTGTATGCTTTCCCATTTATTCAATCCCATGCATTCATTCTTTTAATCAACATTCATTGAGTGCTTGGCAAACAGTGCTAGATACTGGAAGAAAAAGATAACACCTCATGGCCTCTGCCTACGTAAAGTTCTTGCCCAACTTCTACAGCTCAATAAATCACATCCCCTTGACCTGAATTACGTTTCACGTGGTGTGATTCCCAAACTCAGAGTGAGCCAATGCACTGTTCCCACATGACACTGGGAAATTGGATACTGACTGTTACCAAGTCATGGAAAGCTGGGATTAGAAAGACCAGAGAGAGAATCTGGCTAACACTCTTTTTTTTTTTTTTTTTTTTTCTTTTTTTAATGGGAAAACTGAAACCAAGGCCCCCAAGGAGTTCAAGGCTGTGAGATCAGGCCTTGAAACCCAATGACCCCAATCCCCTGCTCTCCCACCTGGCCTGTGCTGGTAAAGTCCATCCTTGGAAGCCTTTCCCCTCCTGACCAATTTGGCTGAAGTTTTACATCCAGATGTGAACTCAGGAAAATACTTATTTAGACAATAATTGTTTATTGCAAGTACTACCATAAAGTCATTTTGGAAGACAGAAATCTCTTCCCTTAAGTAGCTCAGAAGCTAGTGCATCTATTAATACTACATCAGTAGCAGCTGAATCTCCTTCAAGATGCTGCCAAATGCCTTGCACACTTTCAGTATCAAGATTTATCTTGAAATGGGTATTTCCTCCTGAAAAGAAAAGAAAAGAAAAGAAAAAAAGCAAAGAACTAAATCCATTTTTGAGGCTCAGTTTTTAGAGGCTCCAGAAAGAATGCAGCTCCCTAACCACTTCTGCCTACCTGCCTCATCACCCCTAACCACTCTGCCTGCCTCATCACCCTTAACTGCTCGCCTGCCTGCCTGATTGCCCCTAACCTCCTCTGCCTCAGCCCAGCCACCGCGGCTTTGTCCCAAAGGACATCTGGAATGACATCCAGAAGGTCATCCTGCTGTCTGGTCTAATTAGCATATTATACTTTTCTCATTATAGATCATACATAAACGCACATTCATTTCCAATGAACTGTGATTTTTTAAAGTTAAAAGATAAACATTAACATGTAATAGAATTTGAATAAAAAACAGGGAAAGAGGAGTAGATAATTTCAGGACAGGAAGTGTTGTGTATGTAATGATAGCAAACAACAATACTACCAAGTAAATAAGTGCTATACTTAATTACATATAATATCAAATTTCAAAATTTACAAACCCATACACATGAAGAACAAAATATACATGGAAGATAAAAGACTAATAACTTTATAAAATAATTTTATAAATAAGAAATTTTACAAATAAATATAGAAAATATAAACACACATCAGTAGATGAGTAGGAAAGTTGGCAAAATATATGTATGAACAGACAACTCACTGAAGAAGAGATAGAACTAGATGATAAATATATGAAAGAATTTTTACCTCAGTTGCAATCAAATTTCAATAACTTTAATGTATTTATTATATAACATATAGTATGCATATATTAAAACATTTATCTTATTAAGTTGGCCAACTTTCTTTTTTAATGAATATGCCCAGTCATTGGTGAAAGTGGTGAAAAATGAACATCCATGTCTGTGTGGGAGGTTCGGGAAGAGATTGGACAAAAATCATATACCTATGGATTAGTCAGATGGGTACAATGTAATCACTAGGGTCCTTACAAGAAAGAGGAAGGTAAGAGAGTTAGAGTTGGAGAAGATGTGAGGATGGAAAAGAGATCTAAAGATGGTGGGAGGAGCCATGAGCCAAGGCATGCAAGAGGCCTCCAGAAATAAGAAAAGGCATGGAAACAGCTCATTTCTTAGAGCCTCCAGACACCTTGTTTTTAGGACTCTGACCAATAGTAAAAGGTTTAAAAAAAACCATGTGGACAGGATTAGAATAACATGAAGATAAGAAAAAATCATGTAGTAGACAAATACACTTAATTATGGGGACAATTTGCAGTGTATTTGTAAGGGAAAAATTATGCATTCATTCATTCATTTATTCAACAAATTGAGTGTATAATTAATTACATAAATAATAATATCATGTGTATATGTAAAGAAAACACAGAAAAGATATAAGGATAATAATTGGTTATTTTTAAGTGTTTAAAATTGTAAAGAAGATCATGAAAATCTTTCCTAATCCTACCATTGTTCACTTGAATAAGCATGTGGTTCTTCAGAAATCACAGAGTAATAAGTTATAAGATACCGTGCTTTAACATGGTAAGCTTTGCAAAAAAAAAAAAAGTCATGCTTTTTTTTGTTATAACATGTTGTGCTTTTTATTTTTGCAATACTTCTCTTTAGAGATGAATAATAATGATATAATGGGATGATAAAATAGTTACAGGTTCTTTCTTTCTTTCTTTTTTTCTTTTTTTTTTCTTGACTAATTACCCTGAGCCTTGATGTATGATTAGGGGTTTCAACCATAGCTTCCTGGATGCTTCAGAGATAGGAGGAGGAAGAGTTGGAGGTCCAGGAAGTGACTCTAGGACCAGCCTTGGCCTTCTGGTCTCCAAACTCTCTGGGCCTCTATACTCAAACTCTGCCATTTTTCTCTGTCACATGGTGCATTTGATACAAATTTAAAAAAGGGGCTCACTGGTAGCAAAGTTAGACGATGAAATCAGCTGGTTCCAAGCCAATGAGTTGCTTATAAAGTTTCTTCTCCCTTTCTCTTATAAAGACATGCTTCAGTGTGTACTCTCAATCCTGCAAAAGCAGGGCCATCCTTCCAAATCATTCAAGACCAGAAATAGATTTATTTTTCTGGGGAAAAAAGTTGTCTTCTTATAGCATGTGCCTGTAGCAGGAATTATATGACATGATCATTCAATCAATATTCAGCACAAAACTTGCATTAGGAATGTTAGGTATGGTTCCTATCTATCAAGGACTTATCATCTAGTCTGAAACTATGTCTTCCTGATTCTCCCTCCCCAAAAACTTTCTTTGACCTTCTTCCCTCTCAAACTACAGCTCCACGTGTTACCTCTTCAATGCCACCCTTCTATACTCACTATCCACTTTCTGACCAACTATTACTCAAATTGTCATAATAAATACTTAAATCCAGGGTGTGTGTAAATGTGAAATGTGTCCCCCTCTGGAGTTGTGCAGTGCCTGACCTGCACAACCAAATGTAGGGACTTGGGTTCTGTTCATGCATCCTATAGTCACCAAATCAGAATAACTAGGTTGAAATAGCACATAGAGATAATTTGATCCCAGTATTTTAGTGCATCCACATTTCTGATAAGTGGTCTTTTGCCCCCTGTGTGATCATCTCCAGTGACTGGAAACACACTATATCTGACAGTATCTCTCTGTTACTATTTATTGTGTACATAAAATGAATGTACTTCCTCTTGAAGCTTCTATTTATTGGTAAATTTTATATACTTTGGAACTAGGAAACAGAAGTGGGTAGTAGTTAAGGGCATAAGCTTGGATGATCAACAATTATATTAGAGTGGTTTTGTCATTTATTTGCTAATTGACCTTAGACAAATTCCTTAATATCCCTTAGTGTCCTCATCTGTAAATGGGGATAATATCATTGCTTGTCCTCTTCCTTTCAGGATCCCATGGATTAAATGAGGTGATGCCCAGAGCAAGGGCAAGAGGCTAGGCAATAACTACCACTCACACAACTGCTCCTGCATCAGTCGACTGTTCATGCTTTCTCAGCTTCTCTGTACTGTATATGATTGGCAACTCCTCTCAAGTCCTGACCAACCATATTTTTCTAAGTGTGCCCCATCTGCAGTGAAGTGTTTGGACTGAAATGTTATCCTTCAGTTAGCTCTCCATGCCTCAGAGTAATAAACTCACTCTGATTTGCTTTCAAGACTTACTATTATACATGCAATCAAGAATCTGGTTAGATGTTTGTAGATGGTATGCATTTGCCTCTCTTTTTATAGCATGAGTTCCATAGGAGTCTTGTTCTCTGTCATGGTCCACCATGTCTGGTACATCACAGATAAACCACAAATGCTCATCATATTTAAGTTCAGCTTTGATTCTGACCCTCACTCCTTGCTTTGATGTCTACACAATTCTCTTTGAAAGCTCATCCTTGGCTCCATAATAATCCTGGATCTGTTTTTTATTTGTTTCTTGTTTTGTTTTTTAAAATCTTTATTGTTGAAAGTATTACAGATATTCCCCTTTTCCCCCATTGATCTCTTCTAGCCTGCCCCAACCCCTCCCCCCCCCACCAGACTTTCACTACCCTATTGTCTGTATCCATGGGTTATATATATATTTGCATAGAAATTTATTGGTTGATCTCTTCCCATCCATCCACCTTCCTCTGCTTCCCTCTGAGTATCAACAGTCAGTTCCATGCTTCTATGGCTCTGGGTCTATTTTTATTCATTGGTTTATTTTATTCATTAGATTCCATATATGAGTGAGATCATGTGATACTTATTTTTCTCTGGCTTATTTCACTTAGCATAATAGTCTTCAGGTTCATCCATGCTTTTGCAAATGGTAAGAGTTCTTTCTTTTTTTTGTAGTTGTGTAGTATTCCATTGTATAAATGTACCAGTTTTTAATCCACTCGTCTGCTGATGGGCACTTAGGCTGTTTCCAAATCATAGCCATTGTAAATTCTGCTGCTATGAACATAGGGGTGCTTTAACATCTTCATTAAGATATAATTCATATGCTATTAAACTTACCCATTTGCAAATGTACGGTATGGTAACTTAAGTATATTCACAGACTTGTACAATCATCACCACAATTTAATTTTAGAACATTATAATCATCCTCAACAGAAACTTCATACCCACCGTAGTCATTCCTTATTTTCTCCTTCAAGTTATGTCCCAGGTTATCACTAGATTAGCCTGTTCTGGACATTTCATATAAATGAAATCATCTAGTACATGGCCTCTTGTGACTGGCTTCTCTCATGTAACCCTATTTTCAAAATTCATGTTATCAGATATTTATTACAACAGGTGTGTATCAAATATGCATTATCTTTTTTTTTCTGCCCAGGAATAACTCCTTATATGTATATGCCACACTTGTTTATCAGTTAACCACTTAGTAAACATTGGTGGGTTCCACTTTTCTAGTTACCACTTTTAGTGCTGTGTGGACCATCTAATGAGGTTCACAGGAAGATAGAGGCTGATTTTCATTTTGAGTAAATGATGCACTTTGAGGTGGATCCAATGTCAAAGGCAGTCCACAATTGGCACCTATGCCCCCTGCCAGGTAACATGCCCATACCCTCTCTGGGTACTCAAGTCCCTATGGTTGGAGGTTATTATTTTTTTTCTTTCTTAGCTCTTTTTTTAAAAAAGATCATTAAATTGGAATATGGGAAAGAATGGGCCTATTGAGTTTGTGGGATTGTTTACTCAACCATGAGCCTCTTGTCCTCGTGTGTGTGTGTGTGTGTGTGTGTGTGTGTGTGTGTGTGTTTTACAACCACTTCAGACCAGAAACAATGCTGTGTGCAATTATCTAAGTGCCTATGTGTGTGTACACAGGGCATCTCAGGAGAGATTCGCAACCATCTTATTTTCACAAATATATAATGTACTTGTAAAAAAACAATTCTTTTTCAGTGTACACAGCATGCCAGTCTCCTTTCAAACACCATTTGAAAAACCTGGTTACAATTTTGATAGTAATAAGGTGTTTTCTCCTTATTCATATTAATTCCTCAAACCTCCCAACCATTTAAGCCTCAAAAAAACCTCAGCTTAATCCTGACTAAAGAAGTTGCTAAATATGCTTAATTATTTGTAATTAAGATGGAAACTGTACTTAGATGTGGAGCTCCTATGAACTTTGTGTTATTCTATGTGCACGTATTTCTTTGAAAAACAATTATTTTGTAGGCTATAAAAGTAAATGCATAACATGTCCTACAAGAATAATCTTTGATTTTTCTAATTAAATCTATATCTGCCAGATACTTCTCACCTTCCTTTTCTTTGACTCAGGATATGTTTCTGCTCTACAGTGGCTAAAATTTCCAGAATAACTCAACTTTACTATATATTATGCCATCAACTTTCTTCCAGAAGAGATAATATTTCGCTCCTTCATTTTCTACCATGAACTTTTGGTATAAGAAAGTGGAGGTAAAACATCAATGCAGATGCCTGCAATTGTCTCTGAAGAGTTTTCTGCACACTCAAAAGCCTTCATTATGAACAAAAGTCTGATGTTCTTTCACACACTGATGAATGTTGACTTAGCTTGAAAAAATCTAATTAAAAATATTGCGGAAAATGCAAACGTGCCTGAATCAAACAGCCAAAAGGAATTATCCTCCTGAAGTGTAAACTACCTACAGGGTGTTGAAGTTCACCAAATCAATTATAGTTTCTAGAAACCAAACAAATAATGATTGTACTCTTGTCCCCAAATGATAAAACAAAAGCCTTGTGAAATCACACACTACATTAAAGTGTGAAGGCCCGTGTTTAAGGTTTTTTTTTTTTTCTTTTTCTTTTTAATTTGTAGCTATCTAAAGACGAAACTGCTAGTTAATTAGGCTATTTTAATTCATGGTGATCAAATAAGATTCATAAAGAAGGATTTTCTTTTCTTCTTCTTTTTTAATCTTTTCTTGTTCACCAATTCCTTATTCCAGAATTTCATTTCGGAGTTTATCAGAACAAAATGATTTCCCGGCGCTGCTCTCTGCAGCCCTGTTTGCTGAGTTCCACAGGATTTACCCACAAGTTCTACTTGAGTAAATCGCATTTCGACAACTGCATATTTCATTTAGACCTTTGCAATGACTGGGCCAAGGTCAGTTTTAAATTCTACTGAAATCATAAAGTGACACTTGAGATAAACAGAATGTTTACTCTCTCCATGTGAGCTGAGGCTGATATGTAAATGTATCCCCATTCTTTCATCAAATTTGCATTTGCCCTCTTAGCCAAACACTACAGGGCTCCAAATCAAACAGTTTTAATGATGGTCAACTCTTTATGACCAATGGCCATATCAGAGAAAAAGAAACGGCAATTTAGATTAAAATGAAAAGCGCAGCCAAAACATAACGCTCCTCTTTGCGTTCGTGGTAATTGGATGAACTTTCCATACCAGCGGTGTTTTGATGCTTCGCTGCTTAGCAGTAATTACCACAGTCTTCCGGCTTTGTGTGCACCTGCTCTGCCCCTTGTTATCTGCTGCAAACACATCACACGCACCTATCATCAGTATTTTTTTTTCCCTGTCAAATACACCAAGTACCTCTACACAATTCTTTATATTGAAGAAAAAAGAGAGGAGAGCATAAAGGGAAGATTTGCTCCTCTCTGCAAATTGAATCATTCTTGGCCAACTTGAGCAAGAAAGAAAGACGATCAATAATAAAAATGCACAGAGTGGACCGTGAAAAACAAAACCCTGGTTTTTGGAGGCAAGCGCTGCCTTCCTATGAGATTATTCTGTTTCCAGTGTGTGGTTCTACAAAAGTGAATGAGCCCCCAGGGCAAGAGGGTGTGTTACTTAGTCTAAGGTGAGCAGGAATCTTGCAGGTAAGAAGCTAAGAGTATCCAAATAGCCGCCAGGCCCCTATGAAAAGCCACTAGCAGAGGCTTAAATCTCTCTGATGCAGTTAAACAAGGGTGAGCCTCTGAGAACGTGAGGGATAAAATTAGTACCTGTGTTTGCTCTCCTTTCTTTCCGAACAAAAGGAGCTATTTATGTGTTATGAGTTTGTAAAACACAGAGGGGATTAAGCAACAGGGACCACACAATTCATTGCTTTCGTGCTGGGGGCTGGGCTAAAGCAGAGTTAGAGCCCACTGGGTTTAGTCCCTCCTGAAACTCGGGCAGTTGGGGCTTCGCTCAGAGAGGAAACGGGGCTTGGGTGCCTGCTGCATAGCAATTCTTGCGTTGTGTTTTGTTTTGGCTCCAAATTCAATGTTAGCAAGTTCAAAGCAAAGGACCTCCGAGACAGGCTGCACAAAGAAGAGGGGGAAAAAAGTGGCTTTCTTTAGGGTGGGGGGTGGGGGTGGGGGCTCCCAACTTGTGCTTCCTGGAAGGAATGAAAAATGAAGACTGTTGGCACTAAGCTTTGCTAGGTTACCCAAGATCTCCCACTTGGAATGTCAGACACATAGTCAAAGGCTTGATCCAGCAACAGAACTAACATAATTCACAGCATCCATACAAGACAAGTGTCTCTGCCCAACTCCACCGCTTGTCTCATGAAGAAGAAGACGGAGAAAAAAGGAAAGAAAGGAAAAAAGAGAAAGCCAAGAGGCAGGGCGGTGTGTGTGGGGAAGGCAGGGGGACACAGTTTTCTTTTCAGTGTGGCTGTCAAATGGTGATCTAATTGTGGCCGGGCTGCAGGAGAGCAGATAGCTTTTTTGAAGCCGCAAGTATTTCTGCCATTCAAGAGGCCTGAGGATGCCACACACAGTCTGTTTGTTCAACATAAGCAAACAGATTGTAAACTGGCTGATAATTTTTGTACTGACAATGTCATTTACAGCTGTCAGCCTTTCGTCTGCCTTGTTTGCTTTATTCAAATATGAACCAAGTGGACCTCCCTTCCAGCACTTTCTTCTGCATTAAAATCACATCCATTCCCTTCCAAGCTGTCTTATCTAAAATTCATTGGAGGCCAATCAGTTGGCTGAATGCTTTGTTGTTTCCATGGAGGCAAGAAGTCCCATGTGGACTTTGGGGGATTAGGAAGTTTCAGATTTAAAGCCTTGAAGTGCACATTTCTTTCAGTTGGCTTCTTTTGATTGCACAGAGGCAGGGCATTTAAATATAATGTTATGTCTGAGAAGTAAAGCAGTGCTTTAAAAATGTAATCACCCTAGTTTGCAGCTGTATAGCGCCAGCCCTTGTTTTTTTCTCTTCTGGTTGAGTCCTGGGAACGTGCTGCCTTGGGGGCACGCATTGGCATTTGTCCGGTGGGCCTCTCCGTCACCACAGCTGCTCTGCTGGCTGGCACCCCTCAATCTCACCTTTTCTTTATGTAGCCTAGTGTGTGCCTGCCCGAGCATCACCCACACATCCAGAAGCCTCCTCTCTTGTTAATGGAGGTCACAGTATTTTTCCTTGGTAATCTCCTTAGTAATTAGTTAGTCATTTCCTTAGTAATGCCACCATCAGACCCACTATCTGGTGGCATGTAGACAGCTGCAACTATTGCCACTTTTCTCAGAGGGCTCAGTATATCCTAAAAAGGGGACAAAACAAAACAAGGCAACAGCATGGCTGCCTACCTCCCTGCATCTGGTACAGGCAATCGGGCTTCCAAAGCTCCTATTTCAAATGCACTCTGCTCTGAGCTTCACCCTCATGTTTCAAGGGCAACATCAACCCAGAGCCATCTTTTCTAGGAGGGGCTTTGCTGTCTTCATTGGACAAAGAGTGATTTTTCAGAAAACCTGTGATTCCTGGTCTCTTCATTCAGTGATTCAGATCCCAACTACCATCTGCCATGAATTATGAAATTTATTCCTTAAGTTGGAACCTTTAGAACATAGTAGCTGATAGACCCTGATTTGATCCATGACTGCGGCATGAAAAGGAACATGTTACCCTGTTCACATATAAGAGTGAAAGAAGAACTGAAGGGTAAGTCAATGCTGTTGAGGTAGCTTTGGCTTGGGCAGCTGACAGCATCCACTTGATGCCTGGCACACTCTAGGCAGAGAGAGGAGAAGAGGGTGTGCTAAAGCAAATAGGACAAAATAGAAATAAATGTGTACTCTAAATGTGTATGCTACATCTCTGTGGTATTATCTCAACACTTCTATAAGCTTGAAGTAAAATCAAAATAACTTTAAAAAATATTTTTATTGATTTGTAGAGAAACAGAAGAAGGGAGAGGGAGAGAAACATCCCTACAACAGCAACCAGCTGCCTCCTGCATGTCCCCTATTGGGAATGGAGCCTGAAACTCTAGCATGTACCCTGACCAGGAATCCAACTGGTAACCTTTCCATGCACAGGATGATGCCCAACCAACTGAGCCACACCGGCCAGGGCCAAAATCATATTTTTTTTTAAAGAAGTAAATAAAACCTCAAAGGGAGCAGAAAAGAAAGATGTTTCCTCCCCCTTGTCTTTCAGATGTCTGAAGCTGAAGTGAGAGAACAGAAATACAAGAAGGAAAATAAGAGTATGGAATAACAAAACAGGACAAAAGGAGTGGAGGAAGAAAGAGAGAGAGGAGAGACTCCATCTGAAAACCATATTTTAATGTATCTAAGTCTTTAGTAGTAGTTTACTGAATATTCCCAACTGTGGGGCCCTGGCCAGAATGCTTAATTTATTACGACTCAGTTTCTTCATCTGTAAAGTGGGAGTAACACAGAACCATTAAATAAGATAAAGAATAAACAACGAGAGAGCTCAGAATTCATTTGATAGATATCGATAGTTCACACTCAACAGATCTTTGCCATTTTTATCGTCTGGAAGCTTATTGCTGTTGTTAGTGCTGTATTCCAGGAATGGCACTCCAAGAGCTTCCCCTGCTTCAACCCCTCTTTCCCTGCAACAGCCCTACAGGAAGCCACTTCTATGGGCAGGTGGCAGATCCACTAACCAGTTCCTCCCTCCTCCTCCGACCTCTCTGCGGCATTTGCTCACAGATAGTGGTGTTCTGGTAAATGTCTAACAACTGGCTCTATGGGGAAAAGTGTGTGTGTTTATTTACTTATTGAAATTACTGAATGGATAGCACACCATTTACAAATAATAACAAAATATAAAAAATTAATTTTAAATTCTATATAGCAGGCAGAATACTTTGGTTGACTTTTTGCTGAACTTTTCTATTCATAAGACAACTGATGTTTGTGATTCAACTATGGTTTTTGAAAGTTGGACCACAAATCAATTCCTGATTCTCTCAGACTCAGCAAAGTTGCTCACCTCATTGATGAATGGTACAGTTCCAACATAAACCGTTGATGTGAACCAGTAAAATGAAAGGGAAACAATGAAAAGATGTGTTGGAACTTTGTTTATTTAGCATTAGTGTGAGTAGCTTCTTTACTGAATAATTTCCAAATACTGGAAGAACATTCCCTCAAAAATATGTGCTTTGAGACCGGTTTGGCTCAATGGATAGAGCGTCGGCTTGGGGACTGAAGGGTCCCGGGTTCGATTCCGGTCAAAGGCATGCACCTTGGTTGCGGGCATATCCCCAGTAGGGGGTGTGCAAGAGGCAGCTGATCGATGACACTCATCGATGTTTCTAACTCTGTATCTCTCTCCCTTCCTCTCTGTACAAAATCAATAAAATATATATGAAAAAAAAATATGTGCTTTGACAGTATAATAAACACAGAGCAGTTTAAAGTTTATTCTGCCGTATGAACAAAATAAGAAAACCGTTAGATGTCGAGAGGCACTGAAAGGCCTAGAGAGGACACTAAGACCAGGTGAGAATCATGGGAAGGAAATCTGGAGTCAGATTTGAAAGGATTCTGAGTGCCTTTCCTTTGTTTTGATCCTCAACTGAGGACAGGAGAATACTTTTTCCATTGATATCTTTTTTTTTCAGAAAGAATGGAGGGAAGAGAGAAACAGCCATCAATATGAGAGAGAAACATTGATTGGTTGCCTCTTGTTACACCTAGACCAGGGCAGGGGATCAACTCTGCAACCAAAGTACCTGCCCTTGATCAGGAATCAAACCTGGGATCCTTCGGTCCAAAGGCCAATGCTCTAACCATTGAGCAACCAGCCGGAGCATAAGTGCCTTTTTTATCCTAAGGACCTTCCCCTTATGTTACTAAAAGTTGTATTTTCTTTTGTTTTTGTTTGATGGGAAACATTTGAGTGTTTGTATTATTTGGTATATCATTTTGTGGTGTGGAGGCCAGATAAACAAATGGGCTAGTGTAAAATAATCAGACCTGATTTCTAAAGCCATCACCCCAATAACCAGCGTTCTAAAGGGTTAGAAGCTGGCTGCTTATAGGGTGAGGTGAGTTAGGAGAAATTTAGAGGGAAGGAAACGCTATACCAACTGATAGTAACAAGAATGTCAGTTTTAGGTAAGCCTGGATCATACCTGACATATTACTATCCGTGTTTCCAACAACATGTCCTGGTACCTAGAAGGTGCCATTTGCTAATGACAGAAGGAAAGCAGGGATGCGGGGGGGGGAGGGGGGGCGGAGGAGATCTATAGTATGTTCATATCTGTGAAACAGCTTCAACTAACACTAAGTTTTATTATGAATACAAGGCATTCTTTACCAAAGTAAGTAAGCAAAGATAGTCTGCTTAAACCACTTCCAATGAGAAGCTGACTGTATTAATTAAAATCCACAATTTTTACACAAGCAATATTATATATGGATGTTTGATGTAATGTGGATAAAATGAATGTTTTTGAATCTAGGTCACATTTTTTCTAGATATCTAATATTTATAATTCTAAAATTACCTTCATTCTTTATCACTGCTTCCTTTTCAAAGAGTTAATAATCTGTAAACAGTCTATTAAATGCATTTATGGAAACTCCTAATTAAGAAATACTTCTTAGAAATCCATCTGGGAGCAATTTGTGTTTTTTTTGTTGTTTCTGTTTTGTTTTTGTTCTTTAATTCAAAGCTTCCTTTTCCTCCAGGTGGGGAGAAGTTGGGAAAGGTTATAGTAATGCACAAAAATTAACAGTGAACTCATGTTTTGAAGCATATTAATAGCTATTCATTTCCTCATCTGAACCTAGAGCATGATTTCAACATAAAGTACTGAGCTGCTGGATGATAAGAAGTCTGTGTCTATGGGTTACCATTGTAAGTACAAGGCCAGTTAATCATTACAGGTCTCCCTGCTAATCCTCACAGTGGGGCTGACCACCAGGGCAGGCAAGCAATGATGGATTTCTATCCAAGTGTAGACAGCAACTGAGCTTCACTGCTTTCATTCTGAAGCTGCTCAGAGATAGTCCTCTTGCTCCTACCCTTATCAATTTTTATTCTTCTATTTGTTTTTAATTGATGAAACAACTCAGGTTTGTTCTTTTTTGTTTTGTTTTGTTGTCCCTTGGTTTTACTAGTGACAACTGACTGTTTCCCGGCCTGTGGGTGTCGATCTGACCTTCCAAGTCTTTGGCTGAGGGGTGGGGAGGAAAGCTGGGACATGTCAGGTTTCACTACATGATGCAATGACTTGAATTGCTGAATCATAGTTCCTAATTTTCCTGGAATCCAGGAAACATGACGTCATTAGCCCAGATTCAAGGGCTAACCTATTGTATTAAAGACCACCTGTTACATTCTTTTCCTGCTAAAATTGAGATCACAAAACAAGCTGTGCCATTTTGTATAAACTTTTACCAGAGTTTGGCATAAATAAGAGTGAACATGTTGTAATGGCACCACCATGGGAATTTTCACAAACCAAGCAGATCCTGTAACAGCACCCAGATCAAGGATCAGAACACCTCCAGCCCTGGGGACGCCCAGCGAGCACCTGCCTAGTGTCTTCACCTGCCCAAGGTTCCCATTGTCTGTCCAGCAGCACAGATTTGTTTGTGAACTGTAGATAAATAAAATCACATCATATTTATGCTTTTGTGCCTGTCTCTGTTTACTCCACCTCATTCGTATTTCAATCATGTTTCTGTGCTTCTGAATATCTTATTCTATCTCATTGTTGCAAATGATCCCTTTATATGAATATCACTAATAATTCATTTTAAATGTATCTTTTTAACTTCAAAATATCGGGGAATTTTTACCATACCCTAAACATTCAGACATCCAATCACTGTTTCTGAATCCTCTGTTTTTCAAATCTTCTTTTTACTTCTTTTTATTATCTTTTTGTCTCCCAAATCCAATTATTCTAACAAACTTATAAGATTTTTGTGACTTTATCATCCTCTCCATTAACGTCATCTTATAAACATCACCTAAGAGCACAGATCTGACCACACTCCCTGTACGCAAAAGCTTTACACCGGAATCTCCTCACATAGGCACCCAGAGCCCTTCATGGCTTGACCCTTTCTTGAAATTTACTTTCCCTATGTTAAAAGCACATGACCTACTTTCTATTTCTGGGACTCCATCAGCATTTTCCTTCCTCTAGGCACTTACTCAAGAGTTTCTTTGGGGGCATGTGTGGGGAGGGGTTTGAGATGGGAATGGAGGGATGTAGACAAATATGTGATACCTTAATCAATAAAGAAATTAAAAAAAAGAGTTTCTTTGGCATAGAAGTCACTTGTTCCCTACGTACAATTGCCACAATCTGTCAACCTATCCTGAAGACCCAGCTCACACTATCCCCAGCCTGATGCCCAGGTTCCATTCTGTAAGGATCACAGCCTCTCCTGCTCCACTGAGAACTTCTAGGTGGCTGAGATCCTTGAATTCCCCTCCAGGCTCTTGCCTTTGTTCAGGTGGCATCCTGACTCCTTCCCACACTCCTTGGTTACCCACTGTCTCTCTTTTCCAGAACAATACCTTTGGGGTAGTATACTTTTCTGAAATGATTATAGTGCCCATTCCAATTCCATTGATTAGACTTTCTCTATGATCCTGGAAATCTCCCTGGTTCAGAAGAAATTAAAGTGAACAATCTCAAAATCCAGGTGTTTGCTAAAAATAATTTCATGCAGAGAAGAGAAATAAAGCAATAAATTCAAGTTATAAAGTTAAAATTTGGCCAGTTACATCAATGATATATCAGCTCTCACCACATCCCTTCTACTCTTGGCACGTGATCTCAAGATTATCACCTGAAAAAAATAAGTCCTATAAAAATAAGTTCTATGGCTGGGATTTATACTGCATTTTAAACAGCTCATTCATATTCTCTTTGTACACTAAAAGACCAACTCAAAAGCTGTGAAGAGCATAAAGCAAGAGGCAGATGGAAAAAAAAAAAAGTCTTGAAATGATAAATGTAATGTTTCATGTCAGCAACTGGAATTTTTTTCAGTGTTACTGTCTTGGCCCGCTGACAGCATGATTTAATGGCCTGGTTGCTCTATGGGTTGACATGGCAACCATGGAAAATGCCATAAATATCTCTGTTGTGGACATGAATGGTATGTTTACATTGTGTGCCGTGTATTGTATGACATGTGGTGGCTGTTGTCCTATTCAGTTGGAAACGTCTGGAATTGACAGCCATTTTTAAGATTCATTTGAGCTCAAACGACTCTCATGACAGATACTTTACTGCAAGTCCAGAGCTGTGTATTTTTGTGTATATTTGAGAAATTAAACTTAGCTTTTAATGGGCCATAAGGCCTTAACAGTTTGCTATGTGCCTTAACCACTTTCTCTTTCAGAGTCCAGACAATGTCAGACCCCTTCTGCATTCAGCACAGTAGCAAACAATTAAGAATAGAATTTTGTGAGCACTTCCCTGTATTTACTGAAACCCAAATCCTAAAGTTGAAAAGATTTCTGAAATAACTTCAAGTCCAATTATTTATTCCGTAGACAAAATAACAAAGACACGGCTTATTGCTTCATGCTTCAAGTTGTCTGAGGAAAGCACTGACATCTATACTTCTCTGTACTTAGATTTTTGTACATTCAAAAAAAGTGAATAATATTTTTTAAAAGGAAAAGAACCTAAAACTGGTTGTGTTGTACTGACTGTCAATTCTCCCAAGACCACCAAAAAAAACCCAAAAAAACCTGCTTATGAAGCAAAGCTATGTTTATGAGAGCCACTTGGTTTAGCAAAAGAAGCAAAATATATTTGTTGGAGAGTAGACAAATTTGTCACATCTTAGTAAGGGAGAATATCACCTTGATGGTTCTTAGTGACATAAAATGAAGATTAGGGTATGGTCTCAGTAGCACCCAGGTTGGTGCTTTTTAAGGTGGTTCTTGCCAGGGAAGAACTGGTTTGAACTAGACAGTGTCTGATATTGTAGTTTTGAATACAGTGAGACAAGGATTTTAAAGGTTCTTGCTAAGAAAGCTCTTAGACTTGACAAGTATATTGTGAAGTTGGTTTATGGCCTCATCCAGAAACAGGAATTCTTGGAGCAAGCAACTAAGCTACTTTTGCTTGGCCTCAGTATTATTTAACATGCAAACAGGAAAAGATGACAATTTTAGTAATGTTTAACAGAGGATCCAGCAATTATAGTGGTTTCTATTTTGAGTAACATTATTAATTAATCTCAGTCTCTTTGGGCCTTCCATTTATTTACCCTATGGGTTGACATGGCAACAATGGAAAATTTACTAATCATATCTTGAACATTAGCTGAATGCACCAATGTTAGATATAAAAGTAAAACTTGATTCCTGCCCTTAAGGAACCCACAGTATATAATATTGGCTCCTTTTACTGTGCTACATTCTCTTAGATTCTTCTAAGTTGCAAAGAGCCAAGCCATACTCTCAGATAACCACAGATGAGCATTTTTATCTTAATAGCTTTCCAGGAATTTAGAAAGCACAAAAAACTATCTCAGCATCCACAAAGCCAGGCCTCATGGAGACCGAAAACCTTATGGACCACAGTTCAGGCTATTATGGGAGCGCTGGTGATCCCACAACCTCCTCTGGGAGGTCCTAGCTCATTTTCTGAAAGAAAGGAGTGATCTATTGATTACTCAAGTCTAGGATGGAGCACCACTATTTGCCCAGATTTTCACACCATACTTTCATTCACCAGATCCCTGACCCAAGATCAGTGCCAGAATCCAGTTGTGCATCACTAGATTGTGACTGAGTCTTGGCCCAAACAACTGTGGCTCATGAAATAGGTTACATGACAATATATTTTTAAAAATTATATGGGCATCTTTGCTTTCAAAGCTCCTCACATAGTAGGCCTTCAAAGACCCAGGGTGAATATACTTTAGTTGGTAGAGTCACAAAATATGAGAACTTCATGCCAGAAGGTATTTCAAATACATGCATTTTTTTCTTTATATATAATATCCCTTCAAACTCCACTTTTTTTTAGTTGAAACCCAAACCTTCACTAGAGTCCAACTTAGCTATCTTTACTGAAGTTATTTTGTTGCTTTGTTTTGTTTGTTTTTAAATTTTTCATGGCACGACATCTTTTTTAGTTTCAAAATAATGATGGAAAATATTTCAAGGAAAGGGTAAAAATAACCTGAGAATTGAAATAAGACATTTTTAAAAAGCTTAGTCTTTCTTTTACTTTCACTTTAATCTTGGTTTTTCAGAAGAAGCAAAATATTGTCAGTGAAGAATAAATTTGTCACATCTTCATTTGATGATAAAGAATTGCCTTCAATCAGTGACCTTTATTTCTTTGTCTTGGGATCAAATTGTAACTATGGAGTCTGGTGTAACATGACGCCTGAGAGAAAAGGGTTTAACCTCGTTGAAGGTAACAAGCGTTGTCCTTCTCACACCCATCAGGTATTGATGTGTTTGGTTTACAAACTCATTCATCACAGTATTGTGAGTGGTCATCTGTCACATCCAGCAGGGACCTTCGTCTCCGGGATTTCTAATTTACCTTGTTCAAATCTTAGAATTAGCACTGAAAAAGTGAAAACTCCTCTGTGTTTTTCCATATAAGTCACATGAAAGTCATTTTTAACACATTGGAAGTACATTACATAGAAGGCATCTTCTGGTTAAACCATTCTTGCCCAACTTATCAAGTCACTGTCTTCATGCTGACTTTTATGATTTCCCAAATGACACTGTTATGAGAAAGATAAAAGCAAAGTCAAAGGTTAAAAAAAAATCACAAATGTAATGCTTAGATGTAAAGAAGAAATGCCCCTGAAGCAATCATACCCTTCTAGCCATGAGTGCACCTAACACCCAGATCTTGGCTTCTAACACCATTCTCCAATCAAAAGAATCAGCACTCCTTGGAGAAATGTCTGATTCTAGAACTGGGGCAGAGAATATAAAAGATAATATAGTATGACTTATAGAACTTGGAAACAGAGAAGTGCTTTTTAAAAAGAAGCACATATGCCGAAACCGGTTTGGCTCAGTGGATAGAGTGTCAGCCTGTGGACCGAAAGGTCCCAGGTTCAATTCCGGTCAAGGGCATGTACCTTGGTTGCAGGCACATCCCAAATAGGGGATGTGCAAGAGGCAGCTGATCAATGATTCTCTCTCATCAATGTTTCTAATTCCCTATCCCTTTCTCTTCCTCTCTGCAAATAATCAATAAAATATATTTTTTAAATATAAATAAAAAAATAAAATAAAAAGAAGCACATAATAACATAGAAATATCAAAGGATGCAGGCTCCAACTGAAAGAGTTCCTATTGGCCAAAGCTAGAAAACAGAAAATTTTGAGCAAAAAAATAATTAAAATAGTATTAGAAAGAAAGAAAGAAAGAAAGAGAAAGATTCAAATGAATATCCATGAGTCTAATAGCATAAAATAATGTATAGTAGAACTGACAAATCTTACATGGAAAAAAAATCCCAAATATTTTATGTAGATTCTTTATTATCTGCCTTTATGTAGCATAACCCTTCAACTCCTTTCCTGTGATCTGTACACAGTGACTACCTTCCAAAGAGCATAATATGGAAAAAGGAGAAAAATAACTATTTTACAGTGGATAAACCTGACAAACACCACCTGATCAAGGCTGACATTAACAGCGATGCCATTTTGATAGCATGTACCTTTGATATGATGAGATGAAATGGCACTTTACTTCTGTGGTCTTCCCTGAAACTTATAACCCCAGTCTAACGATATATAATAATAGAAAGGTAATATGCTAATTAGACTGGATATCTTCCAGACATCATTCTGGACATCCTTTCTGATGAATCTGGTGCTGAGGGAAGCCAGCCCAGATCCCGGGTGCCAAAGGGAAGATGGTGTTGGCAGCCAAAGGAAGGAAGGCATACTCTTGCAAAATTTTTTGTGCATTGGGCCTCTAGTAAGTAAAATAATAGAAAAATCCCAAAACGAGGGACATCTTACAAAATGCCTGACCAGCTATCCTTGTCAAGGTCATAAAAAAAGAAGGAAAGTCTGAGAAACTGTCACAGAGAACAGGAGCCTAAGGAGACCACCAAATATAGTGTAGTATCTAGGCGGGATCCTGAAGCAGGAAAAGGACTCTAAGTAAAAACTAAGGAAACCTGATTAAAGTATGGAGTTTAGTTAATAATAATTATAATTATTTTTTTAAAAATCATTAGAAAAACAAAAGAAGTGTTATCTTTATTTTTCCAGTTTACTTGATTCCCAGTAGTTCCCACTCAGGACCTTAAAACAGCACCAGTCATTATTTCCTGAATCTGTCTGAACAAAGCAAAAATAACTTATTTCCTTGTTACAGGAACATTGATCCTCAGAAATCAGACTGTGCATCAGCTGAAATAGTTTACTTCTCAAAACCAACAGCCTACTCATCAACATTTACTTCAAGTCCCTCATTTTGTGGGGCTCACCAATCCAAAGCTGTTAGGTCATAAGCTCTGGTCAGTCCAAGTTGCTCCTCACCTTGCAAAACCTCCTTTAAAACTCACCCAGAGCTAACTCTGACTTCCATATTCTAAGATACCACTAAGTCCATGAGGGTAGTGTTCTCTTGCAGCAGTAGATCCTAATAAATTTAATTTTGTTTTATCAACATGACTCCCTGGGGTCTTCTGGGAAGTTGACAGTCAACAGTAATGCAGTGAAGGCAAGAGTGCTTAGTCTTACCTTAAGAGTGTCTTGTCCTGGCCGGTTAGAGAGTTATCCCACAGATAGAAGGGTCATGGGTCTAATTCCTGGTTAAGGGTACATTCCTTGGTTGTAGGTTTGGGCAACCTGGTTAGGGCAACCAATGAATGTGTCTTTCTCACATTGATGTTTCTCTCTCATTTAAAAAAAGTATCTTTTATAAAAAAAAAACTATTTTTTATTTATTTCAGAGATGAAGGAAGAGGCAGAGAGAGAGAAGCATCAATGATAAGAGAATCATTGACCAGCTACCTCCTGCACACCACACATTGGACATCAAACCCACAACCAAGGCATGTGCCCTGACCGGAAATCGAACTGTGACTTCCTAGTTCATAGGTTGACACTCAACCACTGAGCCACGCTTGCCAGGCAAAAGTGTCCTTTTATCTTCCATTTAACACAATCACATTTCAGGTAAATATTCAGGTACATCAAAGTTCAGCTCCTTTGAGGGTAGTTTCTAACCTTGCCCAAGATGGTGACTGTGGATGATTTTGGCTTTGGGTGTTTGGAAGAGGAAGGAGGAGCTTTGATCTCTCGGATCTTTGCTGGCCTCAGACTGTCACTGACCATAACTGTAGCACATGGGAAAATGTCTGCCCTCTTGTTAAGCAGCTGAGTGGTTCTCTTGCCCTAGCCTCACAGATTTCTCTTGATTTTGGTTTTAATTGTCAGTTTTATGTGCAATGGAGATATTAACCTAGGCTGGTACTTTGTCCCCACCACAGCTGTTCTGCCCCACAGGTTTCACAACCAGTGCCTGATAGCTGCTCTCCATGTTTCCTGTGAAGCAGGTGGGGATTTCTGCAACCTTCCTGGGCTTTTCAACAACTCAGGTAGGCTCTGCAGGCTCTTCAGACTTCCTTTCTGCCTAACAAGGCCATTGTGCCATTATCACTCAACCGTGGCCACTCTCTGAGTGCTCTCCAGCCAGGATTCTTAGGTTTTGGTTTTCTCTACTTAACACTTCGCCCCACCTAAGATTTCAGTCCACGCAGTGGAGATCGCATCACAAGTCACTGAGCATTCGCTTCCTCCTGCTTTGACACTTCTCTACACACTGACCTTCCCTCTGAAAACTATTTCCCTTCCCTGTCTGTCAAGGAGCATCCCCTGTACTCTGGTCTCCTGCTGCAGTGGCATGGTGGCATTCTCCCTTCCTGTGAAAGATAGGGAGAAGTGTCCCTCAGAACCCCCTGCAGGAAAGAACTGGTCCACCCAGGCCTAAGGAATATGGTTAGCTGACGGCTCCCAGCTGTTTACTCCCTTGGGTCTTTCTTTGGTTTCTAGCCACGATGTTCTCCCTGGGGCGGCTCCAGACAATAACTGCACAGTAGTACCAGGGCTTAGCCATTTCTTCCCAGTAAGGGACCATTTTATGGACAATTTCTGTGCCAGAACTTGTTGGTCTAAGAGAGACTTTCCTCAGTCTCCTTCCCTCACCTCTCATTTCAGAGGAGTCAGACCTATGTCACATCTGAAATCTCTAGGGGTCAGAGCCTGCTTAGTCTCCTCTTTGTCATTCATAGGCGTTAACCATAAGAAATATCTTGCTCTCTTAATTGCTTCTTGGCATGTTCTTTCTGGAGGACACAACAATGCTGAAGGTGAACACAACTTATGAAAGAGCAGGTAAAAACGTCCTCATGTTTTCACATTTTATTCAAACCCACGTGTGTACAATTAGCCCTCTTACCAACAACACAAAAAGCTATGCTGGATATTTTCCTTTTGCCTTCCAGATGCAATTCCCACCCCTCCTTACCCTACTTTGCTAACAGACCGCTGTATCTACTTTTCCTTTCTGGCCTCTAGGTGGGCTCAGACCATAAAAATCAACAGCAGAAGATTGAAAAGTGGGAGACAGTGAGATTGAGTAGGTGCTCTCCCCAGCTCTCTCCCCACTGAGTCAACATGGACTGGCTGTGTCACCCTGCTGAAGGCCTCAGTACCTATCAGTGCTGGCACCTCTGCCTTATTAAGCACAGCTCCTCCTGTGGCTGGCCCTGAGGTACTTCACCATCCTGTGAATTCTGAACACTCTCCTATACATAGTTGGGTATGCCTACCAATACTAAAGCAAAGACCAAACACAATTTTATTGAGTTATCCAAATTCATTTGGCACAAGGTCAATAATTTTGTCAAACAAATTCTAAATCATTATGTTAGAAAGTCCTACTATTTCTAAAACAAAAAAACATGAGTAAAAGCAGGTTCTATGGAAGTGTTGAGATCAATTGATATAAGCTTAAATCTAATTGAATCTTACTGTAAAGTTATTTTCACCATTGACCACAATAAGTAACAGACTCAGTCAAAAGCAATAATGGTCATTTTTGAGTTTATTAAATTTCAGCATGAAACCAAAAATCCTATCTGGATCAAAAGTCTCTCAGGTTTGGGATGGGACCCTTCTGGATCATGTATTAGTTGCTTTCTGTCCTTGAACAGTATCTCCTCACCAAACGGAACTCTGATTTGTCCTATACGTTGAAAGGTAAATTGAACAAAGTGATTAAAAACTGTTTCTAAAACTCTTTTATCCTTTGTTTTTTAATGGTTTCTTTGAGAAGTTTAAAAGCTTTGAACTTTCTCAGAGATAATACGAATGCACTTACCCACAAAATATGGCACCAAATAGGTCTACAGTTTCAGAGTAAGTTAGAAAAGCTTGTGTCCCATAGTCTTGGGGCCTCAAATTATGAGCTTGTGAACCACAAATAACATAAGAAACAACATCATTCTAGAGGACTGGGTTCGTGGGCCACAGAGTGATATAGACACCCTCATGCACAAGCACACCCCCACACACATATGTACACATACAAATTTCAGAATTCAGCATCAAAAAGGAGAACTTCCACACCTGATGATTAGTCAAGGAAAACAAGAGACAAACATATGTTGATATAGCTGGATATGTGTTTGTGTGTATTATATGTATGTGTGTGTGTGTCCATGTGTGTGCACACCCAAGTATCATTTTTAAAATGAATGCTTTAAAATCTGTTCTAATTCCTCACGCTTATGACCAGCAAAGTTCAGTCCCAGATTTCAATGGATTCTTTTATTATTCCAATGCTTATTCCATTCACAGAGATGATATCAATAAATTTGAGTGTTTGGAACAGAATGTAGCATGCACCCCTAAGTCAAATGTTTGCATTAAGTCTATGATCTTCACTCTTATGTCCACATCTCAAGTGGCTGTTAGCTTTCTTATTTTTTGTACCACCATTGAAAAATTTTCCAGATTGGAAACATGAGAGTGAATTTGATGATTTCTTTTCCTCGTCAACAAATACAAGTATGTCCCAAAAGATTCTCAATGTGTTCTTCCTTACTCTCGCTTTTAGATCATTTTTCAGCCCCTCCCCATACAGTGAAGTGATTCTATTTCCTCACTCCCCACTACGTCTTATCCTCACACCACCACTAATTATCTTTCTGAGATGCACAGCTGATCTTACCATTAGCTACTTCTGCTTGGGACATCAGAAAGCCCTTTCCTTATCTTGTCCAGAAAGAATATTTAACCTCTTTACCTTACCAGGTGTGAGGAAGCCTGTCGTGGCCTGGTCTTTGATCACCTCAGTCCTTTTCCTCTGCTCACCTCCTCTGTGGATGCAAAGAACACCAAATCATTGCCATTTCTCAATAACACATGACTTTCAGTCTGCATGTCTTTCTACCCTGTGCCTTTACTTTCATCTGTGTGGATGGTGCCTTCTCATCCCTCAAGTTTCAACCTACAGTGGTGCCTCGCATAAAGAACGCCTCGCACAGCGAACGCTGCACACAACGAACTTCATTTCATGATTCATACAACGAACTTCGTTTCACACAACGAAGTCGCCCGAGCTTCCATGACCGCTTTGCCCGAGCTTCCACGACTGCTTCGCCCAAGCTTCCACGATCACTGCCAATGTATTGCATCCTTCCGCGCAGGCACTGCAGGCAGTCGTTAGTCACTGCGCTTAACTTAAGCACGTATAGCGGCAATCATTCTTCATTACGAATTAAATCACGCACGTATCACGGCAGTCTTCCTTTTAAGTTAAACTCAATATTTTTTTTATATCATGGCTTCTAAAAAAAGCAGGAAGGTGATTTCTGTTGAAATGAAACAGGAAATAATTAGAAGGAGTGAATGTGGGGTAAAACAGTGTGACCTCGTCAAAGAGTTTGGCCTCAGCAAGACCACCATTTTCACCATTTTGACAAATAAAGATGCAATCAAATCAGCCAAAGTAGCCAAAGGAGTATCAAAACTATTTCATGAAAAACATAGGTCTTCAATCCACGAGGAAATGGAGAGGCTATTAGCGATTTGGATTAAGGACAGGCAGGTGAAAGGTGACGTAACAACCCAAGATATTATCTGTCACAAAGCCAAGAGAATTTATGACGATCTAAAGAAAAACGTCCCTAGAAGTAGCAGCAATCAAGATAATGAAGAAGAATTCAAAGCCAGCAGGGGGTGGTTTTTTAGATTTAAGAAAAGGTGTGGAATCCACAGCGTTACTATGCATGGTGAGGCTGGCAGTGCTGACAAGAAAGAAGCAGAAAAGTTCTCTATTAACTTTCATTAAGGATGAAGGATACTGCCCACAACAAGTGTTCAATGCCGATGAAACAGGTCTTTTCTGGAAAAGAATGCCGAGCAGAACCTTCATTACAAAAGAGGAGAAGAAATTGCCAGGACACAAAGCCATGAAGGACAGACTTACCCTTATGTTTTCGTCTAATGCCAGCGGAGACCTCAAGATCAAACCTCTATTGGTTTATCACTCTGAAAATCCAAGAATTTTCAAGAAAAATAACGTTATTAAGTCCAAACTGCCCGTCCATTGGAAGTCCAATCAAAAAGCCTGGGTGACCCAAGTTATCTTCAACGAATGGATTCTGGAAACCTTTGCTCCTGCCGTGAAGAAATTCTTGCTGGAAAAAGAACTGCCGCTCAAAGCCCTTCTGATACTTGACAATGCCCCTTCTCACCCAAAAGACCTAGAGGAAATATTGCAGGAAAATTATCCTTTTATCAAGGTGCAGTATTTGCCACCAAACACCACATCCATTCTTCAGCCAATGGATCAGCAAGTTATTGCGAACTTTAAAAAACTCTACACTAGAGCCCTCTTTAATAAGGTGTTTGAAGAATGCGAGTTTGGTGGAGACAATATGACTGTCCGAAAGTTTTGGAAGGAGAAATTTGATGTCCTTATGGCAATACGACTTATACAGAAGGCCTGGGAAGAAGTGTCACAAAGGACCCTCATTTCTGCTTGGAAGATGCTTGTGCCTTCGTGGACCCAGGAAGAAGCAGTACGTAGTTGATAACACAGAAGTGGTGAAGGACATCATCACAGTGGCCCAAAGGTTGGAATTAGAGGTAGAGGAAGAGGATGTAGAGGAGCTTATTGAGGAACACGAAGAAGAGCTGACAACTGAAGAGCTCCAAGCACTTCTGGTCCAGCAACAGGACAATGCTCAAAGGGAAGCGTCATCTGATAACGAGGAGCAACAATCAAACAATCAACCAATCCCAACTGCTGACATCAAGAACATCCTGGTCAAATGGAAAGCAGTTCAGGAGTTTACCAATGCCCACTATCCGGATTCAGCTGAAGCAAACAGGATCAACGATCTTTACTCCGAAACTCTTGTCCGTTATTTCCGGCAGATGTTGGAGAAAAGAGAAAAACAAACGACTTTGGACAGGTTTTTCATGAAACCATCGGCCAAAAAGCAGAAAATGGATGAAGATGTGCAAGATTCGGTAGACTCTACTTAGTCTGTCTTAAAATTTAAAAAATGTGTGTGTGTTTTTTTTTTTTTTAATTGTTTTTAGATGTATCTAAATAAAAATAATAACAAAAAATTTATCTTTTTTTATGTCATCTTAGCATATTTTATGCTACAGAACGAATTATTTTTTTTAACATGTATTGTTATGGGAAAACGCGTTTCACATAACGAACTTTTTGCATAACAAACTTGCTCCTGGAGTGAATTAAGTTCGTTGTGTGAGGCACCACTGTACATGAGACATCTTCAGAGGCCTCACTGACCAAGCCAGCCCAACTAATCTCTAAATTCTGCTCTTGGGGTACACCTGGCCATATAATAACATGGATTAAAGATGGTAGCTGTTTATCTATACTTCTCTGTTTCCCCAGAATTAGGTGTGTTCCATAAGGTGGGGCCAGAATTTAACTGATTTGATTGTGTTTTCCTAGTGCCCAGCATATGCTAGGTACCCATAATATATTTTCTGATGATTAAGTGCATGCATTTCCAGGTCTCCTTCTTCAAAGAAGTACCAGCTCATTAATTACTCTTATGTGTATATTTTTAAAAAAGACCAAGTTATCTTATTCGATTACCTTTTGCACATTGTTAGCAACTCTGTAAAATAGTTTATAAATTTTCTGATGACAGGACCACCAGGGTAAATTAAAAAGTGATAAAAGCTCTTTTTTATTGAACCTCAAACTCAAATTCCTGACAGCTTCGGTGTTGCCTTATGGTATACATATATCAAGGCATATATGCTTATATGTGCATGCGTGCACATATATACACTCCTATAATACATGCTTGCACATATTCATATATGCATACTTCCAACCAGACATACATCTATGCATGTATACATACATATGTGGAAAGTTTAAAAAGGTGGCTTGTGTATACATCCTCTGGAGTACTTGTTTTACTCTAAGTGCTAAGCTAACAGTTTCACAAACATTGCCAATTTAAATATCACCACAACCTTTGAGATAGGTACTCTTTAAAATGCCAATGTTTGTTGTAGGTAAACTGAGGCTTAAAGTTGTTGAATAACCTGCCCAAGGCAAATAGCCATCACAGGGTAGGGTTTCTTAATTATAATTATTCTTTTTCCAGTCTCCTGCTTCCTATTTCCACGCTCCCTGTTCCTTCACAGCTTCTCTCTTCCACAAGCTAATTTCCTAGTAGTTTGCTTTTGATTGAGAAATTCCTAGAACAGAACAGAAAAAAAATGATGACAATCCAGTCAAATAGAAGTCTGGCTATTGAGCAGGAACTGGAGGACACTTAAAGGCAGACGGTAAATGTGCATCATTATCAGTTGACATCAGTTTATCATCACATTAAATGTTATTTCGACACTTGAGCATTAGGAGTGGAAATTAATAATATTCAATAGACCTGAAGTTTGCTTGCAAATAAACTCTGTAATTAGCTGAAAATCAATGTACATTTTACATTTTACATTGCATATATTATATATATATATATATATATATATATATATATAATATTTTCTTCAAAAAAGGTAAAAACACCTGTCTGACCATTGTTGCTCCATGGTTGAGCACAGACCCATGAACCAAGAGGTCATGGTTCAATTGCTGCTCAAGGTACATGACTGGGTTGTGAAATTGATCCCAAGTAGGGGATGTGCAAGAGGCAGCAGATGGATGTCTCTCTCATCAATGTTTCTATCTATCTTTTCTTCCCCCTTCCTCTCTCTAAAATTAAAAAAAGTTAAAACACCTAAATCTTTCTGTATATACACATATATGTATATACCTGCTCACGCTCGCGCGCGAGCGCGCACACACACACACACACACACATTTCACCCCTATAAATCCTCACACATTCATCAGAAATTATGTATTACAGAAAAAAGCATCCTATTTTCTAACAAACTTAAGATTGCCCTCTTCTTTTATAGATCAGATGGTAGTTGCTTCTCTGAAGATCACAAACCGTTTGCAGCTAAAGCCAATCAGAAGCACAAAGCATCTCGGCTAATTTACTGACTCACGCTGACTACATTAGAGGAAGTCTACATTTCTATTAATGCTACAAAGTGTCCACAAAGCTAATGAGGGACACGACAATTCTCCAATAGCTATGAGGAGAAAATTCTGGAACGCATTTCTCTATTTCTAAAATACATAAGTAATGTATTTTAGAAATTACAAGCAAAGCAAAACCAAAACTAGGGTCCCAGGGGTAAATCCAAATTCAACTTGGAGGTTTGGGAACATCATACTGTTTGAAGAATTTAGGAAATGTGTTTAGGTTGACTGTTGGTCTCAAAGGCGCATTCATGAGTTAATCACTGACAGCAGTTGAGATACTCACAAAGCCTTTGAGAATTGCCTGCACACCCACTCCTCCCTCCATGACAGGGAGCGCAGCCTCTGCAGCCCATCCCAATGTCTACCATTAGTGATAAAGAGTGGGCTGGGGACGTGTGAGCCACTCAGGTGAAAAATAGGTAGATAGCATGAGGCAGATAACAGCACTCTTCAAAAAAGGAAGAGCTATTTAATGCTCTCTCTTATCCCTATAACTTCACATTTTTGTTCTTCATCCAATTTGCCATAGTATTCAGAGAAAACATTTCATTTCTGTTGCTGTTGCTGTCCTGCATCTCGTGAAATAGGAAGAGCAGTGGACTGGGGCCCAAAGGTTCACAGGTCCAGCTGTGTCCTTGGAGGAATTTGCTCTGTGACCTCCTGCTGGTCATTTAATTTCCATGCGTCTCAGTTTTCCTTTGTTATGGGGCGAAATAAGCCCCTCTCTGCTTTAAAATGTTTATTCTATGGTCTCCACCATCTCTTCCTTCAATTGTACCATTAAGAGAGACAGAAAGCTAATGTTTCTTACTATAAAAATACTTATGCTAACGTACATATTTACTACAATCTGTAGAAAAATACACACAAAAAGAGACTAGCAAGAAATGTCTCCATCTGGGAAGGAAGGATAAGTGGGGAGAGAGTAAGAAATTTTTGTAATTTATTCTAGATATTTTTGTATTCCTCCCAAGAAAAATAAAATACATTAATGATATAATAAACAAACAAACAAAAAATACTCTAATGTTTCTTGCGCTTTTGAGTTTGGGTATCAACCTGAGAGGACCATTACCAAGAAGGAATTACTCAATGCCTTTTGGAGAACAGCAAACAGGGTCACAAGAACTATGGCCACTCTTCCATAATGAGAGTTCCTGGAGGTAGCAGCTAGGAGAGCTCATTTCAAGTCAATTGAAAAGTTGTCTCTTTCCAGGCTATTGGACCTTAATAAAATCATAATTTAGAATAGAAATCATTTTAAAAGCTTGATCACAACTCTGCCTTTTTAAACGTAATACTTCACCTCTGGATTAAGCTTTCATAATGCTACAGGCCACTTCATAAATATTTTATAATTGTGCTTTCAGTGTGTGTTATAGACTGAATGCTTGTGCCCATCCAAACCAAACATTGAAGCCCTAATTCACAATGTGATGGGACCTTAAGGGTGGGGGCCCATGATGGGGTTTCCTTGCATGTGAGGAACATAGCAAGAAGGTGGCTCTCCTCAGAACCCAACCATTCCAAGCACCCTGAACTGTGAGGCATGAATGTCTATTGTGTAAGCTTCCCAAACCCTGGCATTCTGTTAAAGAAGCCTGAACAGCCCTAGCCTGCAGATTGAAGGGGCCCGGGTTTGATTCCAGTCAACGGCCCATGCGCAGGTTGCAGGCTCCATCCCCAGTAGGGGACATACAGGAGGCAACTGATCAATGATTCTCATCATTGATATTTCTATCTCTCTCTCCCCTCTTCCATCTTCCTTCCTCTCTGGAATCAACAATATATATATATATATTTTTTTTTTTAAATATATTTTATTGATTTTTTATAGAGAAAGAGAGAGGGATAGAGAGTTAGAAACATCGATGAGCGAGAATCATCGATCAGCTGCCTCTTGCACACCCTTACCTGGGGATGTGCCTGCAAGCAAGGTACATGCCCTTGACCGGAATCAAATCCGGGACCTTTCAGTCTGCAGGCCGACTCTCTATCCACTGAGCCAAACCGGTTTCGGCTATATATATATTTTTTTTAAAGAAGCCTGCACAGACTAAAACAGCATGTTTGGAAATTGCTATTTCCAATGAGGGCTGAGAACTAAGCAACCTAAATTCATAGGAATGTGTGTAAACTATCGAAAGCAAGTGCCCTCCAGTGTCCCTACCCAATCCATGCACTTAGTTCACCCCATAACAAGTGCTGAGCATGTCGATGTGCCATTGCCTTGGCTACCAGGAGCCGCCTGCATGTTGTTGAAGCTCTTGAATCTCCTTTGACAGATGAAGCAGGTCATCAGGGTTGTGTGTGGATAAAGGCCTGGTCCCTACTCCTGCATTGCTTGCTGATCTTCACTGGGGCCTGAGAAGGAAACCTCATGAACACCACTGAGCTACATTTTGTGTGAATGAATTTGGAACTTGTTTGACCTTCTTCTAAATGATTTACTAGTATATTCATCAGGTTAATATCAATGTCATGAATGAGGATGAGTCTCTGCTTTCAGATCTCTTATTCACCCCCACGTTCTCTATTTCTGTGTAACAACAACCCTAAACTTAGTATAAAACCACATGAATCATTTATTGTTATTATCTCGAATGGGTTCTGCACATTGACTGAGCTCAGCTGGGCGGTGGGATCTCTCATGAAGCCACAACCAAACAGGACTGAGGCTGGAGTCAGGCATGAGAAGACTCAAACAGCTCTGCCTATTTCTCTCTCTTTGGCCACCTCTGTGGTTTTCACGGGGATAGTGGTGGGGGTCCTGAGAAAGCACCAGGTGGAATATGTCCCACTTTTTCAATGAACAATGGATGGGACACAGCATCACTCCTGCCCCATCCTACTCATTAGAAGTGACTCACTAAGGCCAATCCTACTCAAGGGGAGGCTTTCCAGGCTACCTCTTGATGAGAGGAGTTTCGAAGAAAGCAAGATTGTGTTTAAACCACCACACAAGTCAATGTTGGTCCTTTGACAAAGTCTTTAATGCATCTTTTTCTTCTGGTCCTCCCTCTTTTTTTTTTTCTTTGCATGAGTCACTAAGGGTAGGATAATAAAAAAAATTTTTTTAAAAAGCTAGCAGATCATTGTTCTCTCATTCTTGCCTCCCTCCACTGCTGCATTCATTCTTTCAGCAGAAAATAGAAACCAGGTAACTTAAATGATTCAACCTATCTTTAATAACAGAACAGGTAGTAGAACCCCAAAACTCTTCCATTTTCTATGGAAAACAATAAAATTAAATGACCCAAACTGGGTTATTCAGAAGGACTAGGTCAGGGCTGATGGGTCCCCACCTCTGGGGTGGCCACACTGGAATTAAATGACCACTTGCTCATGATAGGGATGGGTTGAGTGTTGGAGAGAATAGTGGTTTCTATTAGAGATGGTCGTTCTCCAAGCCCAGCTGATGTAGATAGGGTGCTCTTCTGAGATGCAGGTCAATGTGCAGGATATTGATTGAGAAGAGGCTTTGGAACCAGGATGTGTGGAGGACAGCCACAATGGACCCCACAGAGCATTTTGAAAGGGAATGGTGCAGAGAGGGGCCCAGACAGCAAGGACTTTGGAGGTATGGCCAATGGTCACTGGCTGCTGTGCCTGGAAAGACATGAGCTGGGCTATTGCTTGAACACACAAAGAAGATGGTCTGCTCATGTCCTACTCAGCAGCCAGTGTCCTTCCTTAACCAGGGTCACACAGCATATCACGCATCACAGTGATTTGTGGTGAATCACAAATGACAAAGCCTTTGTTCTAAGAGATTCTGATTCAGTAAGTCTGGGGTGGGGTAGTGTTTCTCAAGGGCTTCCTGGTGGTTTTTATTTACAGCCAGCTTCCCTATGCACCCCCTGCCCTAACCCTTCTGGGGCGGACAGAGATAACAAGGGGATGAGTTAAAGGCATTCCCTGGGCTGGAATGCAGTAAGCATTCAAAAGTCCCACATAACAAAAGTGACATTGGGCCCCTTGATACTCAGATTCCCCCAAGTTCATCAGTAAATTATTTGAGCCAGGAGGTGTGTCACTTCCATAGAGCTGAGTTGAAAGAGGGCCCGGTTCTCACCTCTCGTAGCTGGCACAGCCCGGCAAGCCTTGTCATTCCTGACAGCAGGTTCTCCTTGAGAGCCTGCTGAATTGAACTTTCAGCTCACTGACTTGGCTCCTTCCCCAGCTGGAGAAAACAGCCCGATTATACACACACAGAACTTGAGCTGGGAGCTGGAGGAGGAGTTACACCTCTTGCCTAAGTCTAGCCTGCAAAATTGACTTTTCTGTCAATGAGAACACAGCTCTGCTTTCACTTCTCTTGTGTGCTTTGGCAGTTTCAGCCTGGCTGTAAAATTTATCCAAGGAAAACTGGCATTTATCTTGGGTTCACTTCCCCCAGCAAAACTGATAAACAGATGGGGGTTCGCCAGGCCCGGTTAATTTGGTTAGCACTTTATAAACTACAAATGTCACCCTATATTTCTGCAGGGATTATTTACTGCTAACTGGGAAGTTATCAGCCTGTTATATTCTAACAGGATTGTTCACACCATTTAAAGGACCCACTTCCCCATGTTTGTGAGGCGCGGAGTGCAAAGGGACTTTATTGTATTGCTGGCAATACAAGAATAAAATAGCCATGCTAGGTTTGTGTGTGCATACATGGGACACTTATCTGTAAAGGGTTATGGATAAATAAATAAAGAGAGAGAGAGAGAGAGAGAGAGAGAGAGAGAGAGAGAGAGAAGAAAAAAAGAAATCAACAAGCTCTGATGGGGAAACTTGCAAAGGAGACCAGAATTCAGACAAATCGTCCCACCCTGGTGTCTAGGAGTTTTGTTATTTCTCTTTTGTGTCCCAGCTAAAGGCACTGGGAGGATCAGAGACCTCATCCCAGCTCTGTTTACTTTGGGAACAATCGGTGTTGTATGAATAATAATGACTCCCTCTGACCATGACTAATTGAATTGCAGCGTGCAGGCAGCGGCAGCGGCAGCGAGAGGGCTTTGCTGGCCAGTCCATCACTGCGGCTTCTCAGGTAGCCGTGGACAGTGATGGATGCCATGTCGCTTCCCAAAGAGCATCATCGAACACCTAAGAGCAGGGGTATGAGCCTGCACTTGTGTTTCTGTGAGCCAGGGTCTCCCAGAGAGAAGGTGAATGCCAGGAGTCAAAGATGGGTTTGCAGATGAAAAGGGAGGGAACACAGACAGCTCCCCAATTTCTTAAGACCAAAGAGTCTTGGTCCTAAGGATGAATGAGGAAATGGCAGCCCATGAAGGTCACAGTGGGATTGCCTCTGCTGAAACCATGCCCATTATAAGTATTTGGCTTGCCCAGCTGGTGAGACTCAATGGCTGAACGTAGACCTATGAACCAGGAGGTCACAGTTGGATTCCAGATCAGGGAAGGTGCCAGGTTTTGGGCTTGATCCCCAGTAGGGGATGTGCAGGAGGCAGCCAATCAGTGATTCTCTCTCATCATTGATGTTTCTATCTGGCTTTCCCTTTGAAATTGATTTTTAAAAACCCCTTCCTCTTTGAAATCAATTTTAAAAAAGTATTTGTCTTGTTTGGGGTGCAGTGGAAACCCCTGATATAATACAAAAATGACAAAATAGCCAGAAATGTGTCATTTAAGAGGATGTTTTGACACTAACACATGAGATGGAAGGGGAGACAGAAAATGCGAGAGTGAGGAAGAGCTGTAGAAAGCAGTTGAAAACGAAGTCTATGGCCGTGTCTATATTCGAACAATGGATCGCACGGGGACCTTAACATTTGGCCATCCTGGCTGTCTGTGCTGTGTTTACACAGCAGAACCGTGCAGCTGGGACCTCGGCTCAGTCGGACTTTGTTCTCACAGTAAGAAGCTGACCCCTGATGAACTGTGATCAGGGAAGCTTACGCTACCCACCAGCCTCTCCGGTGGTCTGCACACAGTGGAAGTCAGCCAATGACGGGGTCACTGGTTTCCATCACAGTTGGATTTAGCCGGGCCAAGCCCCAGATTGGCACCTTTGGATGAGAGCTGTGCATCCCACCCTGGTTATTCTTGGTGGCAAGGACTTGGCATTTTGCAGGCACCTCCTGGCATTGGCTGCTTCCCTGCTAGAGCCCCAACGGAGAGGCACCCTCATGGCAACCAAGGAACCCATTCTTGATTGTTATCTAGAATATCAAATCTTCACATTCCCTCCAAACACTCATTCATTCTCATCAGCTCCCTGGGCTTTAACAATAGTCATAATTGTCACTACCAACAGTTATTTTACAGCACATGTTTCTCAGCTCCACTTCCCATGAAAAAATAAGATATTCTCTGGCTATTCTGACTACAGAAATAAAGGGTATCTCATTTTTATAAATAAGGACACATTTTTAAACTTCTAAAATGTTTCTATTTTGCTTATGTAGTTGTCTATTATCTATCTATCTATCTATCTATCTATCTATCTATCTATCTATCATCTATCTAATAAATAAAGCCAGAGAGAAAGGTGGTTTGAGGGAGCAGCTTCTACTCTGGGCAGCAGTAGGGTGCAGGGTGCCACTCTATGCCTCCAGGCTGCTGCAGGTGATTCTGAATCTATGAAGAAAAGTCATCTTTCCAGTATATCCTGCTTGACCAAATGGAAAAGAAGATCTTTTAGGAAAGTGATAACTTTCCCATGCTTCTATCAAATGTGAAATGTTTTCAATCCATTATATCCAGGCTGTTTTAGTCCCTGGTTTCCAGTCTCCTGCTCAACCTAATCACCAAACAGGATGACCACCCTGGCATAGGCCACACTCCTGGGGTTAAGATATTCCACCGAGAATCCCTTCACTCTTTCCTAGCTGGTATTCAGAGTCACTGCTCTGGTGCTTTGAATACCAAACAAAGGGGGACAGATCTGGCTTAACTGTGGCACAAGTGAGGGGAGAGAATGGGAAGGACAAGCATTTATCTCTCAAGTTGTGTTAAGAAAATAGTCTAAATCAGTGGTTCTCAATCTTTCTAATGCCTCGATCCTTTAATACAGTTTCTCATGTTGTGGTGACCCCCAACCATAAAATTATTTTTGTTGCTACTTCATAACTGTAATTTTGCTACTGTTATGAATCATAATGTAAATATCTGTGTTTTCCGGTGGTCTTAGGCGACCCTGCTAGCGGTTCTCAACCTGTGGTTGACCATCGCCTAAGACCATCGGAAAACACCTTTATACATCCCATAATACTGTTAGCTATCATGATATAAGTTGATACAACCTTTTAGAGACGTTAACTGTTAAAATGTAAATGAACATATGCTTTGGATCTAGTAGTGAAGTTAGCGAAATAAAATGAAAATGGTGCCAAGTTATAACTGGTTCACCGGGAAAAGCTTGTAGGTACAGTTAAGGATTAAAATGAGTTTGCTGGGCTGTACAGTTCATTTCCTCCATTTCCCAAACATTCATAGAATGTCAGATTGTTTCCACTTTCCACAATACAGAAGCATATATGTTCATTTACATACAACTTATGTAATGTTACATAGGATTGCTGTCACTTATAGCTTGATCTTAACTAATTGTCCCAAACAGGAAATAAAACTTTTACTAAATGAAAATGCAAATTTTAAAACTTATTTCTGACTAAAAACTTGAGTGGCCTTCTGTAAACAGAGTTTTAATGATTGTCAACTACCCTCACTGGCTTCTTTTTCTTTTCCTTTCTAGTCTTTGTTACTTCCAATGGAGACACAGCCTCTTATTACAAAAATCCCATCTATGAATTCCCACCTGGCTTCATTTTAGGCTCCATCACTTCAGGTTTTGACAGCCTCTGAAAAATGTTGCGATGTGCTTGCCATCCTCATCCCCTGTCAAGTAGGACTTGTTGCTCTGGTTTCAGGGGGGCTCCTTCCGGCATGCCACAGCTGCCCAGAGCCCTGCCCTGCCCGGGGACTGATGACTGTGGGTACATACACGCCTGACCATCTTGGGAATTTGGGATGATCCTAAAAGGCTTTCCCAGCCCCAGTGCTGCACCTGGCTTGTGTCACTCTCTCACCAAATTCATATTCTTCAGTAATTATTTTATTCCTGCTTTCTTTGCAAAATAGACAAAATGCTCCATTCCTTTGAGGATGATGAAGTTGTATGCAAAGAACTTCTGACAGAGTCCTTCTCCCTGCACTGTGCTTAGGAAAGGCAGGAAGTCTTCCTGAGGAGGGATCCCTGGAGAATGCAGTGCCCCTTTGGTGGGTCTATACATCACATAGCCACTAGCTGATCTGGTAGAAAGTACATTTGGCTCCATGAATTCCTTGGGTCTTCCTTGTCTGGTTTTCCTAGGAATTCGTCAGTTAGACCGACATGGATATGGAAGGAAAATATACAGCCTGCTCTACAGGTGAAGAACCTAGGCTAGAATTGGCCCTAAGCAGAGCTCTGATGCCTTTTTCCTCCTTTCTAAACTCTATTTTCTTCAGAACTTGATTCCACAATCAAATTATTATTTTCTAGTCTAATAAATTTTTACTATATTGGGACAAATTGTATAACAGCTTAATATTTTATCTTGGAATTTTTAGCATTTTAAAATAATTTCTAAATTTATATTTCATAAAATTTCAATACCAATTATTTTTCTACTGGATGAATTTTCCATAATAGCACTTAAACCTTTTGTCATACATTTATATAACCTTTAATTTTATAAATTATTAGTGATAAGCAGACACTAGTTATTACATAATGATTTATGTTGTAATGATGGTAATTCTCAACTTAAACTGGAGATCAACAACTTTATCCTCATACCTTAAAAAACAACAGGTGATATGAATGTCAATAAAGCATATTAAATGTTAACCCTATGCCATTAATGACAAGGATTCGCATTTTTTTACCCATGAGTTACTCACAGACATCTTATTTAGAAGCACAGATTATTTTAGATGTTAGATGACAACAATTACTTGATCACTGTATTAATTCCTTAAGTTAAAAAGTAGAGTTATTTTACTTCCATTATCAGAATTGTTGTAATATTCTAATATCATTAGGCTATGACAGCTTATCGCCATCTGTTGGAAAATTTTTGTAACAAATCATTTGCCTGCCCTGAGAGTCAACAATGTTATAATTAGAAATAGGAAAAATATCAAAATGAGTCTGGCCGGCATGGCTCAGTGGTTGAGCATTGACCACTGCGAACCAGGAGGTTACGGTTTGATTCCAGTACAGGGCACATGCCTAGTTTACGTGCTTGATTCCCAGTGTGAGGCATATTGGAGGCAGCCAATCAAAAATAAAAGATGTCAGTGCTATGAAGTTCCATGGATGTGAAGGGTTTTTTTTGTTTTGTTTTTTTGTCAGTGTCACATTGTGCCTGGCACCAGCAGTTCCTCAATAGCACTCATACCATCATTCCTCAGATTCTGATAGTGTTCTTTTCCCACTTGTAAAATGCAGCACTGGCCTGACTTCCTGGGTGCCCTGTATCATCCCAAGAGAGGTCTTTCCCTGGCCTTGGTACCCTCTGGGTCAGCCTGGCATAGCAGACCAGGATCTTTGGTTGGGCACCACTTGCTGCAGCTCTCAGCCAATGAGTGACAAGAGTTGGTAATTAAATACCTCAGCACCCTCACTCCTCAGGTGGGATAACCAGAGGCACGTGTTGACACTGTTCCCAGTGGAATGAGATTCCACTGGCCACTGTGGTAATTTGCATTCAAATGCCCCCTGTACTGGCTGTCTTTCCTCCCTCCCATCTCCCAGGAATTCCTGGTGCCATCTCCCAAATGAATGACCTGCCTAGACTTCTCATCTCAGGACCTTCTCTCCTCCATCAGATTCCAGCAGCCTCAGCGGTCATCTTCATAGTGCCTATTAATTTCTCTTCTTTAAGGCAAAAGCAGCCAAAAACGGTGCCTGCATACAGAAACAGTGAAGGGAGAACATCTTGACTCTGGAACTTTCCAGATGTTTTCATTCAAATAGCCAGTCAAACTTCCAGGGTCTCCTTATTTACTCAACCCAGGTCTAGACACTGAAATCCCTACCAACCCAGTTTGCATGACAATTTCAGATCTGCATACACTCCCTAATTTAACTCCCCTGTAAAATTTCCACAGGGAAATCAATGTCTGCCTGTATATTTGTTTGGGTTTAGCAGTCAGGTGGGAGGTTTGTGTTTATTAACTCAGCCTGGCTCAGGTAGGGACAAATCAGGATACTTTTCAGACTGCTTTCTCTTTTGATGTTTCCTTGTTTCTTAATATTTTCATGATTGAAGGGAAACAGAAAGGAGAGAAAAAGGAGGGGGATTATGTCAATTACATTTTTAAAAAGTAGATATAATTACCTTTAATAGGAAACTATTATATAAGAATAACAATTTGGTTTGTTTTCCTAAAAAAAGATTAAAGCATACATGCCCCCTTTCCCTCCAAAATAATAATAATGGAATGGAAGAGAGGAGAAAGGGCACAGGGTTAAACTGTACACTCATAATAGAGGGACACATTCCTATGATGTCAGATTATTAAACAGTCTCCAGGATAGGGCCTCTAGTACCACCGGAAAATGCCTGCTGCCCCCTGTTCCAGGAATCGGAGAATAGAAAAGTGTCACATCCTCCAGATCTAGATTTCATAAACACATATTGAATAGGCCCCTCTGAGCTATTATAGTTACTGTGCAAATATCGATATAAAAAAAACTAAAAATATTTATACTCAAGAAACACACAATCTGGTAGGGAAAATCAATGCAAATAACAGGATGGGATGAAATTTTTTAATAAAGATATAAAAATAAAGAAATATGTATGTTATAGAGTTGAGAGGTTTAATGCCTTATGAGAGATTATGTAAGTTTTTATGGAAAGTCTCTCCTGGAATAGGTTTTAGAGGATGAAAGGAGTTAGCAAAATGAGGAAGGGCATTTCAGGCTGAGGGAATAGCATATACCAAAGAGCAGTGCAGTGTAGGTGCTATCTATTTATATAGAAGGCTAAGTGATTGACTGTCCAACCGGCTGACTGCCTGGTACATATGACGCACACTATCTAAAAATAAACGACTTGCACATGCACAATACATAGAAAGCTCTGGCTGGCTCCAATTGCACATGTGTGTTTCGATCTGTCATTGTCAACCATGAATTTGGTTGTTTTTGTTGTTATTCTGTAGCTGAAAGAAAGAAGAGTTGTTGACAGAATATGTGTGAAAACCAACTATTGGCACAATGTACCTCTGAAGCTGAAAGAAGCTGGCTTCGTCAACAAAATGTATCTGAAGACCAACTATTGGCACAACATACTATTTGAGTGATAATTCCATCGATTCAACAGATGATGCCAAAAAGGAAAATTTTCCCATTGAATTTCTTAATAGTATCACTCCTTTGGGAATGCTGTGTCATAAATTAAAATTGAAAGTAGGTGCAATCATCATACTACTAAGAAATTTTAATAGTAAATGGGGTCTTTGTAATAGTACTATTTTATTATCAAAATATTGCAACCCAACATAATTGAAGCTGTAGTATTAATAGGATCTGCAGAAGGAGAGGTTGTTCTGATTCCAAGAACTGATATCTCATTTAAATTAATTTGAAGACAGTTTCCTATGATGCCAACATTTGTGGTGACTATTAATAAATCACAAGAACAAACTCTAGACAGAGTAGGAATATTTTTACCTGAACCCATTTTCAGATATGGTCAGTTATATGTTTCTGTCTCTTGAGTTTGAAGAGCATGTGATGTTAAAGTTATAAATATTTCATCACAAGGGAAATTATTAAAGTACTCTGAAAGTGTTTTTACTCTTAATGTGATATACAGGAAAATATTAGAATAAGTTTAATCAATTTATCAGCAATGTTTTTATCAATGTTATTTTTGTATCATGTTTTTGTTTTTTATATATCATGCTTTAATTGTTTTTATATCATGTCTTTGTTGTTATTATTTATTAACAACTTATATATTTTTTCATTATACATTTTACCAATATTTTTCATCTATGACGGTTCTATTATAGAGAAAGGGTGATATTTAAACATTTCTTCTAATTAACTTCCTTTCAATGCTCATAAACCTATGCACAAGGCCACTAGGTATCCATATAATTGACAAATAAGAAGTTCCAGCATTCAAGCTCCATCTCTAAATCTGAGGATGACAGGAAAAATGGTGCTTTGGAACATCTGTAACAGTGTGAGAAAATAAGAGGTGAAATCTCAGTGTATCTGAAATGCTGAGGAATTTTAGTAAAATGAAAGTCCACTGAAACTAGATAAAAAGTGGGAGGGGTGGGAACTATAGAAAATGTCTGTTGTAAAACAGAGCAGATCTTTTTTAGGGTTTCCAGAGTCACCCAAGCTGGTAGTTTGGGAGACAGAATAAGAGCAGCCCCACTCCTAGTGGTGTGGTTTGTGTTGCACAGCCTCCAATGCTCAGAAGTGCAAGCAGTGAGAGGAGACCCCAGGATCACGATATGGGTAAGGCCTGAGGAACTGCAGGTGCACAGGAAGAGCCCAGCACCCCCAGGGTGAAGGCAGCTCTGGTCAGCAGGATGTCTCACCTACCCAGAAGGTGAGACATCTAGCAGTGAAAGAAGATGGGGCAGGGAGGCTGATTAAAACATGGGTTAATAAGGAATTTTAAATATTAGAAAAACATACATCTAAGAATCATCTAAGATTTAAGGTTAAATAATAATATGAATGTGAAGACGCTATATAAAAAAAAAAAAAAAAAAAAAAAACCTTCCAGAAAAATGTGTTGATTCTATGACACTTGGATGCTGTCTAAAAAAGAAAAATCTCTGTATGATCTAAAAGGGTGGAGTTAGGGAAAGAGACTTATGGAGATTTGGAGATTGGCATCACTTGCCTTCACTTTCTTAAGCAACCCTGACGAATGTCATCAGCTTTTTGCATGTGGTTTTTCATAGTATGGTCTACTCAAAGATTCATGAGTAAAGGATATAAAGTCTATAATTTATAAAACATGGTGTGAATATGTCCAAATAAATCAGTAATCACAACTAATGTGAAAGGGTAAGACTCACCTGTTAGAAGACAACAGATGCTCAGATTGGAATTTTTAAAAGAATAAAATCACCTAGTTATGTCCTCTTTAAGACACACACACACACACACACACACACACACACACACACACTTGAAATAAAACAAAGAGAAATGTTAACAATAAACAGAAAAATATGCAAAACAAATGCTAAGAAAAATATGTATAGTTAATGCCAAATAAATAAAACTCATGCCAAAAAAAAAAAAAAAAATTTGAAAAACCAACTCTAAAAGGGTAAAATTCATATGAATAAAAATATATTGTTAATGAAACTTTATAAGTTCAAGCCGAAACCAGTTTGGCTCAATGGATAGAGCGTCCGCTTGGGGACTGAAAGGTCCCGGGTTTGATTCCGGTCAAGGGCATGTACCTTGGATGCGGGCATATCCCCAGTAGGGGGTGTGCAAGAGGCAGCTGCTGGATGATTCTCTCTCGTCGATGTTTCTAACTCTCTATCTCTCCCCCTTCCTCTCTGTACAAAATCAATAAAATATATTTTATAAAAGAAACTTTATAAGTTCAAATAATATAAAACAAAAACCATGAAAAATATAGGTATTTAGAAATACCTATATTTTTAAAATTATAAGTAAAAGATATTAAGACTTTTTTTTGAAATTCAATATATCATATACTTGGAAATAATAAAATAAAGGAAATTTGAATAATAAAGTTAATATACTTGATTTCAAAACTGTATTAATCTTTGTCACCTGAAGGCAAAAAGTACACATTTCTTTATCTTAAACTATAAATTATAAAAGTCTCTAAATTTGCAAAATTACAATGTACCAGGCGCACTAGGTCCACCCATCTTTGTCTCCCGTTGTACTCTATGAGGTGGATCTTCATGGACCAGGGATCCCCAGCTCTCTGGCTTCTGGATGGATCTGCCCATGGGGATCACAGAGGAAGAGGGTGAGGTCAGGGTCTTCCTCCCACACCTGACTGGCAGCTCCTGCCAAGCTACCTTCTCACAGAGTTGCTCATTCTGGACTTGAACACGGCCCTTCCTCTCTCCCCTTCAAGCCTGAGTGTTGCCTTCACTTTCTTGAGCAACCCTGACAAATGTCATCAGCTTTTTGCATGTGTTTTTTCATTTGTTTCCTCCCAACACCAATACACATCTCTTTTATTTGGAGAAAGAGGCTATTAAGGAAAATCCCATATATTTTCACTTCTAAATACTTAGCATGCATCTCACAAAGGAATTATTTTTATATAATCACTATGCCATAAAAGTTTTTAAATAATAAAATAAAAAATATATTTTCTTAATAACATCTAATGTCTAGACCATTTTCAAATTTCCATAATTATCCAAATTTCACAGTTTGTTTGTTCAATATGGATTTGTAAAGTTTACTAATCTTATGTATTTGTTACATCTCTTACTCCCTTTTCATCTGAAATTATCCCCTTTACTTCTATGCTAATGTCTTGTTGAAGTCACTGGGCCTATTGAATGCCACACTGGATTTACCTGACTGTCCCCTCCTGGTGTACTTTCCTACCCTCAACCCCCATAGAGCCCATTGGCTGGGGATTGAATGCAAAGACCTCATTAAATGTATGTCACTTTAAAAAAAATTTGTAAGAATACTTATCATACTTTGCTGTGTACTTAATATTACATCATCTCCAAACTTATATAATATCCACTGTGACACTTTCATGGATCCTAATATTGATCAGTGTGTTCAAGTAAAAGTTTACATCTGGATATATAGGAAGCCTTTGTAGCTTTTATATTTTATGTATTTTTAAAAATAAAATTGATACATTTTACCACATCAATATTTAAAACTTTGTAACAACACATAACCCCATAAGTAAAATTAAGATAAATGACATATGGGGAGAAAATATTTTTAAAATATAGAACAAATAAATTATCTGAGACATAAATAACTACCAAAAAAAAAAAAATACAGAGAGAAAATAACAATGAATGACTAGCAGCTAAAAGAAAAACAAGTATTAAAAAGATAAGAAAAGGATGCCACCAGCATAGTTATAAAAAAAAGGGGGAAATCATTATTAATAAAAGTATGAAGGGGTATGATTTCAGTAATAATCAAGGGGGAAATTCAAATTGGTAAATTTTAATAGTTTGATAATAACATTCATTCATTTATCCAACACATATTTTTCTGTTTCAAACTTACACCAGACCTAATTCTAGGTGTAGCTGAGAACAAAATAGGTGTTCTACCTTTGAGGAACTTGGATTACTGAGCAGGAAGTAGTCGATAAATAAGTAAACAATAGAAGAACAACTTAATATCGGATAATAGCATCTTCAAAAATAAGCAGCATTACTTAGTAGCCCAGGAAGGGGAATTAGATGTACTATACAGGAAGGACCTCACATGATGAAAAATGGGTGATTCGGATGTTGTTGGCCATGAGATGGAGATGGTGTTGGGTTGGGGAAGGGTGGGCAAAACTTTTCAGAATGAAAATCTTGGAAAAGATCCAAAGACCAGAACAAGTTCTCCATTTTGGAGGAGCAAGAAGCCAGTGTGTCCAGAGCACTATGGGTGGGTGCAATGTGCATCATATTATATCACCTCAGAATTTATATAATATATCCACTTGTCAAGAATAGGGTAGAAGTGAAGGTCAACTGCAGAATGGAACAAGATCATGTAAGAGTCAAAACAGCCATTTTAAGAAGGTTAGATTTGACTCAAAACACCGTAAGAATCCCTCAGAACTTTGTAACAGAGGAGAGATGTGATTCAATTTTTTTAACTTTATTCTATGACTGTGTGGATAATGTATCGAAGATGAAAGAAGACTGGAAACAGGGAAACAGTTAGGAGCTGAAGAGGAGTGAATGGGGACAAGTCATATTTTGGAGGAAGAGCTTCTGGTCTTGCCAATGAGGTGAGTAAATAAGGTACAAGGTGGGGCCAGCAATGTCTTCAGGTCTCAGTTTGAATATCTTGTTGAATGATGGTCCTACTGACTAAAATAAGGTAAAAGTGTGGCAAGGAAGCAGAGCTCTTTGGAGCCCTTTGAACAAGACTGCTGGCTGATAGTTTTACTGAAGACATCAGCAGAGGAGGAAAACAATCAGATTGGCACTTTTGAAGGATGACTTGATGCAGGATGGGCTTGCAGGTGAATGTAGGGGCTCCTAAACCAGTCTATGTGACTCCATAGTGAGGCTTAAAGCTAAGGTCATGGAGAGGGTGGAGAAGAGAAATGAATAAAGTAGAATATAGAAATTCAAGTTGACTGGTTGAATGGTAAGAGAGGGGCAGGGAGGATTAAGCTCCTTTGATAGCAGTGGTAACTGGCTTGATGACTGCCCTTTTATGAACTGCCTTCTTGTTTCACTTTCCCCACTCTCCTAGTGGTGTTTCCTGGGACCATCCCATAAATAAACAATTTGCACTTGAATCCCTGATTTTGACCTTCTTGGGGAATCCAAGTAGACTGTATGAGTTGACAGACATGTCTCCTTAGATTCACCCTGAGTAGGTTTAGTAGCAAGGGCTGGGCACCATGAAGGCCTGAGTACTTGCAGAGTACTCTCTCGATCATGAGTTTTCTGAGATCCAGTTGGGTGAGTATGACCCACTTCTGCATTCCTTCCAACTCGCACATCCGCTGCCAGGAGCAGAGAACATTGAGGTAAACATGACATTTTCCTCATGCTCAGCAAGACAGGAAGTTCATTAAATTTGGTATAAATCTTTGCTTTTAAGTGCCAGTTGGTGATTTATTTTCTCCTTCTGTTTAGATTTTTTAGAGCGTAGGTGCCAACCTCTGAAATCCAATCCAAAACCCCAAGTGAAGTCTTGTTGATAAATCAACAAAAGCCCTGTTTGCACAATGCAAGCCAAATGCAAATTCCTTATCCTTGAGAGCGAGTCTACTGATCATTTTTCAATGTTATGAAAGGTGCCATGTCAAAGCATCTTACTAATTTTCACCTCGGCTTCTAAAAAACATCCTCTGGCTGCCTTCCTTAAAAGAAAATCCACAAATAAATAAAACCTCTAAAGAAATACCATGACGGTAAACACATCTGAAAAGGGAAAATTGCTTCAGGATGCAGTTGGCAAGCATATCCTCTCTTACCTCTACATTTGGGCAGCATAGCTCCTCAGTGTGCATCTTCACCTAGTAAGAGACTTTAACGTGGTACTTACATGGGATCTTAAGATACCTATACAGTATAGCTATGATATCATCAACTTTTACCTGATATTAGCTGAGACCTAGGCATACTACTGAATCCATCTGATCCTCTATTTCATCATATTTAGATTGTTAGAAGGATTACGCCGAGACCGGTTTGGCTCAATGGATAGAGCATCGGCTTGGGGACTGAAAGGTCCCGGGTTCGATTCCGGTCAAGGGCATGTACCTTGGTTGAGGGCATATCCCCAGTAGGGAGTGTGCAAGAGGCAGCCAATCGATGACTCTCTCTCATCGATGTTTCTAACTCTCTATCTCTCTCCCTTCCTCTCTGTGCAAAATCAATAAAATATATTTTTTTTTTAAAAAAAGGATTAAATGCATTCATTTGTTCATTCATCCAGGTAATACTTATTGAGAATCTACTCTTGAATCTAGGTGTTCCTCACTTGTTGATCTGAAGACAGTTGGAAAATGCAAACTTTTTGTGATATGGAGCTATAATTGCAATTTTTTAATTGCTTTGGTGTCAGTGGTTCCAGAATTGGGCTCAGCTTGGGAACATACAGGTGAACTGAACCATTATGGCCAACAGAAAGAAGATGAGTGGCAATGAAGCAATGAAAACAAAGACACAGAGAAAAAATTCAGCTGGGGACTCCTATGTGCCAGTGTTGAAACATGTCTGAGTCAACCCAACCAAAAATTTGTAGGCTGTGATGTGTATCTACCTCTACTCTCAGTTATTGATTAAAGGATCCCTCAGGGATATTAATTCCCCTGCAATTCCAGTCAGTACCACCTTTGGGAAGAGCTGACTCCAGCAACCAAAACCCTCAAGCAAAGGGATTCAGTGATGGGCAGTTGGGAGTGGAGGGCATTCACTAAATTGATAAGGGCCTGGATGGGTAGGGCAGCTATAGTGTCTTATACCTACCTCAGTTATATCCTTATTTCTTTAATTGATTCTCCTTTCTTAATATCCTCTAATGATTTCTAAAAACTCTTTGTACAAAGACCAATCCCTTATCCCAAGGTTTGAGGCCTGGTGTGATTTAGCTCATACCAACATTATAAAAATAAATTGGAAGGCAAGAGGAGAATGGATGCGAGAAGAGGCACCTGGAGCTGTGTAGCACAGGATAGGATACAACAAATGTAAGTTTTTGCCATTTTGCTTTTCCCTCTTCCCCTCAGAAACAAGAGTAATCATCTTACCCTTAACCATCTCCTCTAAGGCAATATTACCAGGTAACTGTTAAGCTGTCACCTAACTCCACGATCCAATTATCCACCAGGGGCAAAGATCACTTGCCTTTGGCAGGAGGAAATTGGGAATTAAATTTTATGAGCTAAGTTATGTTTGACAAGAATCATCATAAAATTGTTACACATTTCACATCAATGCGCATAGTAAAGCACAAAAGAGGTAATTAGGTTTAAAAGTCATAATGTATGATCAAAGACAGCTCAAATGGTTGGGCATATGCCTTCATAAATATAAGGTGCGTGCCCTTGAAAAGTCCTTGGGAAATGCTAAAATCCTTTTTGGGGGAATAGAATAAGTATTTTAAATAACAAGGACAGTTAATTGGGTATATGTATTATTTATTTAAATTTGCAATTAGGTAACACATATAGTTTTGTATTATAAAACTTAACTTGGAAAATGTTGGCATATATAGATTTTTTTTTTTAAAAAAAAAGGCATCTAACCAATTGAATGTGATAAACAAAGATATTTCTGTTGAGCATATATCATTACAATTTCCAAAAGATGGACAGAGGTAAAGGTAGAAGTATGTCACCATTACAGGAGAGTTTCAAGGACATCAGAAGACTAAATAATATTGATGCTTTCAAAGACAAAAATTGTGAGGACTCTCAGAAGGCTTTATTTTGTTGTATTTAAAGTTAAGTTAAACAAGGACCTGATGAGCCCATTACTGGTTATAAACCTAATAGTCTATCTATAATAATAATCTTATAATTGGAAATATGAAAAAGAATCAAAATCCAAAATTGATGGCATTGTAAGAAATTATCCAGACTTTGAAATAGAAATGAAAAGAACTGGCAGAGCTATATTTGGTAATTAAAATAGCAAACATGAATCATAAGAATTGTCAGAAGTCTAGAGAGAAACAAATATTGCCACATTTTTAAATAATAGTTTATATTCTAGTAATACCCTGTTTCCCCAAAAATAAGTATCTTATATTAATTTTTACTCCCAAAGATGCACTAGGTCTTATTATAGGAGGATGTCTTATTTTCAGGGAAACATGGTAATAAATAAAGGAATTTGTTCTTGATCACTAGAAAAAGTTTCTAGAATGAAAGTTTAGACAGGATTTCTGAGCTCTTAATAAGGAGTGAGTATCAGGAGCCAAAATGTGTTTACTAAAATCAACTCCTTCCCCATGGCTGTTGATTTCTCATTGTTACCAAAGAGGGAGATCAGGTCTACACAATAGAGCCATTGGGTTTACTGCCTGGAGATAGGAACAATCACCTAATGAAAGAGCATTGTGCTAGATGTATCTAAATTAAATAAGTTCATTGATGATGATAAATGAAGGCTCAATTCCTAATTGCATTCAATCACATGCAAGCTCCATCTGCTTTGGATTCAGGTTTTTAGACTGGGCTTTATTTGAGTGTGGGTGGACAAATCTATGTGTTAAGTTCCTCATGTAAATTAGATCATTAGAGTTGCCAACCTATGAACTATAAGACAAATACCATTTCCTAGTGTTACTCTTATTAATATTTAATGCTATCTTTTCTAACAGGTGGACGATGGTACTATCACTTTCTGGATAAAGATAAAGCTTTGGTGACGTGTAGAAAAGCAATCGTGTTTGGAATTAACTGAGTGGTAGTCATCTTATAGTCCTAGGCTGATGCTATCAGGAGAATGAAATTGAGGTTCCATGATGAACAGTGAGGAAAGCACCCATTCTTTTGCAAGAGTTTTAGCTTGTCCAGAAACCTGGCTGGTTTTGCTTTAACATGGACTGTGGAGCCTGCATTCTTATCCTCCAAGTTCCATTCCAACATGGCCCCGGGGAAGCTCTGCACAGCGGAGCCCTTACATCATCTGTACTATATGTACACTTGGTCAGGCTGTGTAAACTTTGACATGTGGGTGTCAATCTTTCTCATATTTGCAGATGGCTTTATCAGAGCGTGATTAGTTTCCAGAACAAATTTGAGCAAAAGAAAACATTACCTACAGTATGTAAGCCAACAGACCAGCTAGTTTTCAGATTTGTCTATTTACATGGGCACTGGATGTTTTGCTAAGGCTCTCTAAAACTGATGGTAATTGAACAGTGCCAGTGTGTTAGTGGAAGCTGATGAGTTGTAAAGGTTTTATAAACAACCAGGGTGGATTTGGCCACAGCCTTTCTAGTAATGTTTGTTAATCTCCCTGAGCAAGTGTGCACCTAACACAATGTAAATACTCCAGAATTTGGAGGTGTCAATAGTGTAAGTTTTACTGTTTGTAAAATAATTCTTTGATATCATCAGCAAGTTTACTGAATGTCCCATGGCCAAATATAATAAAACCTTAAGTAAGCGCTTGCGGAGAAATAAGGGAAAACATGTGTTTTATTTTTACCCCACTGCATGTTTGTTAAAGGATCACCGTAGACTGATAAATACAGTAGTGCCTGGGCCTGTGTGTAGATTTCTGTTTGGCTTCCAGTGAAGCCAGTTATTTATACTCCACTCAAAGAAGGAGGAGTGTGTGTTTAAACTTATTAGATGGCTCAGTTTTATGTATTTTGTTGAGAAAGACTTAGTGGAGAACTTCCAGGGAACATCTTTTTTGTCCCCAAATTATCAGCATCTAAAACAAAGTTTCTTTAAGATTTACAAGTAGAATTGAATGGGGTTAGGCAGTAACAACTGTGTTCAGGTATGGACATCCCCTTGCATACACATGTTTGTGGGCATGGCTGTGCTTGCGAATGATGTCAGATATTGTCTGATGAGGCCTTCTGTTATTTATTTATTTTTTTTCCCCACACACACTTGGGAACCACTAGAGGGCCTATCCATTTGCAAGGGTTTTCAGAAAATTCTGAATGTCAGAAAAAAATGTCTGAAAATATGTCCCCCCCTTTATTTTTTTGTTTGTTTGTTTGTTTGGGGGTAGGGGGTTTGTAAAGAACCTTACTGACTATTCCCTGAAGCCACTCCCCCCATTGTTGATATCCGTAAAAAGTGGGGATCTGTGAGGCTCGGGGTGCATCAAATAAGACCACTGCCCTCAGGGTTAACAACCAGCTCCTCTGGCCACAGTATTGATGGATGGCAGAGGAAATAAGCTGCAGTGACATTTTAAAGAGGAATTTGTGAATCAGAGATATGAGCATGACTGGTGCGGCAGCGTAGCAGCACATAAAATCAATACAAATAACTTAAAACTTAATACCTTGATCCGGGAAGAGTCTAGCTTTATCAGACACTGGGAGGGAGCAGCCCAAGGCCACCTGAGCTAGGCATGCTATTGACTTTCTTGCAGCGGTAGGTATTAAGCCAACTACAATTAAGAGGCTTTTTTTTTTTTTTTTTTTGCATTCCTTTCCCCAGAATTTCCTGGGAAAATATATACAAGTGCAAAAAACATCTTTGAGAAGCATCCTTCCAGTGATATTGAGCATGCCGAGTTGTCATTGCAAAAACTAAGGTTTATGTTTTTCTCTCCCACATTTTATGAGTTATCATTGTTTTTGAGTCCGTTAAAATAATCTGAAGACATGCATTGCTTTCTCTGTGTGGTTTCTAAAAGCTGATATGCACCTCTTATTGAAGTCATCTTCTTCTCTTTGTGGCTTGAAACTCTAATATGCATCACTAAGTTTGTGCAGCTCGCCATAAAAATCAATGGGAGCCAAGACCCAGCTTTAGAAAAGGGCTACAGGCTATTGATGGCAATATCAAACGTTGCCTCTTCGCATAATTACATTGAAAGGAATGGGCTAAAAAAGGACCTGTGGCCAATTCCTTGTTTTACTTCCGCTTGATATGCTATGCAAAGAGTGACTTCATTTTTCAAACGTGAAAACTGAGAGTTAACAATGGTGTTGATTGTATAAAGAGTGTGGATGATCACATGAAATCTGAGGGGGAGCAGTTTTTCAGGCATGCCTTTTTAGTCATTTTCCATGTGTGCAGCCCTTGGTAGGTACTATTTGGGAGGAACTGTGAGGCCCAGTAAGCCCTACACATATGAGTGTGTAGACTACTCTTAATGTTGGGGTGGAAAACTGAATATCCCTGAATATCCGCTGAAATCACTCAGTCTCTTGTTTCTAGCTAAATGTCTGAGAAACCAAGGAGCCTTATTTATACTAAGCAAAGACTTGGCTTACTAAAATAGGGCCATCTTTAAATAGCAGGGGATTGCATCCCTCATAAAATAGACAAAAAAAGAAACTAGTATGCAAATTTATTTTCTTACTCATATTATTCAATGCTTGGAAAGAAAGCCAAAAACTGGCTTTTCTGGGCCTGAGTAGGAGGTGAAGATGATGAATTTTTCTTCTTTTATTAATGTCTTAGTTTTAAAAAGGGTAAACCTCTGCTTTCTAATTATGTGGGACGTGGGATGTCTGGGCAGGAGAGGCATCTGTCTGTCACACTGTCTCGCTGTACTGTGAGGAGTTGGGAGACAAATGGTGCACACACTTGAGGATGGCTTGCTTTGAGGGCCCAGTGCTCCCCAGCTCACATCTGAATTGAAGTTTCTCCTCTGCCCTCCTCTGCCCCAGACAAGCCAGCTACAAAAGCCCCAAAACTGGACGTTCTCAGGAGACAGAGCCGATGGGTTCTGAAACCTGCTGGTCCTGTGCAGAGGCGTGCGTGAACCTGTGACCCTGCAAGGTGAAAGTCACCGCACATGGAGTGGCGTTTGCTAATGTGTGTACAGAGTAACTCTGTTTGTTTGTAGGTCCTTAGTAGAAGGGTGTCTAATGTTGACTTTTGGAGGCTAAAATTGTTTGAGTTTTCTATCCCGACTCTAAGCCACCTTATGGAAGGCTCTTTTTTTCTGTGCTGTTTGTACATTTGTTACCTTTGAAAGTGTCTTGAAGTAGTAAACAGTTCAACAGTTCTCTATCCATCCACCCATTACCAGGAAGAACGGGGATCCAGCCCACCAAGGGCGGTGTCAGATGCTGTCACCAGCAGCTTGCCCTCCTAATAAATACTTGGAGTTTTGGCAATTATTCTCACACATTGTGGAGCCCTCCTAATTTTTAGTTGAAGAAAAAAAGGAAACTTGGAGAAAAGACATGTTTCTAGGAGGGAATTTTTAGTAATATAATGGACACAGGCTCTGATTTTCTGGTTGATAAACTGTCGAGAAGAAAAGGATGACTAAGAAATAGAGCTGAACCCGGTTTGACTCAGTGGATGGTGTGTCGGCCTGCAGACTGAAAGGCCCAGGTTCGATTCCGGTCAAGGGCATGTACCTTGGTTGCAGGCACATCCCCAGTAGGGGGTGTGCAAGAGGCAGCTGATCGATGATTCTCTCTCATTGATGTTTCTAACTCTCTATCCCTCTCTCTTCCTCTCTGTAAAAAATCAATAAAATATAGTTTCCTGCACAGGAGAAAAAGAAAATACTTTCATTCCAGCCACCTCATTTCTAATTTTAGTGCATGAAGAAATGAACCCACATCTCTCTCTGTTCCTTTCGCTTAGTTTGCAGTTGGGGAAATACACAAGAACAGGGTGGGGGCACCCTCAACATCCTTCCAAGAAAACTCCTCCTTTGTTTCTGTAGTTGAGTGAGTTTAGAGAAGCTGTGTATTGACACTGTTGTCAGGGCAATGAAATGCAGCGCCCTCCTGGCCTGGCGGCTTAAGGAGCATCCCTCTCTCTCTGAGCTCTTGCAGAGGCTCCCAATTGCCCCTTATGGTGTCAGTTAAAAAGCCGGGTCCCTTTTAGCCTGTTCTAATGTAGAGCTATTTGGAACAAGTCGTAGTGCATTTGGCCTTAGCTTTGTGCATGAGATTGGGTCTCTTTTTGGGGGCGAGGGTGTTTCTCAGCCTGGATTGTGAGAGGATGCAGGGTAGGCCAAGGGACCCCACTGGTGCATGATCAGGGCCTGGGAGGGATGCAGGAGGATGCCCAGCCAGGGAGGAACTTCAGGAGAGCTCCAGGGCATATCTGGCCTATCTCACTCGGTCCTGATCAGCTGCAAGTTAACCTACCAGTCGACTGTCTGCACCATGATGGTCAGTGCACATCATAGTGAGCGGTTGAGCAGCCTTAGCAAATCATTAGCATATTATGCTTTGATTGGTTGAATGGCCTACCAGATGACTGGGCACTTAGCATATTAGGCTTTTATAATATAGGATGTGCACAGGTGAATATTTATTTAATTTTTATATTTACTCTTACCAGATGACATTTTTTCCATTGATTTTTTAGAGAGAATGGAAGAGAGGGAGAAGGAGAGAAAGAGAGAGAGAGAGAGAGAGAGAGAGAGAGAGAGAGAGAGAGAGAGAGAGAGAGAGAGAGATGTGAGAGACACATAAATTGGTTGCCTCTCATATGCGACCTAACCATGGCCAGGGATGGAACCCCAATTGAAGTATATGCAGTTGACCAGAAATCAAACCTGAGACTCTTTTTATACTCCCAGGGCCAAAGGAAGCCTGATATCAGTCCGAAGGAAGTCAGTGAACAGGGTGAAATCAGATGTGTTCCATCTGCCGAAATCCTCGCATACAGGGCTTCCTCACCTGCTCCTTTCTCTTCACTTCTGAAACTAACCTGTCCTCTTGTGCCCTCGATGATTTTGCCATCCACCCTTAACACAGCTTAGGGCAATTTCTTCTCCAAATGCCCTCATCAGACACTTTCTACAGGAGTCCAACCAGAGTTCACAATGAGGCATGTACTGGTACAGTGACATGTCACATCAATAGTCAGTGTAAGATTGGAGCCTCAGATATTAAGATGGTTAGAGTGGTTTTCCCCAAATGGGGAGACTTACAGGAAATTGTAAAATTCTATTTTCACCTACCTGTATTTCCCACAAGAAACGTTTTCTACAATAAGGTTTTTTTTTTTAATTAAAAACAAAATGGGGAAAAAAAGATATATTTAAAACAAAATTACATGGACAGATCACATGGCAGACTTTCCCAGGTCAGGGGCTGGAAGCCTGCTCACTTGTCCTTTAGCCTGTATATGATTTTTTAAATCAAGTTAGTTGTCATCACTTAGCAATAAAAAAATATTTTGCACGTTTAGATGACATGTCTTCTTTTGAAAACTTCCAGGAGGTTACCACCATGGTCCAGGTGTCAGAGTCCCAGTGACAGGGCCTTGTAATTTACACTGTCACCTGGTGTGGATACACTTATTTATTTAAAATTTAAGAGAAATTAAACATTAAAAAATAAAAATAAATAGATAGATAGATAGATAGATAGAAATAATCCTATCTAATAAAGAGGGAATATGCTAATTGATTGCCACAACCTCAAAGATGGTGGCGCCCACAGCCACAAGTTGGTGGTGCCCAATCCCCTGGCCCTGCTGGGGTGGCAGGTGTGCAGCAAGGCAGGGCCCACCCCAGGTGGGTCTGGCCACTCTGTGCACCTGCCTCTGGAGTCCCCCAGTTCCCTCAGCCCCCGAGCCACCCAGGGCTTGCCTGAGGCACAGGCAAGCCTCAGATGTCGGTTGCCAGTTGCCCAGTGTCGCCCGAGGCTCAGGTAACCAGGGCTGGCCCAGGCTTGCACTGTTGGAAGTGGCAGCAGCAGAGGTATGATGGGACATCTCCTTCCCCTGATCGCCAGGTTGCTTCGCCCCTTAGGGCTCCTGGACTGTGAGAGGGGGTAAACCAGGCTGAGGGATCCCCCCTTCAGTGCCTGAATTTTTGTGCACCAGACCTCTAGTATATAAATAAATACCTATACATGTGATAGAATATATAAGTACATGTGATGGGATGTCAATTTGATCATCCACCTCTGTAAGTCAAGGGAACGAGTTGGGGTCCCTCCAGGCAACCCTGTGAAAGATGAGAGGACATGCCAGGTTTTCCAGGGCAGGAAGCTGTCTGCAGTGATGAGCTCACTGGGCCAGCAGCAGATTAATGTTTGGTAAAAGAGTTTTACCAGATCTGTTAAAGGAGAAAAAAGCAGGCCCCTTGGGTGGGCCCAGCCTGACCCATTTAAATGAGAATCTAAAATCTCAATGCTTACCAAAGCATGCCCAGCCTCCAGGCCCTTTTCATGGCTGTGGATCTCAGTCCGCATCCTGGACCTTTGCTTGGGATTAAGTGAAACTTAAGCCTGCTAAATAAACACAGGCACAAAAAATCATTGGGAGTCACCTGGCATCAATCATCGCTGCCCCAGTGTTTCTTGTCCTGACAGTTACTGTAGGGAGGGAGCCCTGAGCAGTCCAGAACAAAAGAGAGAGAGAAAAAGGAAAATGACAACAGAAAAGAAAATTAATACGTTATTAACTCAGGGGGGGAAAAACAAATGAAAGAAAATAGTTATCAATAGGAAGATAAATGTTCAATCCATAAGAGGTTTCTGTGGTGGACTTCACACTAGTTTCTCCTTTTAATCCAATGGACTAAAATGTTTCACTTCACTGAATTTTCTCTGTGGCAAATACTGCCCTGGAAATTATATTTATTCATTAATTTGTTCATTCATTCATTCATTTATGCTTTCACTTATACATTCAGTTATTTAGCAATGTGTCCCAAGTGCTGGGGATATAATGGTGAACAAGGCAAAGACTCTGCTAAAGGAAAAAAGACAGAAAAGAAACAAGTGAACACATGAATATATCATGTTGAGAGTGATAGATGCTATGGAAAAAATAGGGTCAAAGGCTCTTTGAGGTCAGCAGGTCAGAGGAGCCCTCTTTGAGACCTAAAAGCAGGTGCCACCGAGGAATGATCCAGGCAGGATCTTCCTGAAGAGAGAACAGCAGCAGCAAAGGCCTGTGCGGGACCTCCATCTGGCGCCATTTGAGGGGCAGGCAGGAGGCCAGTGGGCTGACCTGCACATGGAGTTCTGCCAATGAAAATCAGCGAATGAGAGCACCTCGTGGTCAGGAATGCCAACCTTTCATCTGAAGCTAGAGTACTGTTTCACTCTAGACCAAAAGACAGCTGTTGTTTTTTAAACCAAGTTCCTCTTGCTCCTGAAAAATCTCAGATATGATAGGTATACATACATGTATAAACCCAGAGGCAGGTGCACATCCACTGACAGAAAGGTGCTAAAGACAAACTGGATTGAGTTCTTACCTGAAATCAACCCCAGCTTTCCCCAGGGGCCTAGGAAAGCTGCCAGGAGGGAAGTTATCGCCAGGAAGACTGTGGGGCTCTGCCTCCAAATCAGATTTCACCCGTTTGCCATTTTAGCTAACCGTCTGCATTCCTTAAGCCCATGGTTTCTGGGCTGCTCCCTCTGCCAGGAATGGTTTGTAGCTCACGTCTCCTGAGTCCCTCCAGGAGATACCCACGTGCCCTGGGCCACCAAGTAGTCATTCCTGCATGTGCTCCTGTGACATCTTCCAATTCCAATAACCTGCAACTTAGGCTTTCAGAGCTTATGCAAACCTACCGGGCAGGTCTGAGTTCCAGAAAATTATTGGTGCATAAACACCCCACCTTTTTCTCCTCAAGGGGGACTATTCTGAGACCCTCAGCAGCATGGCCCCTGGTTATCCACAGTCATTATAACCTGAGGATAACAAACCTTTTTTTGCCTCCTTTCCTTCCCTGTCTTGTTTCCCTCTCCTGCTCCTGGGGCTTCCCAACATCACCTCCCAAAATAAACACCCTGTCCTCACACCCTTGTTTCAGAGTCTGCTTTTAGAGAAACAAAATACCAGTGCTAACTAACATTCATCATTTAGGACTCAACTTGATCGCTCCTTGATCTCCTAGGCCCACCCCTTCCCACAACATACAGGTTTGGGTCAGGAATCTTTTCAATAAATTCGTTCAACACATAGAAGATGTTCAGTGCTTTTCTTTAACAAATTAAAAAAGATACATCTCTCAATAAGCAGCAAATGTAAGGAGTGAGACCTGAGACCACCCCAGGCCTCAATCCACCCTGGCCTCCCCATCTGATTGGGATGATCCTGCCTTTGGAGCACATATTGATCAGTGCTCTCTGGGACAACTGGGCTGTTCTCAGGAAAGCACAGCAGATTTAGGCCAACCCCCATTGCTCAACATGAGCAGTTTTTCCTGAAAACATCTGGTGGGGAGGGGATGTTAAATACCAATAGGAATCATTCCCCAAACAGTGGACACATGGACCCACGCATGTACTGGACAATGAACTCTGACTTTTAGTAGTCAAGCCTTTTGTGTTTCAGCATTTGGCCCTGTCCATGATGAAGGGACTTTCTTTCCCCCAGAGACTTCTACTGGCGTAGTAGCCTCCCCACATTTAAAGTACCCAAGCAAAGCAGCACAAAGTCATGTCTCTTAAAATTCAAAGGACAAAAGTACTTAAAATAGATCCTCATTTGTCTGAACTTGCAGTTATTTTACCTGCAAACAGAACAGATTAATTTCTTGGCTTGAACCCAAAGTAAATAGACGCGTGTTCATCGCATTTTGAGGTAAATGTGTCTCTTGCAAATCTGCACCAGTTCAACGGCAGCAAAGAGCTGATAAGGCATTCAGAGATTCATTAGCTATTTTCAGATAACATCTCTACCGGAGGTCCCTCTACTGAGTAGTGCAAGCATATTCCCTAGGAGCTAGAACCACACAAACACAGATCTATTCCCTGGAAACAAGCCAGAGCAAGAACAAAGATTCTACAATGAAGTTTTGAGGTGTAATTTTTTGGATAAAGAAAAGATGCTTTGCTGGCCAGATTGCTCAATACCTTTAGGAAAGTACTGCTGGGGCTTTGCTAAATGTTGAAGGGAATGCATACTAGGACACCCTAGGTGGATAAAATAACTGGAAGAGTCATTTGTCAAATCTTCCCAGTGACTCTATACTGAGCCTCCCACATAGATGAAGACAGCAGATGCCTGCGCATGCCCAGATTGGCTTGTTTTCTGTGGCATATGGGTACATGGAATGAGACACCAGTGTTCTGAGGCAGAATGGATGGCTATCAATAAATTTATTTTTCTTTAACTTCATGATGTTACTTCAGACAAATCGCAATAGTGGAGTTGGTAACACATGCATCTACACAGTCAGGAAGGTTGGGAAACAATTGTCCAAAGACAGGAGGGAGAGAAACTGTAAAGGAAGGGAATGGATATAGTAATTGTCCCTATTGTGTGACACAGGGTCCAGGTAAAAGCTGGAGACTGCTGTAACTGAGAGTCCTGGGCAGGTGCTCAGAGAATAGCTCTTTTACACACAAAGAAAGCTCACGTTAAAGCCACTGTGTTTACTGTACAATTGTAGTTGCCTTTAATGTCTTCTGGGCATTATTCACGTGCTCCATTATTGTCCAGTGAACATTTTATTTTACATAATGAAGGGTTGATTCTTCATTCTGTTCCTACTGAGCATCAATACTCTTTGCGAATTAGGGAACCTGGCATGATTACTGAGTCCAGTTCTGAAAGACTTTGTTGCCCTGATGGTTTATAAACCATAGGGTAAATGAGGTGAGAAGGCTAACAAAGCTTGGGCTCTTTCCCATCTGATTCCAGGTGTCATTTTAGTCAATACAGCACTGAACCAAATCCAAATTTGCAATGGCAGAGGGAGAGACTGAGCGGAGCAGTGATCAAGGGGTTCTCATTGTAGCATAGCACTGAACTGACTAGCCCCAACCTTCAAAATAAACACAATGGAATAAACTACCCTTTATTTAGTAAGGAAATTCTGTAAGCATTAAAATATGACAAGTTTGCACTGGCTGGGTGGGTTTCATTTCCATCCAGAGTCAGATTAGATATGGAAGGCAACCAATTGATCTCTCTCTCTTTCATTTCCCTCCTTCTCCAAAAAACTTCATATCCTCAGGTAAGGATTAAAAATAGATATAACACATTGAAACTAACCTCAACAAAACTACCACTTAGTAGGTTTTAGTGTGGTATTTTTTAAAAATCCACATTTATCTGAAAAGGTTATTAAAATAGCTTTTACTTTCTGAGCAACAGTCCAATAATATAACTTCAGCCCAATATTCAACCCAAATAATATAACACAACAGATTGAATGCAGAAGCAGATATGAGAATCTGGTCTTTATTAAGCCAGATAGTGAGGAGATCACAAAAAGGTGGGAAATGCCACTCTTCTCCCTAAATGTTTTTGTTTAGAAAATATAGTTGTTACTTTAAAAAAAAATGGTATCCATGTTAACATTTAGTGGACTTATTATTGTTATTTCAAGATGAATTAATAAATAATGTGTTTATATATTCTCTCAGTTTGAAGTTCTAATATACTAAGTATCACCATCAATAGATGTAGCCCACAAGAATAAAAGTTCTTTGGGGACTTCAATAATTTTAATAATGTAAAGAGTCTCAAAGATCAAAGCATTTGAGAACCATTGAAATCTGAGTTCTTACCCAAAGTAGCATCATAGTAAAAAGTGAAACCTTTGGTCTACCAAGATCTGTTTGTCTGTTCCAATCACAGAAAAGTTAAGATCTTGAAGGAACCTTTGAGAAGTTTCCACATCAGTTGTTCAGCCAAACTCCAAGTGTAGTCCTTGATCTTTAAGCTCTTCCATGGGCTCAGCCCAGTTCATGCAGTGAAGTGAAGACTTAGTCACTAACCCTTCTCCTAAGCTGCCCCTCTCCTTTTAAGGAATGGACTTCTATGATCAGATGACTGGATCAGAGAGGGACGGGGGGACCACCAGTCCCCACGGACATGATTCCTGTGTGTCTGCCTCTCACACATGATTTCTCTTACAACTCATACAGACAAGGGCTGCCCAATGGAGCAGACACAAAGCAAGGCAGTCCCAGCCCTACTCTGCAAGAACTAATGAAGAATTGAAGCCACAGCAGAATTGGCCTGTTAGACACTATCTGCATCTCTTTGCATACTGGCATGATGCTCCAAGCACACCACTGTCATGCCCTCCAGGGAGAAACACTTCATCTGTTTGCTTATCTACAAACACTAAAGTGATCCCATCACTTATTTCCCCATCAATTCTCAAATTATTAAAAGACCAACACTCTCCACCCACCTATCATCTCCTCAAATTGCTGCTGCTGTTTCCTGGAGCAAGCAAAAGTTTTCTATATATCATTTTTTATATCTAATGTGGACAAAGTATAGAGATTCTTAAGAGATCCTCAACTGCAGAAGAGATGCTCAAACTTAGAGAAATTCCAGAGCCATTAATAATTATAATCTGAAAATGCAGCTCTGTAAACAGGGGAGTTGACAGCTTAGCTGTTGGAGTTGGTCAACTTTGCCAAGACCAAGTATCCCATTCCTCACTCATGATGATGCCAAGAACTTACTTCCCGTTAGTGAGTCTCAGTTCAAAACACCCACCTGGAAAATGGCCAAAATAGACTATGCCAAGTAGAAGATGACAGTCACCTTTTTTTATGATTCCTGAGGAATCCTGGGTAGCCTCTTTTGCATCAGGTGATAAATAACATCTTTAAAGCACTTTGCTGCTTTAATTCTCAATCCAAGTCTTCATACTCCATGATCTTTCTTATATTTCAGGTTTGCAATTTTATAAACAGGTAGATAATATGTAAGATGATACAGGTGATTTGCTGATTTTAAAGGAAAATAGCAAAACTAAAAAGAGAGAGCCATTTATATTTCCCATACAACAATGCTTCATCAATCATACCCTTCTCTTTAAAATTAGTCATGCATTTATTTATTCATTTAACAAAATTCAAAGCATCTTTTAAGTAATGAGATTAAAGAGTTTGAAAGAAATGTTTCAACATGGTAGGCATGGGAAATATGATAGAAAAAGTCACAAACATTTAATGATGTTATATGAAGTAGTTCATTTTTAATGCATCTACCTTTTACAGATAACTTAAAAAAAAATAAAAAGAGAGAGAGAGAGAGATTCAGTAACTTGCCCAATGTCACACTTTATTTTTCCAAGAATGAAAAATAATGAAAATATTTTTGCCCTGTTGCTGGCCCCTAATTAGATATTTGATAAATATTAATTTCTTTCCCTTGTCTCTGAATTCAGATCCTGGTCATCGTCCTCCAATTTTTGTTTTATTCTTTCCTTGGTTGTCACATATAATTCAGCATCTATGATGAAATAGACCTGCTGACTCAGTCACACAAGAAAACGATGATGAACACTTCTGGTTCTGAGTGAGTGCAGCTGACAAATAACCCTGGGGACTGTGCTTAAAGAGATACACCTGCCTAAGGTGGTTACGGAGAGATCTATTTCTCTACAGGGAACCGCCATAAATCAGAAAAGATAAAAGCATTTAAAAACAACAAAGCGGGCAACATTTTTTTTGAGTAATTGAGCCTAGTTTTAGAAAACAAGAAATGTCTGTGTCAGTCCTTGTCTTTCAAACATTATTCTCTGTTTGGTTAAGCTATTCAAACACCAGGACTCTGATGTAAGAAAGACTTTTCTTTTTGTACATTGTACATAAATGTCTTTAATCTTTCAAGTTAGGAATTTATTGGTTGAGTCTTCATGGGTAAATTCAGCAAAGCTCTGAAATGTTTTTTTTTTTTCTCCAAAAAGAAGAAAAGAAGGTGGAGGGGGAGGCAGAAAAGGGTCAGTGAGGCTCAAACCAGACCCATCACCCATTCTCCCAAAAAAGTGTTTTCCTGGCATGAGACTAGCTGAGGGTCCAGCCAACCTTCAGCCGGCTGACCTCTGGGGCCCAGATGAACAGGCTTTGGGTCAGGCAGGCGCAAAGGGACTGCAATTGAGCTGACCAGTTGCAAATGAAGGTTCTTTCTAGGGATTTCAACAGCAACAACCAACCAACCAAACAAGCCTGCCACATCACAGGTAAGCCTCACAACTCTGTTCTGGCCACTTACTCTGGTTCTTCTTTTTTCTTACCCTTTCTACAACGGCTTGGTCAAGGCCAGGTCACAGCCTGGCAGTTTCTCCAGTTTGGCCCATGAACTGGAAGCCAACTTTTCCCCTCATTTTTGAACAATAGAGAACAAGTGAGAAGTGCTTCGTGAGTTTATTGGACAACAGAGTGTGTAGAAGAAACAGAGGCTGCCACTTCTGGTTTCAGTTCATTTGCTCTCTACCTTTCCTGCTCCCAGCCCTATCCCTACATCTGTATTTCTTGCTCCATGAAAATATTTCACACTGGCCACACACACACACACACACAATATACCCAAAACATACATCACATACAACATTCACAACATACACATACAACATACACACACTGTTTACAGTATACATATCCCACCACACATACCACTACCACCACCACTATAACATGCTAGGCCAGTGGTCGGCAAACATACGGCTCTTGAGCCACACGCGGCTCTTTGGCTCCTTGAGTGTTTTAATGCTACTTTTTCAAAATAGACTCATACAGGCCAAAAACCGACTTCTGCGCATGAGCCACAAAGTTTCAATCGCACTATGTGTGCACCCACATGTGGTATTTTGTGGAAGAGTCACACTCAAGGGGCCAAAGAGCCGCAAGAGGCACATGAGCCGCAGTTTGCTGACTACTGTCCTAGGCACACAATGCATATACATTTCCCACACATACATAAAATACACATATCCAAGGACATATATACCACCATAAGCACATATACCTCATATGCACACACACCTACAATAATTAAACTACATACACAAATATACACCTTATCTATCACACATGTATCACATACCATCAATACTACCACCACATTACTATCACAACCTGTTCATACACACACCACCAACCATACACACACATTCATACACACATTCATACACACATATAGCACACACATAGCACATACACCAAGATGCACCCACACATACATACCTCAAGCACCACAAAACATCGCCACCTCAGATACTTCCACACAACATTCGCTCACACATGTTCACCATCCCCCCACACACACACTTCCAGGTCCCTCTTGTGTGTTCTGAATGTTTTAGTGATAGTTTTATTGATGGTCACCACATGTGGCTCTGTGTTCCAGTTATTTCTATTCTCTTCCAACTTTTTCTTATTTGGTGCAGGTTCTAAGTCTGATTAATTTTTGCTTCCCACACAAAAAAAAAAATCACTGTCACATGTACAGTGGCCTCAGTGAACATTAGATAAATTAAACTGAATACAATAAAATCATAGTTAATTTAACAGGTGGAGGATGTAGAATAAATAAATGCACAGCAGGGGGATTTCACAGGCCATTAGGGAAAGAGAACTGGGCATGTTCTTAATTCTGTGGCAAAAACTCGTTATCTGACTGTGACATGCATATCAACTGTGACATGCATCTCATTTGAAGGAAACGACTATCTGTGTTGAGTCCATGGACCCAAAGGTCCACTCTGAGAGCAGCATTAGAGGACCCAGAGGGGGGATGCAACCTTAGACAGGGAGGCTGCTGCTGCTGAGGTCTGGACAAGCCAGGGCAAGGGCTTGAATTTCGATGGGAAATCACAGGGAGCCACTGCAGGTCTTGAAGCAGCGGTGCAATATAATTGAGGCTGCACTTTAATAACGAACCATTAGGTATAGTTATGTGGAAAAGTCTTCACATTTTGCAAATAAGCCAGGTAGGCCTATTGTCTGCCTTATCAAGAATTCCGCACACACTTTGATGCGCTCACAAATTCACAATTCAGAATTAATTGGTTTTTAGGCCATGCATTTAGGTCATATCATCCAGACACTCCATTCCATGTGGTGAAAAGAAATTAAGTCGATTTCCTTCCCCCCAACTCCCCCCTTCCCTCCCCCGGACTCTCGGCTTCCTTACAGGCCTGGTGATCCATCCCCCTGCGTGTGCCAGAAGAGGACAACCTTTAAAGGCATTCTCATTATTTCTCAGGGAGATGTCATTAAGTACTGTAAACATGTCCTGAATGAGTCCATGTCACAAAGACTGCAAAGTGTTTGTAGAATAAAAAAAAAAACCTAAAAGCACCAAAGTGAGATAAAACAGGGAAGGGAGAAAGGAAGAGGGAGAGACTTTAAAAAGGAAAAGAAAATGCCTTTGTGATCTACGAGTGGAGCTAAAGATGTGGACTAAATAAAGTTGCCCCCCTAGGAGCTTTGACCACAGAGGAAAGAAAGATAGAACCCCTCTGGTTCAAGGGTCCACCCTCACGGTTCCCAGGCTCCTGGCGGACATCACTAATCCATCACGCACATCTTGCTCTCTGAATTTACAACTGGCAGACATTACTAATAAATCACACTAATCTTGCCCTCTGCATGCACATCTGGCAGATATCACTAATTGACCACACTCACCTTGCCCTCTGATTCGCATTTGGCAGCATCACTCATCAGTCACACCCATCTTGGCTTCTGAATTCATACCTGACCTCGGAATTCTTGGCAACAAAGAAGTCCAATCAAGCAACTTAAATTTCAGTTTAAGTTTACTGATATTTCTGTTTGTGAAGAGCTCAAGTATCCTTAATTGGAGCCCATGATACTGTACTATTACAAGAAGGTTGGTTGGCCCAGATGTGATGAGTGCACTGTCTTGGTTGAACATTGCCTTCTTGGTTATTTTACTCTGCATTGGTGTTTACAGGCAAGGTAGGGAGACAAGATACTCAGAGGTGTGCATTGATTTGAATTCCCAGGAGTTGACACTGTGTGTGCACACAACCCCAGGATAATGTCTGGAATACAAGATGCAAGGAACTGAAGAGGATCCATGTGTTTATCTCCAAGGAATAATGCCGGCATCAAGGCTCTCCTTTGGGGATTTACCTTCAGCTCCCAGGAGCCCTTTGCTCACCTCATGCAGACAGCAGAAGGGCCTGGGAATTTACAGCCCCATCCTCCCTCCCTTACCCCCAGGGCAGGCCTTAGCTGTGGAGCAGCAGTGTTAAACCACAGCCACCTTGTCTTGCGAGGGGGAAACTCTGAGGCACACATTAGGCTCCAGAATCTCTGCAGGGTCAGGCCAAAGGTACCTTCTGCACAATTTTGAGCTCACACACTTGCTTGGCTTCCCTGCCCCACCTGTTCTGCTTCTCCCATTTCCTCACCATCACTAGGAATACCTTATTCACACTTTGTCACTTGTACATGGACTTTCATCTTGGGCACTGAAAGAATGGTATATAGATAATAAACTCTTTCAGACACAATGCAAAGTTTACCTGTGTTTCTTCCTAGGTGCGCCAGACCTGCTCCTGGCACTCCACATGGCCTCTTCTCCCAGGGTGTACATGGCCAGGTCTGTACCCTGGAGAACAAGGGGCTGGGAGAGTTGGGCAGACCTGATGGGTTGTACAATTGTCCTCTCTTGGTGAGGACACACATCACCTGACTCACCTTCTAAAAGCTACATGCAGGTTTCGCAGGGATCCCTAGGAAATATGTCACCACATCAGCTGACACAAAACCACTTAAAGATTATCCAAAATCTCCCCAGGAGAAAGCATCAGTAGAAACTATAAGGTAACACCTAGCTCTGGCAGGAATTTTTGGAAAAAGTTTTAGGTATATAAAAATATTTTCTGAATGCCCAGTGAGTGTGGCTCAGTGGTTCAGCACCAACCTATGAACCAGGAGGTCACAGTTCGATACCCAATCATGGTACATGCCTACTTTGTGGGCCTGATCCTCAGTGAAGGGCATGCAGGAGGCAGCCGATCAATAATTTTCTTCTCGCCGAGACTGGTTTGGCTCAGTGGATAGAGCGTCAGCCTGCGGACTGAAAGGTCCCAGGTTTGATTACGGTCAAGAGCATGTACCTTGGTTGCGGGCACATCCCCAGTATGGGTGGTGCAAGAGGCAGCTGATTGATGATTCTCTCTCATTGATGTTTCAAACTCTCTATCCCTCTCTTTTCCTCTGTGTTAAAAATTAATAAAATATATTTTAAAATAAAATAATTTTCCTCTCATCATTGATGTTTCTCTTTCTCTTCTCCCTTCTTCTCAAAAATCAATAAGAATATATTTTTTAAAAATTTTCTGAAGAAACTAAAAAGTAAAAACAAATTTAACTTTAAGAAGCATAAATGCCTATCACGGAGTTGGTATTTGTGAAGCTGCTAAGCAATTTGCAAAGTAGTTTTACTTATTTATTGTATTTCACAGCTACAATAATGTGTTCTGCTTTTAAGTGGAGGGAGAACTTGTGTACTAAAATGGTGTTATTAGTTCCTTCAAATCAATAACCCAAGGGTACTATGCTCTATTCAAAATGGGTCAATTGTAAAATTTACCATAGGCCTATGAGGCTTCTTCAAAAGACCCCACATTGTGGGGTTCTTCATTTGTTTAAAACAGTTTAAAGTCAATCAGAAAAAGCAGGTGAGAGAAACAGCTAATAGCATCTGCAGTCAAAATTACAGTGTGACAAGGAGGTAACAGGATGTGATGTACCAGATGCAGCGAGTAAATCTGTGTTTCTTGGAAGAACCACACTCAAGGTAAGTGAACCTTCCACACAGATTAGCATCACAAGGGTATCATCTTCTTGGATTTCTACTTACATTTTATGCCATTCGTGTATATTAAACAGCAGTCCCATTCACAGGATATTTATGTAAGTTCTCATTTCTTTCCTACTCTGGGCCTCCTCACCAACTGTGGTCTGTGCCTGCAACACCCCATGACCCTGTTCAAGACTTCTCACATCTCCTCCACCCAAATCTGTCTCCCACTTGCCCACTCTGGGCAGAAGTCAGTACTCCTGCTGCTCCAGTTACTACTGGTGTGTCAGACCATGAAAAACCCTACCTTTTCCCTCTTTGTTAGCCCCACAGTGCCCAGTGCAGTGTTGGCACTCTGATGCTGCACTAGGGCACCTCAACACATGGTCTGTGGCATTCACTCCAGACTCTTGCATTTTGAAACTGTAGTACATAGCAGGATCATGTGTTCTGAGGCCAGCAATGTTTAGTCTTAGAAGTTCTCTGTGTCTTGTTTCCTACCTGGAACATAGCTCTTGAATGATATTCTTCACCTGGAGTCCATCATCTATGAAATCCTAAAATTGAATGCATTGTTTTCTTTTCAAGAAATATGTGTAACTTTCAGCGTAATCTGAAAAGGGTCTGTATTCACTTTCTAGGGCTACTGGAACAGATCAGTGGCTTACAAGGCACATTTATTTTCTGACATCTCTGTGAGTTAGGGGTCCAGCACTGATTTCACAGGCCTACCATCAAGGTGTGGCAGAGTTGTTCTCCATTCTGGAGACTGGGGGAGGGGCATTTTCTTAGGATAAATTTGTTTGACTCCTGCACAAAAACAGGCTATTAAAGAAGAGTCACAGGTGTGGGCGTGAAAAGCTCCTAGAGGTAACCCAAGTTCCCTGGTCCACGGCATTGTCCATCTATTTTTAAAGCCAGCAAGGGTGGGCTGGGGGTTGAGTCTGTCTTCTGTGCCATTCTTTAGAAAGAATGTGCAAGAGAATGTGCAACTTGCCTCCCTCTTCCAGTTTTAAGGACCCTTCTCATTCCATTGGGCTCCCAAAACATTTAAACACACACACACACACACACAGAGATCAAAAGGTGTGCCATGAAGTGTCATGTGTACTCATTCCCATTCATCAAGCATTTATTGAGCATTTACCTTACAGCAGTGTGCTTAGATGGTTAGATACGATTATAAAGGAGAGAGGACTAAGGTTACAACCATCCTGATTTACCCAAAACAGGACGTTCAATGCTAAATCTGGAACAGTCTAGGTTTAAACTCTGTGTTCTCAGCCATGAGGCACTCACCACCCAGGGAGGGACAGGAACAAAATGCAGTTGAATGGACTTCACCAGATGCCACGTGTACTTTCATGGGAAGAGAACGGAACTGAGGCAGACATGGACGAAACCAGAGCATGTCTTCCTGGGTCAGCAACCCTTTGGGAGAACATTGATTGAGCTCCAAATGCACGCCAGACGCTGGCTAAGGGCTACCTACACACATGATCTTGTTTAAACCTCAAAACAGCCACAAAAAACAAAGAGTCATTCCCTGCAGTTGGCAGAAGAAGAAACAAAGAAGTAGCTTGCCTAACATCACATAGCTACTGCCTACGGTGAGATCCCCAGTAACAGACCATACATAAGGAGTTGCGAGCAAGTAATGTATTTAGGAAGTGCTCACCGAAGAAAAGTGTAAGGAAGTTTGGGGATCAGGATAGGAAAGAGAAAAGACAGCAAGGATGGAATTTCAGGAAAAGTTCCAGAGGGCGCACCTTCATTCCAATGTGGCAGGGCCATTCTGGGGTCTAAGTGAACCTTCAATTTCCTCCGACAGGAAGTGAATTTCTTCCTCTCTCACATTTTGTTGGCTGTCTCTGGGCTACTGAGGGGATGTGTGTGGCACTCCCAGGCATTTCTGGCTCTCTCTGTTCTATGGGTAAAGTGTCTCCTGCACAAAAGCAGGCTGTGAAAGAAGAGTCGCAGGTGTGGGCTGTAAAAGCAGAAGCACCAAAGGAAAGAAGGTGGCCAAGGTGGTCTGCAGGAAGTATGAGCCATATTCACTACAGCTCATAAGAGGTAAGGCAGACTGTGATCTCAACCTAGCAAGTTCCAAAGCAAGGTCAGCTAGACTTCCCTTCCATTCTGTCTACTTTCACATTCTTGCACATTTTATTAAAACCTAAAGAACATGGAAATTTTTTTCCAGAAATTTTTAATCCTCTCTTGAGAATATATTTATTGATTTTTTTTCCTGCTTATTCCAGAGTTCGAGTTAAACCTGAGGTCAACTCTAATTGTAATGTTGAACGACGTTATTTCGGAGCATGTGAAACCAACCTGTGGCTTTGTAATGAGTAATTGTATTGCTTCAGGGGCGGAAAGCCCCCTCACATCCATGGTTCATCCATATGGAGGCATAAATGCCCTGCTTTCTCCCACAGCCTGGGTCAGTGCTGAAGGGTCGTCTTATCTACAGAACTCTCAATGGTCGTCTGAGGCTTCCCTGAGCCTATATCACAGATACTCCCCCACCCCTCCCCCACACACATACTTGCCTGCCCTGCTTTATCCCCAAGCCTACTCCTTCAAAAACATTTCACAATAAACCTGTGTACACTAGTCTTCATCTCAGAGGCTGCTTCCCCAGGGGAGGAGCGAATCAAACAACCAGCTGAACTCTATATTAGATCACTCTCCAGTCATATTTCTTGCACTTGTTAACTGTTCTATAGGGCGGTTCTCAGCCCACCATACCTGTCAGTAAGCATCTCTCTGCTTTTGATAGAGATGGGCTCTGCTCAGCTCTCCTCTCCCATCCTGGGAATCCTCCTGGGTACTCCAGGAATCCTCTTTGTGGGAGTAGGTGCCCACTGGGTCATTATGATCTTTAGAAAGAATGTGCAAGAGAGCTGGAATCTGGCTACCTGTGTTCCATCTCTGCTCCGCCATATCCAGGCAGCGGGGTGCTGGCTGAGTCAGTTTCCACCCCTCTAACATGAGGAGAGCCACCTCTGCTTCTCAGGTTTATTGGATTAATAATCTAATCTGGTTTGACCAGTTTTTCAATGCTTTCCAGAATACTTCTTGTATACCCCAGGCTGAAGTAGAATTTACTTGCCCAAATGGTAAAGGACATGTTTTGGTTTTCTTATTGAACCCTGAGAAGTTCAGGGGATTTTCAAAAAAAAATGTTCAAAACAGCCCCACTGTGTTGAAGCCTCTTATTTTTCTGGTGGAGGCCACCTTTCCTTTGGCTCCTGGCTTCACTGCCGCAGTGTGGCCCTGTCAGAGCTCAGCGTCTGTCCTTGTGTGGCCACTCCAGTTGCTGGATTATTCTCTCACCCTTTGTTGCCTCCAGGCCCAGCAATTGTTTTCGACTCAGGAAAACATGGAGATTTCATGAGAACATCAACCAAACCACTGATATAACCTCTGGCCAGCTGGAAGACCTGAAAATAACAGGTGGGTTCTCAAAGCAGGGTCCCTCTGCTAGAAGCATCAGCAGGAAACTTGTCAGAAATGTGAATTCTGTGGCCCCCACCTAGATTTACTGAATCAATAGCTCTGAGATCCAGACTCAGAGCTGTTTCAGCCAGCCCTCCAGAGGAATCCTGTAAGTTTGAGTCACTGCTAGAGCAAGTGGCCCAAAGGATATAAACAAGAGGTCTTTCCTCGAGAATCTCGATCATTAAATCCCAACCTCCACGCCATGCAAGTGGCTGTTTGGGGGCTTACTGTCACACAACCGTGTTTTCTAATATTGGTTCTATGCCTTTGAAAAAAGAAAACTACATATTTGTAAAAAAAATTAGAGTAAACAAATATTGTACTTTGCAAATTTTTTCCTACCTTTCCTCAGCATTCTGGCAATAAATAAATAAATAAATAAATAAATAAATAATAGCTATTAAACTTTTAAGCCACATGATCTGGAAATGATTCCAGCTGCTGACAGTGGATCTGATTATCAGGCTGAAGGCAATAAAGGGCTAGCTAACCTGCCTTTATTTGCTTTCTGCTCAAGATAAACATTTATCACCAGGTGTATTGATTAACACCGTATCACTTCCCTCCTTACACTTCCACAAAAGAAACAGGCTCCCCTGGGCACTCAAACCTATGAATCCCTGTGGGATTCAGGAAGGTAAGGGACCCCCCTGCCAAGGAGAGGCCAGTCACCATCCTCCAGAGCTGGTTTGTGCATCAGTGATGCTTTTCCAAGGGGAGCCGATCAAGGAACACAATGACTGTGACAGAATGAGATGTGGAGTCCCCGGTAGGATGTATAGGGCTTTAGAAAGTGACATTGCTCAAGTGCAAAAGCCCTGCTAAGAATGTCTACATTATTCATGACCTGGAAAATAAGCTGTAAATAAACCTTGCATTTCCTGAAGTTTTGCTTTGGGTATTTTTTGTTTTGTTTTGTTTTGTTTTTATGTGTTTTTTGCCAAGTGTGGGAAAGCAGGGCTAGAGAGAAATCGGAAATTTTGGCTTGATTTACCATTTATGAAAGACATTAATAAGTAACTATGGTCTATGAGTGCTTTAATATATGAGACTGACTCAATTCTTATCTAGAAGTGGATGAAGTACAAATTATAAATAAATGGATTGATTCCCCACCAACTCTTTCTGTAATCTTTTGTTTTTATTAATAAACCATTCTTGTAAGCTAATAATGTGGGTTTTAAATCTATACAACTGGAGAATTAAATAATCTATATTTTAAAATCATAATTATGCATTCCTAGAAGGGTATTTTTATCAGTTAAACATACTATAAAGAGGTTGATTTGTGGATAATTATGTACTGTGACTAACCTATCCTAACCTGTTGTTTGTAAAACAAATTGTACTGACAGTAAACTTTGTTTCCTATTTTGCTCTCTTTCTCTCAGTTCTGGAGAGAACCTTGGAATCTGTCTTTTAAGGGAGCTAAAGTGAAAAAGAAGCATTGGGTCTGCACCTCCGAGTCCATGTAGAGCCAGTGTGTGACATTAGGATCAGTGACAGCAATTGTTTCTTCATTTTGTTGTTGTTGTTGTTTTGCAAGTAAAAATATAACATATAAAAATGTTTAAACTACAAATTTAAAAGTTGTCCTCTTTAAAAACTTTCTAAAATCTTTTTTAACCTTTATTTTTAGGTAATGAGATAATTGTAGATGCTTATGAAATTGTAAGAAATAATACAGACATTCTGTGTACACTTTAGCCAAAGGTAAAGCCTTATAAAATTATTGTACAATATCACAAGGATATTGACATTGATATAGTCAAGATATAAAGTATTTCCATCACTACAAGGATCCCTCATGTTGTCCATTTTTGTCCAAATCCATGTATTTCCCATCTTGCCCTCTCTTTAATCCCTGGGGGGAAAAAATGACTATTCTGTTCTTCACTTCTACAATTTGTCATTTCAAGAATGTTCTATAAATGGAGTTATATATTATGCAGTCTTGGAAGACTGAATTTTTTTTTTCCTTCAGAAAATTCTCTGAAATTCATCCAGATCATTGCATGTATCAATATTTTCTTCCCTTTTTATTGCTGAATAGCATTTCGGTGTATGAATGCACTACATTATAGTTAACAATTCACTCATTAAAGGATATCTGGATTGTTTTAGGTTTGACTGTTATGAATAAAGCTGCCATAAATATCTATGCATAGATTTTTATGTGAACACTGGAGGCTTGAGGTCTCTCGGCCTGGCCTGCACCCTCTTGCAATCTGGGATGCCTTAGGGGACGTCTGACTGCTGGTTTAGGCCCAATCCCCACAGACCTGACCGAGGGACCCCACTGGTGTATGATCAGAGCTGTGAGCTGAGGAGGGACCACAGGAGGGCTCCAGGGCATGTCCAGCCCATCTCACCCAGTCCCAATCGACCAGACCTCAGCAGCAAGCTAGCCTACCAGTCAGAGCATCTGTCTCCTGGTAGTCAGTGCATGTCATAGCACCTGGTTGAATGGTCAAATGAACAGACAGAAACTTAGCATATTAGGCTTTTATTATATAGAATGAGTGTTCAGTCTTCAGGAGTGTAATTCCTGGGTCATATGGTAGTAGCACATTTCTTTTTTAAAGAAACTGCTGAATTTTTTTTTCCTGAGTGACTGGAATTTTACCCTCCCACCAGAAATCTAAGAATGATTCAGGTTCTCTGCATCCTAGCCAGTGTTTTGGTATTAGCACTATTCCTAGCTGTGGTTTTGATTTACATTTCTCTAATGGCTAATGATTTTCCTAATTCCTAATTAATTTCCATGTACTTATTTGCAATCTGTTTTTCTTCTTCCATGAAATGTCACTTTATGCCCATGTTTTAATGAGATTGTTTGGTTGTATTTTGAAAGGCCTTTACATATTTTATAGACTAGTCTCTGGATAAGTGATTTGCAATTATTTCTCCCAGCCAGCAGTTTGTTGTTTCATCCTTTTAATGGGTCTTCTGCTGCCCTCCCCAATAGTTTTTAATTTTGACAATGACCAAATTTTCTTGTATTGATCATGCTTTTTGTGTAAAGTCTAAGAAGGCTTTGCCTCATCCTATACCCTTAAGATTTTAATCTTGTGTTTTCTTTTAAAAGTTTTATAGCTTTACATTAACATTTATACCAACACACAACCCATTTTGAGTAAATTTTTGTCTAATGTTGGAGATATTGATCAAGGTTTATATTTTGCCTATGAGTGTCCACTTCTGTACTGTTTGTTGAAAAGGCTATCTTTCCTCTATTGAATGACTTTTGCAACTTTGTCAAAATCTTTTTGAGCATATTTGTGTGAGACCATGTGCAGGTTCTCTATTCTGTCCCATTGATCTATGACTTTTATCCCTCTGCCAATTCCACGCAGTCTTGATTACTATAGTTGCAAATAAGTCTTGAAATCCAATAAATTGATTCCTCCCACTTTATTTTTCTTTTTCAAATTGTTTAAGCTATTTTAGCCCCTTTGCCTTTCCATTTAACTTTAGAATAATCTTGCTTATATCTACAAAAATCTTGCTGAAATTTTGGTAGAAATTTTATTAAATTTGTTTGTGAATTTTGAGAGAAATGACATATTTACCATGTTGAGTCTTCCAATCCACAAACACATTTGTATTCACCATTTATTTAGATCTTCATCAGTTTCATCAGCATTATGTGGTCGTCAGAATACAAAGCATGTATATGTTTGGTTACATTTATACCTAGCATTTTTTCTAACAATTTTAAATAGTATATTTTAATTTTGCTCTCTATGTGTTCATTACATATATATATAAATATATATATATATTTATATAAATATATATAAATATATATTTATATTGATATATATTTATATATATTTATATATTTATATATATTTATATTTATATATATTTATATATATATAAATTTGTTCACTTATCTTGTATCCAGCAAACCTGTTATAGAAAAATGTTTTGTAGATTCCTTGAGCTTTTTTTTAAAAAAAAGTTTTTATTGATTTTAGAGAAAAAGGAAGAGAGAGAGAAACATGCATTGGCTGCCTCCTGCATACCCCCTATTGGGGAACAAGCCCACAAACCAGGCTTGTGCCATGACCTCTTGGTGCATGGAATAATGCTTAACTAACTGAACCACAGGGGCCAGGATGCCTGGGACTTTTCTATGGAGATAATAGTACATCTGCAAATTGAGACCATTTTACTTATCTATTTATTTATTTATTTGTGCATTTCATTTGCTTTTCTTGCTTCATTGCACATGCTAGAAGTTTTAGCAGTATGTTGAGTAAAAGTTGTAAAAGTGGACATCCTTATTTTATATTAAGTCTTAGGGGAAAGCATTCAGCATTTCACCATTAAGTATAATGTTAGATGTAGATTTCTATAAATGGTTTTTATCAAGTTAAGGATGTGCTTCTCTATTCTTATTTTTCTGAGAGTTATTATCATAAATGCATATCGAATTTTGTAAAGTACTTTTTCTGTGTAGATTCATTTGGTCATGTGGGCTTTTTCTTCTATAACCTGTTAATATGGTGAAGTACATTGATTGATGTAAAAATCTTGAACCAATCTTGCATCTCTGGAATAAACCCTATTTGGTCATGATTTATGATTAATTTTACATATTACTGTACATTTCATTAAAGATATTTTTTGTCTGTATTCATGAGGGATATTGGTCTGTAGTTTTCTTTTGGAAATGTCTTTGTCTGGTTTTGGTATCAGGTAATATTAGCCTCACAAAATGAATTAGGAAGTTTTTTCTCTCTTCTATTATCTGGAAGAGATTGTATATAGGATTTGTATTAATTATTCTTTATATGTTTATTTGCATACATATTGGTAGCACAGCACTCTTCACTAAAACCATCTGGAACTGGAGATGTTTGGCGGGTGGATCATGAAATTGCAAATTTAATTTTCTTCAGTTATAGGGCTATTCAAATTATCTATTTCATATTAAGTGAATTGTGGTAGTTTGTATTTTTTTTTTTAAAGTTTCTATTTTATTTGCCAAGTTTATGTATGTCAAGTCATTGGTATTTATTTCTTTATTTCCCTTTCACTGTCTTCATGGTCTGCAGTGCAATCACTTGTTTCACTCCAAATATTAGTAATTTGTGTCTCCATTTTTTTTATTGTAAATCTTGCTAGAGGTTTATCTGTTTTATTGATCTTTTCAAATAATCCACTGTTTGTTTCATTGATTTTCTATATTGTTTTCTGTTTTACATTTCATTGATTTCTTATCTTTATTCGTTTCTCCATTCTGCTTATTTTGGACTTCTTTTCTTTTCTTTTTGTAAGTTTTGAAGTGGTAAGTTATATTATTGATTTGAGGTTCTTTTATAATATTAATGTTTAATGCTATAAATGTTCCTCTCAGCACCGCTTTATCTGTCTATCACAAATGTTGATGTGTTGTATTTTTATTCAGTTCAATTTTTTTTTCTATTACTTGAGACTTGCTCTTTACTCATGTATTATTGAGAAGTCTGTTTAGTTTCTAAGTGTTTGGAAAGTTGTTTGTTATTTTCCTGTTACTGGCTTCTACTTTTATTCCATTGTGACATGCTCTGATATCAAAAGATTTTCATATTTGTTTTATGGCTCAGGAGATGGTCAAAATTGCTTTATGTTCCATGACCAGTTGAAAATAATGTGTATTCTATGATTGTTGGTAGAGTGTTCTATAGATGTTAAACAGTTCCTGTGGATTGATGGTGTTGTTCAGTTCTCTCTTTTTGTTGGTCTCCCTAGCTGAAAGTTTATCTATTTTGTTGATCTTTTCATAGAACCAATTTTAGATTTTGCTCCTTTTCTCTACTGTTTTCCTATTCTGTATTTATCTATCTTTGCTGTAATTCTATTTTTTTTCTTCATTTTGATTGCTTTAGTTAGTTTGCTATCCTTTAGATTATTGGTTTGAGATCATTTTCCTTTTTTAATATAGATAAACACTAACAATTTTTAATATTTTGCCAAATCATTCAAAATTTGAAAGAAAAAGAAAGGTTTGTGTACAAATAAGTTTTAGCCTGAGATCTGAGATTTCATATCTATTTTATCTAATTATGCAGTTCAATAATTTATTTTAATTGCTGATGAAAACAATAAATAATGTCTTCACTTTTTCCTAATCAATTATAAATTTGAATATACTTAGAGTTGAAAGAAGGGAAAGATCCATTTCTGTTATAGCTACTGAGATCTGCTTTCTCAATATGACCTCTTTCAAAATGGTGAAACTGCTAGTAAGGTCTGTAGGTGAAGGTATCATCCTTCTTAGTCCTGGATTTCCACTCTCTTTCACATTCCACATGATTCTCTTGTCCTTTTATTCCTAGTACTGATTTTAGACATCTGTTATATATATATATATTATTTTTTTTAACTCAAACCTTTGTTCATTTCTAAATTCACTGACCCATTCACTGAACAAACTTACAAAGTTTATAGTACAAGATGGTCCTGGTATGTGAAGACATAAAATAATGTAAAACCCTACCTTGAGAAGGTCATTGCCATGAGTATTCACTGGTCAGAAACCAATTCCCAGACTATAGACATCTTGCCATTGACATGTTACTTCTCTACCACAGGTATCATATTTGATCCAAGGTTGCCTGGATTTCAGGGTATGAGAATGAAAGAATCATTTTATTTATTTATTGAAACTAAGCAGAACACATTTATTTAAGTGATTGTAGAATTCTTCAGAACAGTCACTTGAAAGATTAAGCTCTTCTTTTGTTCAAATGGTTTAGGAACTTGTATTATACCCTGCCAACACCCCTGCCCCATCCTGTTGTCCCACCCCAAGGGTCACCTGTCAAATGATCCAAACACACATGAGGCTTTCACCCTCTCTTTGCATGAAGGAATTCTCCAGCACAGCATAAGCAGTGTGTTTAGGTGCATGTGGATCAGGCTGAAATTTCTTGAGCTGCTAGCATCATAGAAGTAGCCATTGATCCAACAGAGCAGGAGTTTAGTAGATCAATACCCAACTTCTCATTCTTAGTAGGATGATTCTGAGGCATCTTCTGCACAGTTTCTCAGAAACTTTCTAGCTGATTTGAACCCTAAATGCCCACAGTTTGTGTTTTAAAATAATAATAGAGTGACCCCAAAAATGTATACACACTTTGAATAATTACAAAGGAACTATAAAGACAGTGTTTATTAAAATACATTTCATTTTCAAAAAGTAATAGAATCTACAGACCTTTTTGGGGATATTATATATATATATATATATATATATATATATATATATATATATATATGAATGTATATATAGAAAATGTATACACTAACAGTTGATGGTTCAATTGATGTTTCTTTCATTTCAGATTTAACCATTAAATAGAAAAAGATATCTTGGTGAATATTCAAGACTGAGGCACAGAAAGGGAAGGGAGACTAACTTTTATCTTTGTGGAGAACTAGATTGTCTGGATTTTATTCCCAGCCCTGAGACTGACTGTGTGACCTTAGGCAAGTTACTTAACCTCTCTGTAAACAGCGTATATCTTATAGTTCACTGTGAGGACAAGAGTAGTAAGTATATGAAAAGTGCTTAGAGTGCCTGGCACATAGTATGCATCATATAAAGGGTATATATTATTATTATTTATATGTGTTTTGTTTCTTGTTGTTATTTCAAAGTGTGTACCATATGCATGTATTGGATTTTCAAAAATAACTAACTTGAGAACTCTAATAGGCATGTGAAAGGACAGTTTTCTGACAAAAATCAGTCGGTAATCATTATTTAAGCCACAGATGCATTTTTTTCCAGTGGGTACGATGGGGTATTTGATCCATATTGGTAACTTTAAAAAACTTAAGAAGTGCAATTCTATCTTTTTATATTATTAAATAACTTAAAGAGGAAGAAAAGCCCTTGGGGATATATGAATAGCTGATTTTTCAGTTCATCTTCCTAAGAAGGTCCTCAATGCCAGTGTCATGATCATGCTCCTCATAATCATGTATTTCTGGTTTGGCTGCCAAAGTGCTTTTATTTAACTATGATTTGTATGTTCTAAGACATTGGTTGGCAAACTCATTAGTCAATAGAGCCAAATGTCAACAATACAACGATTGAAAATTCTTTTGAGAGACAAATTTTTTAAACTTAAACTTCTTCTAACTCTACTTCTTCAAAATAGACTCACTCAGGCCATGGTATTTTGTGGGAAAGCCACACTCAAGGGGACAAAGAGCTGTAGGTGGCTCGCAAGCCACAGTTTGCAGACCAATAATTCAGGCAACAACAATATCACCTATCTGTAAGCATTTGAAAGAGTAACCCGATTATTTATCAGCTGAAAAACAGTAAATGACTCCCTAAAATCATTTGGGGTCTGAAGTCCACAATGGCGCCTGTACTCAGGGGTAACCAAGTCTCCCCTGCAGCTGGGGCCTCTAGCCACACCATCTCCATCAAAAAAAAACTCAGAGCTTAGACCCCATAGGGAAGCATGCAGAATAATCCCCCCCAAGTCCCCAACATGCACACTAATAGGTTGCAGTAGCTTGGCCAGGGGGGTTTGGGGCTGGAAGCTACTACCATTTATTCAGTGGCAGCATCAACTGGACGAGGAAAGCAGCACCCCATACCCTGCAGCTGTGTTTGAGTAGACATTCACCAACTCTGGAATACATTCGAGTGTAAAGACCTCACAGGGTTGTGGGATTGTTTGTTTGTTTGTTTTCCCTTTAACTGGGAAGCCAGCAGAATGTGGCATTTAAATATCACACATCAGTACTCATTTCAGCGGTAGTGTTAGTTCGGGTGCAATGTCTTCCTCATTGTAGTTAATTGCTTGAGTATCTGCAAACCGGTACACTCTTTGTAGAAATGTACGCTGTCTTCTTTTTATAACTTTATTTCATGTTCTGTTCATTGCTGGTATTGACTCAAAGGGCCTTTATCACCTCGCACTGATAATCTGTGCTTTATGGCTGCTAGTGTGATAGGGAACAGTTGAAGCAGCGTGCAGTCACACACACATCTAAATATTTGAACAGGAAAAAAGAAAGTCTGACTGATGGAGGCCAAGAAGAAATGCATTTAAATAATGCCACTAGAGGGAACTTGACTCTAACCCAGGACTAGGCAAGGTCATCCTCTCCTTGCACTGCTTGGAAGGTGGGCAAAAGTGCCATGGCTGATTGCATAGAGTGGGGCCCTGGGGCACGGGTACCTAGTGGGGTCCATTCTGGCTCTAAGGTCATTGTTGCAGCTCACTGATCAGGATCGCTAAAATCATCCCTCTGAAAAGAATACATTTGCTCCTGCTGGGAGTTAAAGACCTGAAAGGTTTGAATCAGTTCACCGGGGCTTTGCGTTTGGTTGCCACATGTCACCACAGGGTTCAAAGAACACGATGCTGTGTCCCCCTTTCCCATTTTTGCGTGGGGGCTTCCCCCCACTTTTTGCACCTCTTTTGAACAATTAGAAATGAGCGCAAAGTGGCATGCGACTTAGAAAGTAAGAGCACCAGGAAGCAAAACTGGAGACAAACAGAGCAGCTAATTTTGCCAGGCATAGCTGGTGCTGGCCACGGTTGTCCCTGACAGCAGGCTGACTAGGAACCACCTGTGTTTGCTCACTAGCTTTCCCCAATCTGCGAGAAAATGGCCTGGGCTGGTCACATGGCAGCCAGATAGGCCAGGCAGCATGGGAATACAAAAGCCAGAGCTTTTAGCAGAGTTAATCATTAATGCGCCTTTTCTTTGTCCCATTCAGGAGTGCTGACAGGGCTTTGATAGCCAGTGTTTGCCATTGGGCGGCTGCAGTCACAGCCAGGTACCAATGAGCCCCTGGCTCCCTCGCAGCCTAGTGCCCGCAGAGCCTGATCTGGACCTGGGCACTGCCCTCCACCCGGACCCTGCCCTCTGAACTCACCACCTAGCCCCCAAGTTGTGCCCCACCCCCTCTGGGCCTCCACCTACCCAGCTAGAGTCCTGGGTGTTTCTGCATGTTTTCTGCCACAGTCCAGCACAGCAAGGCTAGGAGATGTAATTAGGAAACCCCTAACCCTTCCTTCCCCGTGTGTTATCTTTCCCCCAACCGGAAAAAAAGCTAAACTGAATCTGGCTTTGTTTGTTAGTCAGATAGATAGATAGATAGATAGATAGATAGATAGATAGATAGATAGATGATAGATAGATAGATAGATAGATGATAGATAGATGATAGATAGATGATAGATAGATAGATAGATAGATGATAGATGATAGATAGATGATAGATAGATAGATGATAGATAGATAGATAGATAGATAGATAGATAGATAGATAGATTTCAGAGAGGAATGGAGAATGAGAGAGATAGAAACATCAATGATGAGAGAGAATCATTGATCAGCTGCCCCCTGCACTCCTCCTACTGGGGATGGAGCTTGCAACCCACGCATGTGCCCTTGGCTGGAATCGAACCCAGGACCCTTCACTACACAGGCAACACTCTATCCACTAAGCCAAACCAGTAAGGGCTGGCTTTGTTTGTTTTAATGTAGACCAGGAAGGGACTACCTTGGTATAACAGCAACGGAGTATTATGTTCTCAAAACTTCAAAACTTACCTTGAGAATCACTCACGGGTATATTATGAAATTTCCATCTCAGGAACTAATAGGCAGGTGTCCCTGACAGCTTTTTTTTTTTTTTTTTTAAATGGAAAGCCCTCAGAGTAAGTAGCTTGTGTGTCAGCAGATTGGAGTTAGGGCAAATGGGAGCCACATGAAAACTTCTTGCAACCTGTCCACTTATCTGCCTCTGTGAAGCTGCCTCCCTCCTAGGAACAAAATCTCAAACCCCCCGAACCTATGCTTTAGCCTCCAGCTTTGGAAAATATTCTTTGGGTTTGTGCAGCCAACTTCCTGCCAGTCCCTTGAAAACATAAGCTGGCTGTTAAGATATAAACCATGAATGTCCCATTGTCCTGTAAGAAGAGTTCAAAACAAGTGAATTAAAAAGTACATCTTTGAAGCCTGGCTTATAAAGAGACAGAGATTTTAAACCTTTCCGCCATTAAAGGCCGGAGCTTTTTTCTAGGAGCTGAGTACACGGACAGTTTGCTGACTGTTGATTGTGCTTGAGGACATTATCAGTAAAAACATTACACTGGAAACATGGCACTACTGCCCGGCCACTGTGCTCAATTGAGCAGCGTCCTGTCCCATGTTCTAACAGGTCGCAGGTTCGATTCCCAGTCAGGACACATGCCAGGATTTTGGGCTCGATCCCCAGTGGGGTGCCTCAGGAGGCAGCTGATCAAAACATAATTGACAAAAACATATTTAAAACAAATCCTGGCACTACCGTGTGTTTATATCCCACCCATTGGGCAGAGTCAAAATGCCTTTAAAGATTTTATCCAATTGGTCTTTACAACGTCTAGGACATACTAGATGATGACAGATCTTACTGCCATCTTTTTACTTTTTTTTAACAGATGAGGAAGTGAAAGTTGACCAACTTGCTTTATCATCTTGGAACTGTAACAATAGACAGATAATTAGAATCCCAGGAGGATTAGATTGTGCAACCAGTGTTTTGGGATAGACTAGCTGCTTGTTATTGCATCCTGTGCCCTGCAGCCTGGTTTTATTCTTAAGGAAATTATTTAACTTCTCTCAAGTTCCCTAGTTGACTACTATGGACTCCACAAACTTAGCTTTGGAATAAAAAAGACATTATGTTTCCTGCCATTGAAAAGCAGCTCAGAAAACAATACTCACACCACATACAACAAACAGCAGGAGAAAGTGGGTGTTGCATGAAATGCCTAAATCTTTACATCCTGGTAGACTTTACCCCAGATCTGAAAACTCTCCACAGGCAGAAAAAGCCGGTGATTTCAGAACCCCTGGGTGTTAGAATGTGGAAGGCTTCCAATTCAAGTAATGTCATTAGTTAACAGAATGAGCAGGGTCTGTGGCAGGATCAGCCTTTGCTTTTTAAAATGCTCTTCATTCAGGGAGCAGAACAAAACTATATCTCCTACATTGTCCATCTCTTCACGGGTTTGTCAACCACAGCTTTGTGTTTAAACTTACAGTTAACTCTACAATAAAAAAAATCCATCTTTGTTCCTCTACCTGTGCAGTGGCTGTAGAATACAATCTTTAGCTTTAAAAGGGGGCAAAGCTGTTGGTTAAGTACAAATCCAAATGTATTTCAGGGTACACAAAAGACATAAGTAAAAAACATTGTTATTTTGGGGGCAAAATTATCTTATTTACTCCTTAAGATTTAACTGGTAATTAAATGCACATTCAAGGCAGATAGTGGAGGCTAAATTGATGTAATGATAATGATGTATTGATTTTAATTAATATTGGCAGTCTCCTTGAATGGTTTAACTAGAAAGATTGGATCTGTGTTGTTCAGTCTTATTTCCTGGTGGGACAACAGAAGTCTTAGTGTCTTAGTTTAGGATATCCTAAGAGCAGCCCCTAAGTCAAGAGTGTGTGTATGTGTGTGTGTGTGTGTGTGTGTGTGTGTATTTGGGTTGTGAGCCCAGGAAACAGAGTAAGTGAAAGAGAAGTGAGATAGAGAAAGGAGGACAGATTATGCTCACACACCGCTGTGGATGACTGGAGCTTAACCCTGTAGGAACACGCACAGAGAAACTGCATAGAACCCACCCCAGAATTGTCCTACTAATGGGAAAGGAACCTGCCAACTCCTGTCTTTCATTGTTTGAAGGTCCTTCCTAGAGGTGGAAACTCTCTAACGCTCTGACCACCCACGCATTGAGGAGTACACTCCTCAGTTCCAAGAATACCCTGCACAGAGGAGGCATCGATATGTGGGAGAACTGATTCCAAGTGACCTCTGATGGACTAAGCATATATGGACAGGACATGTACAGCATTAGCTACAACAGACTTCCCTGAGGCACAATGGAGGGAAGAAAAAGGAGGCTCATAGTTGGGGCCAGTTGAGGTCAACACAACTTGAAGGCAGAGCCCTAGTCATGGAAACATCTAAACATTGGATAATAAGATAAGAAGGTTGATCTAAGACCAATCACAGTTCTCTTTCATGCCTTCTACTTGCAATACAAGTATATTCTAGCTTGGAGTGACAGGCTTAAAAAGACCTTGAGGCTTCAGGATTTACTCTAAAAGTGTAAGAAGGCTCTCATCAGCTCTGGGAGGTTCCATTGCAGAGGATTTGCATGTGGTCATGTGGGCCATATGGTTCCTTGTTGGAGCTCATCTTCCCAGGAGCTCATTTGGGTTGGCTGTGGTCATCCTAGAATGAAGAACAAGGAAGTGGAATAAGTGCATTTATCCATTCATGTTCTTAGCATGTTTAAACTCCTTACATCTCTCTGTTTGCACAGTCATTTTTACACATTTCTTTCAATGAAGCCATGCCCTTGCAGTAGCTCATGCCGTATCAGTGATTCTTCATGTGCACTCTAGATCAGCAGCACCAACATCACCTAGGAACTTACTAGAAATGCAAATTTTCAGACTCTACCCAAGACCTACTCTTTTAGGAACTCTTACAGTGAGGTCCAGTGATCTGTGTTTTAACAAGTTCAGGGGAATCCTGTGACGTGCTAAAATGTAAGGACCTATGGTGGAATTGCTCCAAGGGACTAGGATCTCTGCCCCACCTTCTCAGTTTTATATATTTTCCTTACCATATTTCTCAGCTTTAAATGCAATTCAAAGATATAATAACAATTTAATAACCACTTTCCAGAAAGAGAGAAAGTTATTCTGATTGCACTGTACACATCCTAAATTTATATGAAATTGGGAATAACACCCATCTGGGAAACACAGAAACACACGCATTTGGGATGCCCCATATCTGACTCTAACAACCTAAGACTCTTAAAACAGCAGTTTTCTCTAGGTCTGCTTTTTTCCCCAGGACACAATCTAGAACACAAGAAAAAAAGAGTCAAGAAAAGTTGTTCTTCCTGTGGAGTGGCAAGAAATTCCAGCAAATTCGGTGGTGTGCTCAGCACAGGAAGGAGGGAGTGCAGGCACTCACCTCAATGTTTAACCCCATGCACTACACACCCCAGTGAGGCGAAAGGGGACCTTTGTTTTTCTGATAACCTTCCCCAGGCCTGTGTAACTCTCAGGATATAAGTATCTCACCCTTGCTTTTTAAGATCTGTTTGCTTACACAATAGTCCCTAAATGCAAGTTGTTACTCCAGTTCAACTGAATACCTGTTATCTATACTGACTGAAGGGAATGCTGGTCCCTGGGACCCACTGAAAGGAGTAATGTCAGTCTCCAGTGAGGCCCTGCTGATGTGATTTGGATAATTTGACTATACAGAGGTTGCAGGTTGAGTTCTGTAGGAAGCATCACTGAAATGGAAACTAATAAGACATGTATTAGGAACTGAGATATACACCTGAAAGAGGGAAAGAAAGGAAGCATATTGGGCAGAGGGAATCCCAGAAAAGCTTTAACTGTCCCCATGGAGAGTTATGGGACAGGGTTGACCTTCAGGGTATTTCCTAATTAGTTGGGAATAAGAGGCTAATCTTTATCTCCATGTTAATCGGGCATATGTTAGGAGATGCCCTTGGAAAAGAGCACAGCCTTAGGCCAAGCAGTTCTTCAGCCTTAGAACAATGTTTCAAATATAAGATATACATTCTGGATAATTTCATGCACATCTAAATTTAAAAGTTTACCTGTGATACACTCTTAGGATAAACCTTAAACCATTAATCTATTTATAACATCAAACTGGAAACAATCCAAGTGTCTATCAACAGGTAAAGGGAGAAACTGTGGTACATCCATACAATGGAGTACTACTCAGCAATGAAAAATGATGAACTGATGATACATGTAGCAACATAGACGAATCTCAAAAACACTATGCTGGCTGAGAGGAAGCAGACTCTAAAGCCTATCTATTGTATGGTTCCAGTTATATAATGTTCTAAACCATGAAAAACTAACCTATGCTAAAAACTTTAGGAACAGCAGCAGCCTTGGGAGAAAAGGCAAAGCAAAATAGAAAGGAAGGAACAGGAGAGAACTTTCTGGGGTGATAGGAATGTTCAATCTTTGTAGGGAGTTGGCTTACAGAAATGTCTATATTTATCAAAATTCAGTAGCTGGTGAAAGAAAGATTAGCGATTTCACTACATGTCATTTTTACCTTTAAAAACTGCAAGCAAATATTGAACTCTAGTCATAATAAAACACATGCTACTGTGGCTAGGGATGAAATGTCTGGTTGTGTAAAACTTATTTTGAAATGCATGAGGAAAGATGACAGATAGGTAGAAGGGTATTTGAGAAAGTAACTAAAGGGAAATTTTAAGAACTACAGGATCTGTGTGGTGCACATGTGGGTGTTCATAGAAACATTCATTCAACTTTACTTTTGAAGGTTTTCTTTACATAATCACAGGGAACAGTCATTGGAAGTAGTTTGCTCTCTCCCATTGGTAAACCTCCCTCCCTGCTTAGTGATCACAATTCCTGAGCTATGATGGCAAAATCCTTCTTCTTCTACACAAGACTTTTTGGAGACTTTTATATGAGTGAGGGGAGAATTTCATGATTGCTTTGGAAGAACATAAATAAATGGCACTGTTTGGTTTGTACAGGAACCAAGTTTTGCGTCTATTTAGAATGTGCTAGGTTACTTCCTCAAGATCAATCATTGAGAATCCAGGACAAAGAGAGAGGTTCTTCCACAGTCTCTAGACATATACAGAGTGTTCCTCTCTCTGCCCCAGTGAATAGAATGCTTAGAACAACAAGCTCATGGGCTCTGTTCCATATTTTTTATATATATTTTTATTGATTTTAGAGAGGAAGGGAAAGGGAGAGAGAGAAACATCAATGATGACAATAATTGATTGGCTGCCTCCTGCATGCCCCTTACCGGGAATCAAGCCCACAATCTGGTCATGTGCCCTGACTGATAATTGAACCATGACCTCCTGGTTCATAGGTCGATGCTCAACCACTGAGTGATACCTCCCGGACTCTGTTCCATATTTTGAATTAAAATGAAATGATCCTCATTTGTAATGGACTAATTGTTTATTTATGTTCCCCTAAAATTCATATGTTGAAGCTCCAAGTCCCAAAGTGACTATATTTAAGGGCTAGGTCTTTGGAAGAGAAGTAGTTTTAGATAAGGCTATGAGGTTGAGGTCCTCATGATGGGATTAGTGTCCATATCAGAGAGCTTGCTTGTTTTCTCTGTCCTTCTGTCTCTATGTCTCTCTGCCAAGTGAGGATACTCAATGCTAAGAAGAGAGGTCTCATCTGATACAGAGTCTCTGAACACTGACATTGGACTTTTTGGCCTTCAGAACTGTAAGACACTCTCTCTCTCTCTCTCTCTCTCTCTCTCTCTCTCTCTCTATATATATATATATATATATATATATATATATATATATATATATATAATCTTACAGTTTGTGTATGTGTGTGTGTGTGTGTGTGTGTGTGTGTGTTATTTAAATCACCTAGTATGTGATATTTAGTTATTGTAACCAACTAAGACAACACTATTCTGAATAAACTGCTAATATTCAGGTTCATTCTGAAGTCCAGACTGCACTAAATGGGTTTAAATTCCCTCACTATTTAGCCCCCATCGGTAAATTGCCCAATATTGTCATTCTCTGGTTTTATAAGGTGGTAGAGTGAAAGTATGCCCTGAGGTGAAATCTATCATGGACAGTGCAGAGCCCAGGAGCAAGGGGATGGGAAGGATCCCAGTCCAGTATCATGGAGGTAATGCTGGTTGCTTTGTTGTCAGAGATGCAATAGAAGTAACTCCCAAAGGCTGCAGGATGCAGCAATTCATTATGGAGAAGGGCCAGAATTAAGACTGCCTTAGCATAGGTTCATACAAGTAAGAAGAGGTAGAGGTGACAATGGAGACCTCAGTGACCTTGGAAAACCTGATAGGGAAGCATGAAGGAGATACTGAGAATAGAAACTGCTAACATTTACTTACTGAGCTCTTAACGGTGCCAACTTTACACTTAATTCTTTTTTTTTTAATATATTTTATTGATTTTTTTCAGAGAGGAGAGAGGGATAGAGAGCTAGAAACGTCAATGAGAGAGAAACATCAACCAGCTGCCTCTTGCACACCCCCTACTGGGGATGTGCCCGCAACTAATGTACATGCCCTTGACCGGAATCAAACCTGGGACCTTTCAGTCTGCAGACTGATGCTCTACCACTGAGCCAAACCGGTTTTGGCTACATTTAATTCTTAAAGCTCAAAAACTTCATGAAATGGGTGTAACTATCATTTCCATTCAACAGATGAGGAAACAGAGATGAGGACTGCTCAGCATTACACAGCTACAATGTGAGCTGCGTGGAGCTCTAACTCTGGGGCCAGTCCTCTGGACCACTCCACACATGAGCTCAGTGTACATCTCTGAGCCTCCGCTTCTCATCTGTTCAGTGATGGCAATGATGGCAACTGAATAGGGGTGCTGTGAAATGGGGTAATGGGTATGATTGTTTTGGAATATGAAAACCTCTCCACAAGTATCAGAAACCATTTTTGTTATTTTTCTCAGCTGTTGTAGAGAAGACAGGTTACCCTTCCACTGACTAAGTGTCCCAGGCATGACACAGTGGAAGTGCCTTTATCCCAAAGAGGAATATATAGTTGTTGGTCACACAAGTAGAGTTAAAGCCTCAGACACTCTCCCTAGAATGAATAATGATTTCACAGGCAGATGGCTCCGGTAATGAAATGCTGAGAGGATTTCCAAGAAACACCTGCCTGCAAATAGGCAGCCCCCCAGCCACTCATCTTGCCATATTGTGTCCTCAGCTGCAGAAAGCTCCCAATGATGATGGTTCATAACCTTTCTCTTCTTTAGAGCAAGGTCACAGGTGTTATGCTTGGGTAATCTGATGGGCACCTTACGCTCTTGATAGCAGCAGCTGCCTTTCCCACGTGGCCTACTTGTCCTCATTTAGAACCTGGGTGGTGTGGGCAGAGACAAGAGACAACACGGGCTGCTTGGAACACACCTGCTTCAGATCTTGTTTACTGACCTTCTTGTCTCCCACTTCTTCCAGAGACCGGGAGCCCTCTGCCTGCACAGCAGATGTTTTGCTAATGCTGTTTTCACAGGCAAAGTTTTTTTCTTTCCTTTTTTTATATCAAGGACCTCCCCTACCCCCCCCAAAAAAATAGCTATCCAATGGGGTAGTTGCTTCTAAGAACATATTTCCTCTACAAATAGTAGCTTTCATCTGGAACAGCCCACAGACCTGAATCCCTTTCTCAGTGCCCATCCCAGCTTCCTCTCTTGTCAATAGATTTCCTGTGAGAACAGCAGAGAAAGTAAAGCTGAAGATGCATTTTTAACCAAATTCTACAGCCTTTTGCACCTCAATGGTGACCTTCATGAAGCCCTAGCTAACCTTCTGCCTTCCCTTCCACATGATAGTCCTATTACCTAAAAGGGTCATCCTTGCCACTGAAGGAAATCCAGAGCAATTCTAGAAAATTTTAATCACTTCGGTGTAACATCTTTGTCCTTTACCAATAGCTGTCTTGTCTACCTACAAAAGTTTGTCTTTCTCTAAGACTTTGACATGAAAGTGTTTCCTTTGTGATCAGAGTGGTCAGTAAAGCGGAAAACCAACTCCAAAAGCATGCTCTATAAATGGGGTCACTACATGGTTATTTTGTTACAAGACAGAACACAATTGCTGCCACCCTGTCCCCAGGTGAGATGGACAACACACTGGACTTTGAATCAGGACACCTGGGTTTGAGTTTCAGTTTTGCCAGTGGCCAGTGTTTTGGGAAAGTCACCAAGCTTTTTTCTTTAACTACCTAAAAATAATAGGCATAATCATACTAGCCACTAATAAATGCCATCTATGTGTCTTAGTTAATCTTCACAACAAGGTAAAGGTAGATCTCTATGGTTCAGATGTATCTACCAAGGACATAAAGTGGGGGGGAGTAGAAAAATGGGATATTTAGAGATCTTCCATTCCCGAGGAAATCCTTCTATAACCACTCCCCAGAAAAGCATCAATTTGTCTCACAATAGAAACCACCTGCAGTCAGCTCAAGGCATTTGCCTTCAAACTATCACCCTCATCAGCAGCCCTCAATGTGCTCTAGTCATCAAAGGTGGTGAAAACATATTTTCATGGCCTTGGCTTTGCACTGTCCTCTCAGACCCAGTCTCACTCCTCTTCCCATCCTGCTTTGCTGCCCAGCTGATGCTCTGCCCAGCTGATGCTCTGCACCATGTTCTCTCCTCTTCCTGTGGCTTCTCTAAGCAATGGCCTTGTTATCTATCCCACTTCTGCTGCTTGAACCAAGCAATTTTCCAGGTTTAACACATGTGTGATGATATGTGCTGTTTAGCTGGGAATTATATTCTCTAGAATCCGCTCTCCTGTATTGTTCTTAGTTAGAGGAATTTGCACAAGGTTTGGGCTGTAGAAGCAAAGCAATGATTACTAAAGGGTTGGATCCAACGATGGACAGAAGGAGGTACAAGTGTCTCCTGTGGTTTGGCTCTCCCTGGTTTTCCTCTGCTCTGTGTCCAGCTCTTCTTTCAGATTCTCAGCCCTGCTTACCAAGAACTAAATTGGGCACCCAGAGTTGTACATTCATACAGGAAATAGCTTCCTATATATTTCCTCAAACTCCATCATGGTCCCCTTTCTGTGGGAATTGTGCTTGTCTTCTTATGTGGACTGGCTAGTAATGTTCCTCTAATCTTCCAACATCTTTTGACACTAACATTCACTCTATCCCTGCTTCTGGTCTTCTGCAACATTCCTGAGGCACCCTTACCTCAGGATTCCCTTGAACATAAAATGTAAAGAGAGAAAAGAATATTATGGGAAACCAGGAGTATTAAAAAATAATAATTTGCCACAATATTTTATTTTTTAAAGATTTTTAAAGTTTATTTCTAGAGAGAGGGGAAGGGAGAGGGAGATAGAGAAAAACATCATTGTAAAAGCAAAAGATTGATGGGCTGCCTCCTGCACACCCCGTCCTGAGGATGGAGCCTGAAACCCCAGCTTGACTTGGGGAATCAAACCTTTAACTTTTTGGTGGATGGGATTACACTCAACCAACTGAGCCACACAAACCAGAAAAGCTTCTATAATAGAAACCATTATCTTGAGTTGTCACAACATTTTTCGGAATGCAGGAATCCTTTCACAAGACAGCAAAGACATATCTCATCACCTTATTTTCTGAAACCTTCAAGGTGATCAACCATGACAAAACAACTGATGACTGAAGCCCAAATCAGCCACTTCCCACCGCCAGTGATGATTTCTGACACCTGTGCAGGTCTTAGTAAATGTCAAAGGATGGTGCAAAATTCTAAAATAATAACTACATAAATTAACTCTAAATATAAAGTATTGAAAAAATATAGCCAATGGGAAAAGAACGGAGCTGCAATATCAAATGATCAAGAAGATACCTCACCTGGGAGGTAAGGAGGTCGATTAGTGGGGTGCTGCTAGAAGCAACACCAGGGTCTGGGTGACTATACCCAACCTTTCCTGGCTATAAAGATAGTGTGTCAGATGACAGATGGGCTCCAACACTTGTAGGTGACCTTACCCGATGCCAGGGAGGGACCTACATTGAGGGGACTTGAGGAACAAGGAACAGCAAACAGGAAGGAATAAAAATGTTTCCTACCAGCAGTGAAGCAGATAAACCTTTTATAGGGGGCAGGCCAAGCAAGATTTTTAAAAGTTTGCCCCAGAGAACAAAGAAGTCATTCTTCTCCTTTGTTATGTAGTAGAGTGGGAGTGGGAGCAGCAGCATGAGGAAACCTTTACTCAAAGCTTTCAGGAAACTAAGGCAGCCTTTGAAATTCCCATTTTGAATTTAACAACCAACAATTGATTGTCCTGTATCTGCTTGATGTGATGACTAAAGAGACATCCAAAGGTGTCCAGTTGGATAAAGCCACAAGGTGGCCCTCACAGGGCAGTGTGAGTGTTGCTGAGAGCAGATGCCACATGGGGTGTAGACAAAGTTCTTAAAGGAGAGTAGTTACCAATGCCTGGAATGGAGCCCCAGAACAAGAGAATGACACCAGGGGAGACACAGAATGTGAGGAGGGGTACCACATATTTGGGAAAACAAAAGTTTGGTTTGCCCAACCTTGTACAGGAGAGTAGAGGGCAATAAGATCAATAGAGAAGGCAGGACCACCTGGGAAGGAAAGCTAAGGGAGCAGCAGAGTTTGCAGCTCCTCTCATCTATGGGATGGCAGCTGACCATAAGCACAACCTGCCTGGGTGTTAAGTGCACATATGATGTAATGCCATTCATAGTCTCAAAACCAGATGATGCCCTCTGTTCCAATGACAGAAAACAAAGTGTTCCAAGTAGGCATTACAGGGGGCAAGAAAGTGGCAATATCAGTGAGCAGAGTGTTCTGGGGGCCAACCACATGATTCTGGTCATCTTGGGTGAGAATGCCCAATCAAGCTATCTGATAAAAGGTTTCTTTTCCTAGTAGCATAAGGCAGAGACTGAGGGTCTAGAGCACATGTGTCAAACACAAGGCCCACGGGCCAAATCCGTCCCGCCAGGCCTTGCAATGTGGCCCGCACTGCGCTGTCATCACTGCACTCCGCTGCATTTCAATCACAATGACAGTTTATGACTGTTCAGTAAACCATTCGGCCCACGATTTAGGCTGGATTTTAGATTTTGGCCCCTTCTCTGATTGAGTTCGACACCCCTAGTCTAGAGGAAAGGGATAGAAAATGGAATTGATTCTGCACTGATTTGTTGAAGATTCTGAGGGTCTCCTATCAGAAGTGGACCCACAGGACTGCATTACATTATCCTACTAAATGCAGGATTTAAAAAGAAACCAACCAATTGACACTGACACTGGGTTGGTGAGGGCTTGCCCAGGGTGGGAATGGCTGGGTGGAGGAAGGCATCAATGGGGGAAAAGGAGACATATGTAAAACTTTAGACAATATATAAATTTTTAAAAATATAAAAAAGAAGCCAACAGTTTATTGTCTTAATGCTTCACAGTTACTGTAAAGTACAGTGTCAAAATATTGTCATTTTTCACTGAAACCAGTTTGGCTCAGTGGATAGAGCATTGGCCTGCAGACTGAGGGGTCCTGGGTTTGATTCCAGTCAAGGGCATGTATGTACCTTGGTTGCGGGCATATCCCCAGTGGGGTGTGTGCAAGAGGCGGCTGATTAATGATTCTTTCTCATCGATGTTTCTAACTCTCTATCCCTCTCTCTTCCTCTCTGTAAAAAGTCAATAAAATATATTTTAAAATATTTTCCTTTTTCTATATAGATGTTTGCTGTCTAGACCAACTACTGAGGACAGCTCAGGTTTAAAATTTTTGTTTATTTTGCTTTCCCGGTATGTGTTTTGGGGGCCAGAAAACATTTGCTTGGATTCTTTTTCCCTATCACTATTTATATAGTCTAGAAATAATTTTGAAACTGAAGATGCAATTAGGATACATACTCCACTGAGGTGGAGCACCCTGAACACCCACCACATGAAGACAGACTACAGCTAGGGGCAACTACAGACTACAGCTTCCTCTGTCCACTCCTTGACTCTGAGGAACACCGAGATTGCGGGCAGATGGATCTTTGAAAAGATCAGTAAACTGCTCCCTCCATGCTGCAAATCAAACTTTATACAGACTGTGAAACCAATAACATTATTTTTCAAAATTGTTTGCTGAAGCTGACATGATTTGCGATTGTGGTCTAAGACCCCAAATTTAACTTTTTATATAATAAAAGCTAAGTTTATATGTTAGCCATAAAATAACCATATTTATTCCTTATAATGAGCAAATGTTATAAATATAATATAAAGTATGAACTAGTATGCCAGCTAGTTATTAAACTAATAAAAATCTCTGTGTTTTGGCTTGTATTCATCAAGGTCTGTGAATAATAATTTCTTTGAAAAGGAGCATTTTAAAAAATGTTGTTTTTCAATCACACTTGACATTCAATATTATTTTGTGTTAGTTTTATATGGACAGCATAGTGGTTAGACAATCATACTCTTTACAAAGTGATCACCAAGATATTTCCAGTACCCACCTGGCACCATACGTAGTTATTACAATATTATTGACTATATTTTCTATACTGAGTGTCTATTTTGATATTTTGAATTTAAACTTCTATAACCTTCACCTTTTTCACCCAACCCTCCAATTACCTTCCCTTCAGTTTCTTCTCTGTACCTAGGAATGAGTCTGTTTCTGTTTTGTTTACTTTGTTTTTTAGATTTCAGTTATATGTGACATTGTATGGTATTTGCCTTTTTGTCTCACTTATTTCACTTATAATTTAGATAGTATCATCCACTTTGTTGAAAATGGTAAAAATACATTCATTTGTATGGCCAGGTAATATTCCATTGTATATATGTAGCACAGCTTTTTTATCTACTTGTTGGTTTTGGGTACTGGGTTGCTTCCATATCTTGGCTATTGTAAATAATGCTACAATGAACATGAGGGTGCACGTATCCAATTTTTTTTTTCTATATCCTCAAAAGTGGAATTGCTGGGTTATAAGGCAGTTTCCTTTTTAATTTCTTGAGGACTGTCCATGATGTTTTCCATTGTAGCTGCACCAGCTTACATTTCCACTAACTGTGCAGGAGGATTCCCTTTTCTCCACATCCTAACCAGCACTTGTTTGTTGATTTATTGATGATAGCCAATCTAACAGGAGTGAAATGATATCTCATTGTGGTTTTCATTCATATTTCTCTGATAATGAGTGACACAGCATCTTTTCGTATGTCTAATGGCCATCTGGAAGACCTACCCATTGATGTCATGAGGTATTAAAGACCTCTACTCTGACTGTATTATTGTCAATCTCTCCCTTTATGTCCATTAATAGTTGCTTTACATATTTAGGTGCTCTTATGTTGAGTGCATAAAGGATTAAAAGTGTTATATTCTCTTTATCATTATGTAATGTCCTTGTTTGTTTCTAATTGTAGCCTTTGTTTTAAAGTGTATTTTGTCTGCCTTGACCAGGTCACTCAGTTGGGTGGAGTGTCATCCTGTACACCAAAAGGTTTCTGTTTTGATTCCTAATCAGAGCAAATACCTAGATTGTGTGCTTGATCCTTGGTCAAGATATATGTGGGAGGCAATTGATCAATGTTTCTCTCTCATATTGATGTTTGTCTTCCCCCCATCTCTTCCTTCCTCTCTCTAAAATTAATAAACATATCCTCAGGTAAGGATAAAATAAATAAAGCACATTTTGTCTGATATTGCTAACCCAGCTTTTTGTTTACATTTCTTTTTTTCATCTTTTAACTTTCAGTTTGCATGTGACTTTGCATCTTATAGATAACATCCATGAATCTTAATTTTTATCCATTCAGCTACCCCTATTTCTTTTTATTGAAGCCTTTAATTCATTTAATATTGAAGTGATTCCTGATAGGTATTTATTGTATTTTATTATTTATATTTATGTTCCTATTTTTAAAAAAATATATATTTTATTGATTTTTTACAAAGAGAAAGGGAGAGAGCTAGAGAGTTAGAAACATCGATGAGAGAGAGTCATTGATCAGCTGCCTCTTGCATGCCCACAACCAAGGTACATGCCCTTGACCGGAATTGAATCCAGGACCCTTGAGTCCACAGGCCGATGCTCTATCCACTGAGCCAAACCAGTATCGGCTATGTTCCTATTTTTTAAATTTTTTTTCTTCTTTAAAGAAGTCCCTTAACCATTCTCAGTAATATTGGTTTTGTGATGATGAACTCCTTCATCTTTATATTATCTGCAAAGCCTTTTATTTCACCTTCAAATTTAAATATTAGCCTTGATGGTTAGATTAGTCTTGGTGGTAAGTCCCTGCTTTTCATTACTTTGATTTTTTTTTTTTTTTCAATCCCTTCTGGCCCAAGAAGTCTCTGTTTAGAAATCAGCTGACACTCTCAGGGGAGTTGTTTTATAGATAACTATCTGTATTTCTCATGCTGCTTTTACAAGTCTCTCTGTCTTTGATCTTAATGTGGGCCCCTTTGAGTTCATCTTGCTTGGGACTCTCTCAAAATGCATATGTAGAAAAATTAACCTAGATGATCATCTGAAGACTAACTGAATAAAAGTCTTATAACTACAGATATACAGAAGAAGCCATGTCAAAGACTGATAGGAAGGGCCAAGATGCAAAATAGACTGGCTTTGTTCCCACATTAAGAATCAGAAGAAATATCTCAGTTATCTTCTACGATACCCTATGGTACCCTATGATATGAATGTTTTGGAAGCAATTTGGAACAATATCTTCTTCTGTACATCTGTAGCTATAAAACTTCTATTCAGTTAGTCTTCAGATAATCATCAAAACTAGGCTTAGGGCACATTAGGAAAATGCCAAACTACCCTGAGACCCATCATCACTTGCCATCTGCCCATTATACTGAAAGAGCCTCACACAGTACACAAATTGAATGAGGCAGGTACTCAGGGAGAGTGGTGTCCATTTGGTTTATACAGATTCAAACTTGGCACCAGTTGAAGTCTCTGGGTGCACAGAGGTCAGCCACCATCCACCTGAGGCCATCAGACTTTTGCAGTGGAGTGAAGTCTCAGAGGTTAGCCAAGATATTTCTTCAGGATAGAGAGAATAAGACTTGTCCATGTAGAGGGAAATCTCAGAACAGGAATGTTGTCACCCATTGAGCATGTGAGAAATGGCCCTCACTCTAAAACCACACAACTCAGTCTCTCCCTGTGTTTCTCTGGCATCCCCTGAGCTTGTTCATTACTCCTTGAGAATACTTTATAAAAGAATGCAATGAGGGGCTCAGGTTGGTCTCCACAGCAAAGCCCACAGGCTTTTGCAAGCTGGGTAGGTAGGACCAAAGGGAGTTGGGATAGTAGGGCTAGTTCATCTCTCCAGGTTGATACTATGGTGGGAGAATGCTCAACCCAAGAAAGATGGCATCCATTGGTGGTATGAGAGTGGAATTTAGCATAGGGTATTGGTGGTTGTCCCTCTAGCCCTCTCCCTAATGTCACACAATTTAGTCTCTCTATGTATGTCTCCAGCTTCCTTAGAGCTGCCATTCCTCCCCTGAAGCCCAGGTTGAATGGTTACTAGTGAGAATAAGCTGTCCCTTTAAGAGGATGCTGGGCTTCTAACAGCCTCTGTCTTACCCAGGCAAATGAATCCCTACTGGTTTTCACAGCCAGGTGCTTTGTGGAATCCTCTTCCCAGCACTGGTGGTCTGGGCTGGGGAGCTCAGTGTGATGTTGAGACCACCTCACTCTTCAAGGGGCCCTCTGTAACTGAGGTATTCCTTCTGATTTTCAACATGGGAGCAAAGCCAGCCTATTTTGCATGGCTTCTTCTGTATATCTGTATATAAGACTTCTATTTAGTTAGTCTTCAGATGATCATCTAGGTTAATTTTTCTTTTTTTCTTTTTTTTATCTCTTTATTGATTATGGTATCAAATAATTATCCTCATCCCCCCATTCCCATCCCAAACCCCTCCCAGTGTATGCCCACCCCCCTGTTGTCCATGCCCACCGGTTAGGCTTATATGCATGCACACAAGTCTCTTCCCCCACCCTCCCCGACCTTCCCTCTGAGGTTTGATAGTCTGATCGCTGCTTCTCTATCTCCAGGTCTGTTTCTGTTCATCAATTTATGTTGTTCATCATTTTCCTAGGTTTATTTTTCTACAAATTTTTAATAATTTTTATGTGATCATTGGAGGAAGTCAGTGCACTCCCACCTTCTTTGCCATATTGGATATCTCCAGGAGCATTATTATTATTTTAAGTACTCAGGAACAGTCCAACCTTTCCATTCTACAGATGAGAAAAATGAGGCCCAAAAAGAGGAATTAGTAAGTCATGGCCCAATTTATCAGCAGAGCTAAGTTAAGTATATCTTCTCTTTCTAGGTCCAATAAGATTTCTATTTTAATCTACTGCTTCTCTCCTCTCAAGATGTTCAGAAACATGTTAGGATTTCTAAACTCATTTTTGAAATAAAAGTACATAGAAAAATAAATAAAATCTTAAACTGGTATAAAATTTAAAATTTCAAAGCTAATTGAGATACCAGCTTTTCAAATGGCATAAAGACAAGCTAGTTGCAATCCAGCTCCTGCCAGCCCAACACCAGATCTCTACAGCCCAGGGTGACAACCACTGCGCAGGCTCAGAGTAAACAATTCAGCAATGCTTTTCCATGGAAGGGACCTTGTCTGGCAGGCAGGTTCAAGGTCTTCACCTCGGTTTCATCACCAACTTGCCAGCCCACTTAAAGCCACCCAAACACATTTTAATCTGGGTTTTAAAAACAAACAATAAAACAAACAAATTTTTAAAAGGGAAATGAGCCATGAGGGAAAAGGGCAATTTTCCTCTCTGAACAGAAAAGAAGAGTATCTGGGAGTAATAGATGGAAAAGAGGAAAAATTAAAATAGCAGCAGTGGCTAATAAAGTTGTAAATGGTTCTTTTTAAAAATATATACATATATTTTACTATTTTTTTTTCTTTTTACAGAGAGGAAGGGAAAAGGATAGAGAGTTAGAAACATCGATTAGAAAGAAACATTAATCACCCCCTTCAGGGGATGTGCCCACAACCAAAGTACATGCCCTTGACAGGAATCAAACCTGGGACCCTTTAGCCTTCAGGCCATTGCTCTATCCACTGAGCCAAACCGGTTAGGGCTTTAGTGTTCTTGTAGAAACCTAGTACCTACTGGTGACTGGTAGCTGCCTACATTCCCCAGCATTGAAGAGGCAGCAGTGGTCATAACTGCAGCCCAGCTAGTCAGTATACCCAGCCTGTGGTCTACTCTGTGCCTGAGGAGTCTGGGGGACCCTTAGCCCTATAATTACCAGGCTCTAAAAAAACACCTAAGGAGTAAAAGTGCCTTTTGGATCAGTAACTCTGTCTTGCTGAATTTGTACCACTCAAGGAAAGCAGAACAAAAACTGCTGCCTGCTTTGCAGTCAGGGAAATTATGGACATTTTTAAGGCCATAGAGGATCATTGACAACAAGACAAGCCCTCAGCTCCCTCATGGCCTATAAGTGTTCTTTGCATCACACCTACCATTTCAGAGGAGGAAGCTGTAATTGGCAAGAAGCTCTTGGCTTATCAACTTCATTTATCTGCAGGCTAGGGAACTTAAGAAACTTCTAGCAAACAAGAAAAGAAGCAAACAATCAACAAAATAACTCCCATTGGAGAGGCAGTTTCCTCCTCCTTCCCTGACCTCTCTGTGACCACCCAGGTGGGCCCTGGGTGCCACTGACAATCTGCTTTATTGGGTTTTGCTCCGCTCCTGTTTACCTGTTTTATCAAGACAGGGCAGTGTGTCAGTGCCTTGCAGGACATTAATAAAGATAAGAGAAGCCATAGCTACCAAACAGAGTTTTCAGAAACTCTCCCCTGGTTTCCCTGGCTGCAGGGCTGCGTGCACAGACACACAGAGTCACTGATGCAGTAACTATTATTGCCATCCAATTATTGTCATTATAATGCCTATTCAACTGCCCTTTTGTAAGTTCCTAGAGGGCAGGGACCGTGTCTCGAACTGCTTTTCATGAATTCATGCCTTCCTGCTTCCATTCACTGATCCTACACACATTTATTGAGTGCAGCCTTCACCGGCCCTGCCAGAACTCTGGGAACCCTGAAAATACATCGCATCCTGTGTGTCCTCAACAGCACAGTCCTGCTCTGGCTGCCAGCCCTCATGCACCATTCCAAAAAGGAAAACCCCATCTACAGCAGCCAGAAGGCCAGAAGGCTCCAGGTGGCCTCTTCTGTCAACATCTTCATTTCATTCAAAACTTCTAGAGTGTGCCTTTGCTTGTTTTATAATAAAAACAGCAATCTAATAAAGTCTACTTTTTGAATCTACTATTTTAAACTTAAAATTCTACTTGCCTTATGCTTGGCTGTTCTTTGGAATCACCAGGAGAGCATTAAGGTACTAACACTGGGTCTCACACACAAATGAGCCTGATTTCATTGGCCTGGCCATCGGGAGTCTTTAAAGCTCCTCAGCTGATTCTAATTTGTAACCAAGATGAGAACCACCATCAAACTCAAGGCAGAGGAGGAATGGTTGCAGGCTCACAGGCAGGGATTGCTCTGGGATTTGTTTTTTTGGAAATCTGCCCATGTATTTTGGTCCCCAAGATCCCTGTCTTGACCCTACACATCCCACCTTCTCCTCTCATACTCAGTATCTTGTTGTGATCTGTGACTTCCTGCCTGCTCTTGCATTAGGATGTCCCCCTGACCTGGAGACTCAGGACACACTCTGTGCCTCTCTGGTTCAGTTAAGCCTTACCTGAACAGGCGTCTTCAAACTACGGCCTGCGGGCCACATGCGGCCCGCAGAGTAGTCTGATCCGGCCTGCCAGGTTTTTTGGGCAGTGAGCGCAGCCGAGGTGTTACAGTAGCAATTAGTAGTTCATATAGTCCGGCCCTCTAGCTCTCTGAGGGACCGTGATCTGGCCCCCACTTTAAAAAGTTTGAGGACCCCTGAAGGCTTCAGGAATCTGGCCCACTATGGGATCATCTACCTGGAAATGTGCTCTTTCCTCTGACTTCCCAAAGCCTGGCCATTCCTGGTCTCTGGACTCAGGGCCTTACTCTCTCGGCCTGTAGTTAAGACCCCTTTTTTATTCTCCTTACTATCAGATACACACCTGACCCTCCTACCCTCCTACCCCCTAGCAATGATATCTTTAGGAAGAAGGACCCCGTTGAGGTATCAGAACTTGCAGCATATGGTAGCTTTCAAGAGATGTCAGGAGAGTCTGTGGACCCAGAGATTGTGCCTCACAATTAGCAGAGAGTGCATGCATACCTTTGTCCTTGATGTTCAATCTAAAGGTCCTATGAACAAAGATTGACCCCTGGAATGTGCAAATCAAAAGCACAATGAGATACCACTTCACACCCACTGGGTGGGCCATATGTTTTTGTTTTGTTTTTTTTTTTAGAAAAAGGAATATAAATGTTGAGGTAGAGGTAAGAAATTGGAACTTATACATGCAAGAAGAAAGATGTGGCTTCTATGGAGCCAGTCTGGTGGTTCCTCAAAAAATTTACCATAGAATTACTATACTACACAGGAATTCCTCTCCAAAAGAACTGAAAACAGGAATTCAAACAACACATGTACACCCATGTTCATAGCAGTATTGTTCACCATAGCCAAGAGTTGGGAGCAGTCCAGATGTCAGATGAATGAATATATTCATGAATAAATTACCTATAATTATTTATCTATAACTGAATTGATGTTTACATATTATAAAAGCTATATAATTATTTAATAAACAACATATATTATAATTAAACATATTAATATACCCTGGCCAGGCAGCTCAGTTGGTTAGAGCATTGTCTAGTATGCGAGGGTGCAGTTTGAACTCTGTTCAGGGCACATACAAGAATCTATAATAATAAAAGCATAATATGCTAATTAGACTGGATGTCCTTCCAGACGAAGCCAGGGCTGCCAGGGCTGCCAGGGCTGCAGCTGCAAGGGCCAAGCCTCTTGCACAAGCTTTGTGCATCAGGCAGGCCTCTAGTCAACAAATAAAGGCTTGAATAAGTGGAACAAAAAATTTGATGTTTCCCTCTCTCTCTCTCTCTACCTCCTCCCTTCTTCTCTTTCTAAAATCAATCAAATAATTAAAAATTAAAATGTAAAGTGTATAAATACAACATGAATTTAATATTAGATTATCTTACAAAACATATTGTTTATGGAAATTGAAAGATGAGATTAAAAATATGAAGAAATCTCTTTCCTCCGGCCTCCAATGGGGCCACTAATTGGGCAGAACACTCCCACATTGGTTTCCCTTTGCCTAGAAACTCTGAGAGTTAAAATCTTAAGAGATTCCCCACCCCCTATCTCTGCTTTCCTTCCTGCTTCACTGAAATTTTAAATGTAAGGACAAAATTTGTTGTGCTGCTGTGTTAATGGTGACTGTCTTGTTTTCCAATTTTCTTCTGGAAAGACAACATAGGTATTTGAATGCCTTTTTTAGATACATCTGCTCTGAAGACAAAACTGTGCTGAGGTTGTGCCTGTGAGAATGATAATGATGAAGTAAATGTAACCAAAGCTGCTATAGTAGACTGAAGAAGCAGAAACAATCAGGGGCAGGCAGAAGTAGGTTTAGGGTTGTTAGTACGGAAAGAGACATACAATAGGTCATTGCAATAACTTTATTAACTATGTATTTTATGTATACACAACTATAAACCTATATTCAAAGAACTATAAACACAGAGATATTCCCAACTTTATATTCTATGCATTTTGAGTCCCCTATGCATCTAGCCCAGTGTTTGTCTCATCAAATGTGTTCCCTTTGATAGATAAGAATCTCTTGTCTGGAGAGTCCAAGTGAGAGGCAGGGATAGGGCAGCTGGGCGGTGACTGTCATCCAGGCCTCGGTCTCCCATCTGCTGGTGTAAGGGCCTGGTGGGTGAGTTTCAAGGATGGCTCTGACTTCTGAGGGGATTCCTTCCATTTCCAATGTGAAGGTGTGCCTGATGATCATAATTATATTAATATTGTGACATCTGGATAAAAGAAGATGGGAACATTTTACTTCTGAGCAGGGGAAGGCAGACAAGGAGAAATAAATCCTGAAAAGAACATTTTGCTTTGTCAATATTTTCTTTACAAAATGAAAACCATGATTTGGATTAGTTATCTTCTCATACCTGTGCTGTAAAACAAAATGGGCAATTTTACAAGGAAATATATATACTTGAACATATGGTGAACCATATGAAAATGCCAATATCTGACTGGTTTAGACCCATGAAAGAATTATGTTCAAATGATTTAGCCTAATACTTATGTACCAATCAGCAAACTCCTGAAAGTATAATATTTAAGCACAAAATATTTTACTGAAGAATAAAATATATATATATATATATATATATATATATATATATATATATATATATATATGAGAGTGAGAGGGTTCTAATGTAAGAACAAATAGCCAAGATAAAAAATAAAATCATCAAGAGTTACTTTTGAATGAATGTTGAAATTCCTGGTCAAAGAAAAATCAGGAGGGTGGGGGGAATCAAATAAGTAAGGAAGGCTTTTACACACATGGTGATGTGTGAAGTAATAGATTGACTGAGACAGGTCCACACACCCCTCTTCAAAACTGAGGTTCCAGCAGCAGCCGCTCTGTGGAGGACCAACCATCATCAAGAGACCTGTGAAATTAATACAACCCGGCGAGGAGATTCCCCTGGCTGCCTAGCAGACAGCAGACATACTGGATGGGGCCCCGGCTCAGACAAAGGCTCCTGTTCAGCGGGAACAGGTACAAGACAGATGGTTTGTTAAACATTGCCAGCATACTTGAGCAGTGCCATTCGGCGGTCAGAGCCAGGATAATAGTCCCAAGGACATTGTGTAGCAGCGCATTGGCTAATTTCAACCCAGCTAAAGCTATTGCTTATCTTTGTTGGTTTTGCAAAGATTAAGGCCGTTTTTCTGCTTTGAATGCACCATAGCTGCCCCGCAAAGCATTCCTGGAGTTTTGTCTGAATTCCCGCTGCTGAGAGGGGTCAGCAGGACGTGGCACATGCAAAGACTTGTTTTGCTGGTAGTTAGAGTCACTTCTCCTTAAAAGATCTGGGCCCCTCTGTACTCTTACTTCTGGGGGCCATTCTGGAGGGGGGCAGCCTTCTCAGTGAAGTTTCAAGGAGTCTGCTGTGGATTTATGTTTCCTATTAGGACTGGATTCGTTTGCTACTTTTGTGGGAAAAGGGTTAACATCCTCATAAATTCCATCCGCTGAATCACAGCGAGGTGGTGGTGCAAATTAAACGTGTTTGCTTTTGGAAGGGGCCCTTAGCTTCTTATCTTTATGTACTGAAGCAAATCAAGCTCAGCCTGGCCCTTGCGACCAATGGAAACATACCTGGAGGTCAACTGAGTCTGGGACTCCAACCTGCTGCTCTCTCCTCTGCAGACAAAGGAAGAAGGCATAGAGCTGATGCAGAGGGGGCCTACAGGCCCAATGCAAAAGGTGGTATGGCCATTACCTGGATGTGTTAGGAAAAAGCGATGTCTTGATCAATAGGTTATTTCAGACCATTCAGGTGCCTCTATCCTCTTTTATAGGCAGTGCATGGCTCACCCCAGTATCCACTGCCTAAATTAATTTCCAGCTATGAAATTAAGAGGTTGTGCCCAGCAGATAAACCCTAAATTTTGTTTTTATTGCATCTACAGAAGCAAAGAAGCCAAAAAAAAAAATGTATCCCTCTCTTAACACCTCTCTCTCTTTCTCTCCCACATCTAGGCTTCAGTATCTCTACTTAGCATCAGGTATTATCATGTAGAATTAATCAGTAGCAGCTAAGCACTACTGATTTAGTAAACATCTAGGCACTGAGAATATATCCTGGGGAATTAAAAGCCATTTCAATTCTAAAGAGCTTTGCAATTGGAAACTACAAAACAGGAGAAATCATTGTGAAGTAACACACTCAAATATTGCATTACCATATATATTTTTTTTAATTCAAGAAGGATAAAAGCATTGGCCATGAAGGTTGCCAAAAATTATTTGAAAGGAATGTTATATATATATCTACTCAAGTGCAAAGAATTCTATATAACAAAAAGCTAATATGCAACTCGACCAAACAGCAGAATGACCAGTCACTATGATGTACAATGACCACGAGAGGGCAGATGCTCAATGCAGGAGCTGCCCCCCTGGTGGTCAGTGTGCTCCCACAGGGGGAGCACTGCTCAGCCAGTAGCTGGGCTCACAGCTGGTGATCTCAGCAGCCTCTGTAGCAGAGCTAAGGACCCCTTGGGAATGTCCAACTGCCAGGGAGCGGGCCTAAGCCGCCAGTTGGACATCCCCCAAGGGGTCCCAGACTATGAAAGGGCACAGGCCAGGCTAAGGGACATCCCCTCCCCCTGTACATGAATGTTGTGCACAGGTACTCTAGTTGAAATAATAATAATACTCAGGCACATCACATTCACACATGGCTCCTCTATTAATTTACTTTATGTTATTATTTCACACTGCTCCTCTGTCTGTGTTCTGGCTCCCAAACTCGTATAAACACCCACAGTGTATGTTTCATATGCAATGTGGACCATATATGCAGATCCCAGAAGGCTGTGTGGTGCTACCAGTGCTAACAGACATGATTGGGGAGTGGGAGTTATTTCTTTGATTCATATCAGCTCCTTTTCTTTGATTCTTTTAGTCAAAGGCTACTATTGTTCTTGTGCCATTGTCCATTTAATCTAGTTTTAAAGTGTATGAGTGTACAGAATTTTATGTCCACCTTTATCATGCCACTTTTCAAAGAATTGATTTTAGCCAATCTTTTTGGTTGTTTGAAGCATCATCCAGTACACCAAAAGGTGGCGGGTTTGATTGCTGTAAGAGCACATAGCCAGATTGCAGGTTTAATCCCCAGTCAGGGCACATATAGTAGGCAACAAATCTATGTTTCTCTCTTTCTCTCTCTTTCTCTCTCTTTCTCTTCCTTCCTCTCTCTAAGATAAAATTTTTTTAAAGAATCTCATTTTAGTAGAGATTTGGGCTGTTTCATTGATTTCCCATCTGGACTCTCTTATGTCCTTCCTTCTTATTGTTTTGGTTTTATTATATTATTATTTTCTTTTTTTCCCCTTATGTGTTTAGTTATGCTCATTGATCTTTGGTTTTCAATATGTCTTGCTTACTATTATATGTATTCAAAATTATGCAAAACTTTAAATGCTACTTTAGCTATGTGACACAAATGTTGATATTTGACACTTTCATTTTTAAATAGTTTGTAATTTTAAAATATCCCCTTAACCCCAGTGACTATATAGTATATTTTAAAATTAATTTTTCAATGGGTTGAGAAGTTGTTTAAAGTTTTCTTATTGTTGTTACTAATTTTATTTTATTTCATTATGATCAGAAAGTACAACCTGTACATGTGGATTAACTGATATTTATTGAAGTTTCCTTTGTTCTGTGAAAACTTAAAATGAATACTCTGAGGGTATATATTCAATATATAATATGTGTGACTATTATATATAAGTATATAATTGTTTTCTAGAAACCACATAAACAAAATAAAAACACGCAGGTGAAATTAATTTTAATTATATATTATATTGAAACCAATACATCCAAAATAGCATAATTTCAACATATAAGCAATATAAAAGTAATAAAATATTTTGCATTCTTCTTCTGTATTAAGTACTAGAAATCTGGGGTGAACTTTACACTTAGAATGCATCTCTATACAAATGTTAAATTCACTTCAGATACAGTTGCTCTGTATTTAGATTTCATTTTGCAATTGAAAGAGCAGGTTCACATACCCAAGTGGTTCCGAAAGTAGTAAAAGTTTTCCAGTATCTGAATCAAGTCCAGTAGGCCCCCTGATGCATGCTTTCCTTTCTACCATTGCAATTACCGACAGTCAATCACCGTCTCCAAATCTTAAATAACTATAAAATACTTCAAAGGTTGTGGGTCCAAACAGAGATGTGCTGTGAGTATAAAACACACATTAGATTTTGATGATTTAATATGCAAAACAAGTAAAAATCTCATTAATAATTTTATATTGATTGCATAATGTTTGGGTATATTAGAATAAATAAAATATTTAAATTAATTTTGCCTACTTTTTTTCAGATTAATTATATATTAGAGTTCACGCTGTACTTATCAAATAGTATTTGTTAATAGTATTATTAACAAATATTATTTGTTCAATTAAAAGGGCATTTTAACAAGGGACCATGCTTCTGAGGCATGCCATTTGCAAAGGCTTCTTAGTCAACTACCATGATATTCAAGTCATTTGAAAGAAATTATACCCACTCTTTGACTTATTCACATGCAAAAAGCTACTGACCACATTCTGCATGCTAGGCACTGCTCCCAGCACTCACCAGTTCCTTGCTACAGTGAGGTTATGTCCTTACCAAAGACATATGGTAAGCAATAAAAATAAGAAATTATTGAATTTCGGTGCATTCTCAAAGCCAATGGGTGCTATGGAAATAAAGAGAAAGGCAAAGAGTGTGGGATACATGGGCAAATAACATTGTAAACTTGGTATTTTCATTAAGAAGGTAATATTGGTAGAGCAACATGGAGGAAGTGAGGGTATTAACCATACTAAGTGGACTGGATGCTGGTGGGACTGGAGCAGATGAGCAGGGTGGGGAGGGAGATGATCTTAGTGGGGTAACGAGGCTGAGCATGTAGGAATTTTTACATTAATCTCAGTGAAATGGAATGTCATTGGTAGTGTGCAGATGGGATGTGGCTTAAATCACTGTACAGCTTTTGAGGACGACTTCCTGCTTTGTTGAAAATAAGCTGTAGATAGGAAAGGGTAACAAGAACCAGTGAGGAGGCTCCAACAATAATGCAGGAGCACATGGTAACAGTGGGGGTGGTAGGAAGTGGCCGGATTCTGGATATACTTTTGAGGTTGCACTATCTTGATGCATTGAATATGTGCTGTGTAAAAGAAAGGAAATTCAAAAATGATGCCCAGCTTTTGATGTAAGCTCTTGGAGGTCTTGCCAGTGGAACTGATGCTCCTTCCCAGAGTCGCAAGAAGAGCATTCCAGGGACCCAGGTATAGGAGGTTGTGGGACAGTAATATTTATTTGGGTGAAAACAGAAGG